>NC_058080.1:454305839-454646214 GCF_014858855.1 Bufo gargarizans | reverse complement strand
TTTTCAATTATAAAAATGATAAAAAGTATAAATCTGAAGGTGTCTGCCCTCTACAGAGTAATGAGGGGGGAGTTGCAGAGAGCGATGAGGAGAAAGTAAAGTTATTAAATATTTTTCTCTCCAATGTATTCACTGAAGAAAATAATTTGTCAGATGAAATGCAGAATGTTAAAGTTAATTTCCCATAAAAAGTGCCCTGTCTGACCCAGGAAGAAGTACATCGGCGTCTTAGAAAGACTAAAATAGACAAATCGCCAAGACCAGATGGCATAAACCCCCGTATCCTAAGAAAAGTAAGTAATGTCATAGCCAGACCCTTATTTCTGATATTTATGGACTCTATTCTGACAGGGCGTTCCACAGGATTTGCGCATAGCAAATGTGGTGCCAATATTTAAAAAGGGTCCAAAAACAGAGCCCGGAAACTATAGGCCGGTAAGTTTGATATCTGTCGTGGGTAAACTGTTTGAAGGATGGTTATTAACGGTACACACTCAGATTGGATCACTGTCACTAGTGGAGTACCTTAGGGGCCAGTATTGGGCTCTATTCTCTTCAATACATTTATTAATGATCTTGTAGAAGGCTTGCACAGTAAAATATAAATTTTTGCAGATGCCACTAAACTGTGTAAAGTAATTGACACGGAAAAGGACAGTATACTGCTACAGATGGATCTGGATAGAGTGGAGGCTTGGGCAGATAATTGGCAGATGAGATTTAACACTGACAAATGTAAGGTTATGCACATAGGAAGGAATAATGCAAGTCACTCATACATACTAAATGGTAAAACACTGGGTAACACTGACATGGAAAAGGACACAGGAATTTTTGTGAACAGCAAACTAAGCTGTAAAAACCAGTGTTAAACAGCTGCTGCCAAGGCCAATAAGATAATGGGTTGCATCAAAAGGGGCATAGATGCCCGTGATGAGAACATAGTCCTACCACTTTACAAATCACTAGTCATACCACACATGGAGTACTGTGTACAGTTCTGGGCTCCTGTGAACAAGACAGACATAGCAGAGCTGGAGAGGGTACAGAGGAGTATATAAATCAGTGCAAAAGATGCACCACAATGATAGGCAACTGACAATACTGGCTAATCCCTCAGGCTGATGTTAAAAACTGAGACTTTAGCCAATGTATTCCAGTCAGGAACATGGAGTCCCTTTGCACCACCGTCAAGGTATCTCAGTGTGGCATGGGTCCTACCACTAGACTACCTATGGTGTGTGAACACGGTCTGAATGGTGCTAAGATCTAACTCATAGCCAGGCTCCCACATACCTCCATAGTGAGATCACTAATGCAGTGGGAGAAAGGATAGGGCTGCAAGCCCCACCTATAACAGGCCATGTGACACAGGCTACCAGGTGCAGAGGAGGGCAACTAAAGTAATAACTGGAATGGGGGGGGGGGGGGGGGAGGGGGACTACAGTACCCTGATAGATTATCAAAATTAGGGTTATTCACTTTAGAAAAAAGACACCTGAGGTGAGACCTAATTACTATGTATAAATATATCAGGGGTCAGTACAGAGAGATCTCCCATCATATATTCATCCCCAGGACTGTGACAAGGGGAACATCCTCTGCGTCTGGAGGAAAGAAGGTTTGTACACAAACATAGAAGAGGATTCTTTACGGTAAGAGCAGTGAGACTATAGAACTCTCTGCCTGAGGAGGTGGTGATGGTGAGTACAATAAAAGAGTTCAAGAGGGGCTTGGATGTATTTCTGGAGCGTAATAATATTACAGGCTATAGTTATTAGAGAGAGGTCGTTGATCCAGGGAGTTATTCTGATTGGAGTCTGTAAGGAATTATTTTCACCTTAAGTGGGAAAAATTGGCTTCTACCTTACATTTTTTTTTTTTTTTTTTTGCTTTCCTCTGGCTCAACTTACAGGATAACAGGCTAAACTGGATGGACAAATGTCTTTTTTCGGCCTTATATACTATGTTACTATGATGAGCGACCACGTCATAGGAGGGATTCCCTTCATCCCTCCTTCTCCACTGATTTTAGCAAGATGTACGCGTCGGGCGCGCATGGCGTCTGCGCTCCTCTGCGGCCCGGCAAACTATCTCCCAGGGCCCGGTCCTGGGCCACGGCTTGGCGGTTGGGGACCACTGGTTTAAGCCACTCTGTTGTTGATGTACTTCTATGCTTTGGGTCGTTGTCCTGTTGCACCACCCATCTTCTGTTAAGCTTCAGCTGGTGGACAGATGGCCTTAAGTTCTCCTACAAAATGTCTTGATAAAGTTGGGAATTCATTTTTCCGTCGATGATAGCAATCCGTCCAAGCCCTGACACCGCAAAGCAGCCCCAAACCATGATGCCCCCACCACCATACTTCACAGTTGGGATGAGGTTTTGATGTTGGTGTGCTGTGCCTCTTTTTCTCCACACATAGTGTTGTGTGTTTCTTCCAAACAACTCAACTTTGGTTTCATCTGTCCACAGAATATTTTGCCAGTACTGATGTGGAAGATCCAGGTGCTCTTGTGCAAACTGTAAACGTGCAGCAATTTTTCATTTTTTTTTGGATAGCAGTGGCTTCCTCTGTGGTATCCTCCCATGAAATCCATTCTTGTTTAGTGTTTTACGTATTGTAGATTCTCTAACAGGGATGTTAGCATATGCCATAGACTTTTGTAAGTCTTTAGCTGACACTCTAGGATTCTTCACCTCATTGAGCAGTCTGCGCTGTGCTCTTGCAGTCATCTTTACAGGATGGCCACTCCTAGGGAGAGTAGCAGCAGTGCTGAACTTACTCCATTTATTGAGAATCTGTCTTACCGTGGACTGATGAACAGCAAGGCTTTTGGAGATACTTTTATAACCCTTTCCAGCTTTTTGCAAGTCAACAATTCTTAATCGTAGGTCCTCTGAGAGCTCTTTTGTGCAAGGCATCATTCACATCAGGCAGAGCTTCTTGTGAAAAGCAAACCCAGAACTGGTGTGTGTTTTTTATAGGGCAGGGCAGCTGTAACCAACACCTCCAATCTCATTGATTGGACTCTAGCTGGCTGACACCTCACTTTTATTAGCTCTTCGAGATTTCATTCGTCTAGGGGTTCACATACTTTTTCCACCTGTATTGTGAATGTTTACATGGTGTGTTCAATAAAAACATGGTAACATTTAATTCTTTGTGTGTTATTAGTTTAAGCAGACTGTGATTGTCTATTGTTGTGACTTAGATGAAGATCAGATCACATTTTATGACGAATGTGTGCAGAAATCCATATCATTCCAAAGGGTTCACATACTTTTTCTTGCAACTGTATGTTTAATAGTGAAATTAAGAGCATTTCCACATGCACAATTCGAAGGTAGCTCAAGGGATTGGGACTGAACAGCTGTGTAGCTATAAGAAAACCACTAATCAGTGAGGCAAACCAGAAAAAAAGCTTCAATTTGCTAGGGAGCATAAAGATTGGACTCTGGAGCAATGGAAGAAGGTTGTGTGATCTGATGAGTCCAGATTTAACCTGTTTTAGAGTGATGAGCACATCAGGGTAAGAAGAGAGGCAGATGAAGTGATGCACCCATCATGCTTGGTGCCTACTGTACAAGCCTGTAGGGGCAGTGCTATGATCTGGGGTTGCTGCGGTTGGTCATGTCTAGGTTCAACAACAGTATGTGCTCCAAGAATGAGGTCAGCTGACTAACTGAACATACTGAATGACCAGGTTATTCCATCAATGGATTTTGTTCTTCCCTGATGGCACGGGCATATTCCAAGATGACAATGCCAGGATTCATCGGACTCAAATTGTGAAAGAGTGGTTCAGGGAGCATATGACATCATTTTCACACATGGATTAGTCACCACAGAGTCCAGACTTTTACCCCATTGAGAATCTTTGGGGTGTGCTGGAGAAGGTTTTGTGCAGCAGCAGACTTTACCATCATCAATGCAAGATCTTGGTGAAAAATGTATGCAACACTGGATGGAAATAAATCTTGTGACATTGCAGAAGCTTATCAAAACAATGCCACAGCAAATGCGTGCCGTAATCAAGGCGAAGGTTTTGTTTGTTTTTCTTTGTGGCAACTTTTTTTTTTGAACAGGCAGTGTGTGTGTATATGTATGTATGTATGTATGTGTGTGTATATATATATATATATATATATATATATATATATATATATAGTATTTATTTATATTATGCACTTATAGCGCTACAATATTCCGTAGCACTTTATAGACATTAGCATTCAACTGTCCCCAATGGGGCTCACAATCTAAGATCCTTATCAGTGTGTCTTTGGAGTGTGGGAGGAAATCGGACTACCCGGAGGAAACCCACGCAAACACGGTGAGAGCATACAAACTCCATGCAGATGTTGTCCTTGGTCGGATTCGAACCTAGGACCCCAGCGCTGTATAAATATATATACACACACATTGTATTTTTTGCCCTATAAGACACACCTGCCCATAAAACACACCTAGGTTTTTGAGGAGGGCGGTGTTGAGGTCAATTCAGACCTGCGGTTTGGGCGGCGATCGGCTCCCCATGCGGCTGTAGGGGGGACCCGATGACATGGAAGGCATTGCCGCTGCCTTCCTGTGATGTGCCTGTGAGATCCAGCCCCCTGGATCTCACAGGCTGGAAGCTGTATCAGTAATACACCTAGTATTACTCATACAGCCTTAGATCTCACAGGCTGGAAGCTGTATCAGTAATACACCCAGTATTACTCATACAGCCAATGCATTTCAATACAGAAGTATTTGAATGCATTGTAAAGGGACAAAAAATAAAGTGAAAAAATAAAAAAAGTTTCAAAAATGAATCCCCCCCCCCAAAAAAATTTAAGTTTCAAGTAAAAATAAACAAAACGGTCATTTTCCCCAAATAAAGTTAGAAAAAAATGGAAAAGAATACATATTAGGTATTGCCGTGTCCTTATCCACCGGCTCTATAAACATATCACATGACCTAACCCCCCAGATGAACACCGTAACAAATAAAAACTGTGCTAAATAAACTATTTTTTTGTCACCTTACATCACAAAAAGTACAACAGCAAGCGATGAAAAAGGCATTGCCCACCAAAATAGTACCAATCTAACCGTCACCTCATCCTGCAGAAAATGAGACCCTACCTGAGACAATCGCCCAAAAAATAAAAATAAAATATGGCTCAGAATATGGAGACTCTAAAACATCATTTTTTTTGTTTTAAAAAAGCTGTTATTGTGTAAAACTTACATAAATAAAAAAAATCATACATATTAGGTATTGCCGCGTCCTTATCGACCGGCTCTATAAATATATCACATGACCTAACCCCTGAGATGAACACCATAAAAAATTAAAACTGTGCTAAATAAACAATTTTTTGTCACCTTACATCACAAAAAGTGTAATAGCAAGCGATCAAAAAGTCATAAGCACCCCAAAATAGTGCCAATCAAACTTTCATATCATCCCGCCAAAAATGAGACCCTACCTAAGATAATCGCCCAAAAATTGAAAAAACTATGGCTCTCAGAATATGGAGACACTAAAATATTTTTTTGTTTCAAAAATGATATTATTGTGTAAAACTTACATAAAAAAATTAAAAGTATACATATTAGGTATCGCCGGATCCGTATCGACCGGCTCTATAAAAATATCACATAACCTAACCCCTCAGATGAACACCGTAATAAATAAAAACTGTGCTAAATAAACCATTTTTTGTCACCTTACATCACAAAAAGTGCAATAGCAAGCAATCAAAAAGTCACACGCACCCCAAAATAGTGCCAATAAAACCGTCATCTCATCCCGCTAAAATCATACCCTACCCAAGGTAATCGCCCAAAATCAGAAAAAAATTATGGCTCTCAAACTATGGAAACACTAAGGCCTCTTTCACACGGGCGTCATGTTTTTTGCCCGGATAAGAGGCGGGTGCGTTGCGGGATCCGCGCGAGTGCAAAACATTGTCATGCGTTTTGCACTCGCGTGAGAAAAATCGCACATATTTGGTACCCAGACCCGAACTTCTTCACAGAAGTTCGGGGTTGGGATTGATGTTCTGAAGATTGTATTATTTTCCCTTATAACATGGTTATAAGGGAAAATAATAGCATTCTGAATACAGAATGCATAGTATAATAGTGCTGGAGGGGTTAAAAATAATAAAAAAGTTAACTCACCTTCTCCTCTTGTTAGCGTAGATGCCGGTCTGTTCTTTAGCTGTGGGCTGAATGACCTGAGGTGATGTCAGATCACATGCTCCAATCACATGGTCCATCACCATGGTGATGGAGCATGTGATCTGACATCACCACAGGTCCTTCAGCCCACAGCTAAAGAACAGACCGGCATCTACGCGAACAAGAGGAGAAGGTGAGTTAACTTTTTTATTATTTTTAACCCCTCCAGCACTATTATACTATGTATTCTGTATTCAGAATGCTATTATTTTCCCTTATAACCATGTTATAAGGGAAAATAATACAGTGAATAGACTGTCACCTAGAACCCATGCGTGAAAATCGCACCGCATCCGCACTTGCTTGCGGATGCATGCGATTTTCACGCAACCCCATTCATTTCTATAGGGCCTGCGTTACGTGAAAAACGCACAAAGAGGAGCATGCTGCGATTTTAACGCAACGCACAAGTGATGCGTGAAAATCACCGCTCGTGTGCACAGTCCCATAGAAATGAATGGGTCAGGATTCAGTGCGGGTGCAGTGCGTTCACCGCACGCATCGCACCCGCATGGAAAACTCGCCCGTGTGAAAGGGGCCTAAAACATTAATTTTTTGCTTCAAAAATGAAATCATTGTGTAAAACTTACATAAATAAAAAAAGTATACATATTAGGCTACTTTCACACTAGCGTTCGATCGGATCCGTTCTGAACGGATCCGATCATAATAATGCAGACGGAGGCTCCGTTCAGAACGGATCCGTCTGCATTATTTTAGCATATAACAGCTAAGTGTGAAAATAGCCTCGTACGGATCCGTCCAGACTTTCAATGTAAAGTCAATGGGGGACGGATCCGCCTGAAGATTGAGCCAAATTGTGGCATCTTCAAACGGATCCGTCCCCATTGACTTACATTGTAAGTCTGGACGGATCCGCGCGCCTCCGCACGGCCAGGCGGACACCCGAACGCTGCAAGCAGCGTTCAGCTGTCCGCCTGTCCGTGCGGAGGCGAGCGGAGCGGAGGCTGAACGCCGCCAGACTGATGCAGTCTGAGCGGATCCACTCCATTCAGACTGCATCAGGGCTGGACGGCTGCGTTCGGGTCCGCTCGTGAGCCCCTTCAAACGGAGCTCACGAGCGGACCGACGAACGCTAGTGTGAAAGTAGCCTAAGGTATTGCAGAGTCCGTGACAACCTGGTCTATAAAAATTTCACATGATCTAACCTGTCAGATGAATGTTGTAAATAACAAAAAATAAAAACGGTGCCAAAACAGCTATTTCTTGTTACCTTGGCTCACAAAATGTGTAATATAGAGTAACCAAAAATCATATGTACCCTAAACTAGTACCAACAATACTGCCACCCTATCCCGTAGTTTCTAAAATGGGGTCAATTTTTTGGAGTTTCTACTCTAGGGGTGCATCAGGGGGGCTTCAAATGGGACATGGTGTAAAAAAAAAAAAAACTGTCCAGCAAAACCTGCCTTCCAAAAACCGTATGGCATTCCTTTCAATCTGCGCCCTGCCGTGTGCCCGTACAGCGGTTTACGACCACATATGGGGTGTTTCTGTAAACTACAGAATCAGGGCCATAAATATTGAGTTTGGTTTGGCTGTTAACCCTTGCTTTGTAACTGGTAAAAAATTATTAAAATGGAAAATCTGGCAAAAAAGTGAAATTTTGAAATTGTATCTCTATTTTCCATTAATTCTTGTGGAACACCTAATGGGTTAACGACGTTTATAAAATCAGTTTTGAATACCTTGAGGGGTGTAGTTTCTTAGATGGGGTCACTTTTATGGAGTTTCTACTCTAGGGGTGCATCAGGGACAGTGGCGTTGCTAGGGCTGGTGTCACCCGGTGCTGAAGAAAACGGTGTCACTGACAACCCCCCCCCCCCAATAATTTTTGGGCCATATATGGGGGCTATGGTGGGAGCAGTCAGAGCCTGGTCTCGGGAGGGGCACTTACAGATTATTTTCTGTCCGCTGCCACAAAAGTAGTTTCATAGTACTGAGTACTACAGTGGATTGCGATACTGGTACAGAGGATTGCAATACTTTAACAAAAAGCTCCCATGCCTACACTTTACATATGAATACTGCTGTGAGCGGGACCCATTGTAATAGAGTACAGTGACTGCAGCAGGCCCCGCCACGATTCCTACAGCAGTTGCCAGCCTCCAACCCCTCCTCCCTCCCCACTGATACATCAAAGGACGTGCTGTGCAGCAGGGGCATATTTCCCCCACTTTATGGGGCGAAAAATACAGTATATATACAGTACAGACCAAAAGTTTTGCACACTCTTGGCATTCTCTTGATGAGCTTCAAGAGGTAGTCACCTGAAATGGTTTAAACTTTACAGGTGTGCCCTGTCAGGTTTAATAAGTAGTATTCCCTTGTCTTATAAATGGGGTTGGGACCATCAGTTGCGTTGTGGAGAAGTCAGGTGGATACACAGCTGATAGTCCTACTGAATAGACTGTTAGAATTTGTATTATGGCAAGAAAAAAAGCAGCTAAGTAAAGAAAAATGAGTGGCCATCATTACTTTAAGAAATGAAGGTCAGTCAGTCCGAAAAATTGGGAAAACTTTGAAAGTGTCCCCAAGTGCAGTCACAAAAACCATCAAGCGCTACAAAGAAACTGGCTCACATGCGGACCGCCCCAGGAAAGGAAGACCAAGAGTCACCTCTGCTGCGGAGGATAAGTTCATCCGAGTCACCAGCCTCAGAAATCGCAGGTTAACAGCAGCTCAGATTAGAGACCAGGTAAATGCCACACAGAGTTCTAGCAGCAGACACATCTCTAGAACAACTGTTAAGAGGAGACTGTGTGAATCAGGCCTTCATGGTAGAATATCTGCTAGGAAACCACTGCTAAGGACAGGCAAGAAGCAGGAGAGACTTGTTTGGGCTAAAGGACACAAGGAATGGACATTAGACCAGTGGAAATCTGTGCTTTGGTCTGATGAGTCCAAATTTGAGATCTTTGGTTCCAACCACAGTGTCTTTGTGCGACGCAGAAAAGGTGAACGGATGGACTCTACATGCCTAGTTCCCACCTTGAAGCATGGAGGAGGAGGTGTGATGGTGTGGGGGTGCTTTGCTGGTGACACTGTTGGGGATTTATTCAAAATTGAAGGCATACTGAACCAGCATGGCTACCACAGCATCTTGCAGCGGCATGCTATTCCATCCGGTTTGCGTTTAGTTGGACCATCATGTATTTTGCAAGAGGACAATGACTCCAAACACACCTCCAGGCTGTGTAAGGGCTTTTTGACCATGAAGGAGAGTGATGGGGTGCTGCGCCAGATGACCTGGCCTCCACAGTCACCGGACCTGAACCCAATCAAGATGGTTTGGGGTGAGCTGGACCTCAGAGTGAAGGCAAAAGGGCCAACAAGTGCTAAGCATCTCTGGGAACTCCTTCAAGACTGTTGGAAGACCATTTCAGGTGACTACCTCTTGAAGCTCATCAAGAGAATGCCAAGAGTGTGCAAAGCAGTAATCAAAGCAAAAGGTGGCTACTTTGAAAAACCTAGAATATGACATATTTTCAGTTGTTTCACACTTTTTTGTTATATATATAATTCCACATGTGTCAATTCATAGTTTTGATGCATTTAGTGTGAATCTAAAACTCTGAATGAGAAGGTGTATTCCAAACTTTTGGTCTGTACTGTATATATACAACTATATATATGTTTTTTAAGGATACATATGTCTTTTTAAACCCTTTTTATTCAGTTTTTTGGTTGTGGACAAGAAAAAACTGCAATTCTGGCAATTTCTTTTTGCAGTGTTTTTACTGTGTGGGATAGCCGGTAATTGCTCACCGGTAATTCTGTTTCCTCATGGTCACGACAGCACCACCAGAGAGATGGACTCCTCCCCCAGCGACAGGAAACCTAGAGCACAAATGGAAGCACTTCCTTCCCCTTCATCAGTGAATTACAGAGATCTAGGAAGCCTTCCAGTTAGTTAACATCTTAAAAATGCATACAACTTAAACAACCAAGAATCGGCTAACCACACCACTGCAGGAAAGGCGGGAGTAAACAGACCTAATAGAGACATATCCTTCCTATTAGTTATAAGGGGAGCAGAACAAACTTCTTGCACAAAAGAAAAAATTCTCTCAATTTTCTGTCTGTGAAGAAAGGACTTTTGCACCTCAGAATCCAATAAAATTCCCCAAAACACCTTCTGTCTTGTTTGAAGGGGAGAAGATTTTTCCCAGTTAATTAACCAACCCAGTTTTTCCACAATTTTCTGTGTATGAACTAGGAAATCCTGTACCTTTTCCTTGGACTCTGCCACCAGCAGGAAATCGTCCAAGTGCGGGATGAAGATGCCGCCCCCCTCTCTGATGTGGGCCGCCATCTCAGTATTGATCTTTGTGAAGACCCTTGGAGCGACAGCAATTCCGAATGGTAGGGCACAGAACTGTAGGTGCAACAGATGGGAGTTTACATGAACTGCCAACCTTAGGTACTTCTGAAAGTCCTTGTGGATGGGCACATGGAGGTAGGCGTCCCTTAGGTCTAGAGATGCCATATAACAGTCCCTTGTTAGCAGATTTATCGATGACTTCAGGGTCTCCATCCTGAACCGATGGTAAGTGAGAAACTGATTCAGAGGCTTCAGAAGAGAGTCTAATAGAAACCCTGACCTACTTTCTCTGTTGGCACCGAAACCAGAACGCCTTTTTCCATCAGGGATAAGACTTCCAGCTGGAGAGAAGACAGACCCGAGGGACCCGGTGGACATTTTGTGACTATGTAACTGGTAGGTGGCAGGCTGCAGAACTCGACACGGAGACCATCCCTTATAGTCTCTACATGTCCTGCATCTGCAGTAGTAATGACAGCGTTTCTTGCGCAATATCCTTATTAGTGCAGCTGACTCAATTAGGTTTATTATAGTCAGCTGCAAGACTGCCTTTGCACATGGCACATTCCTTATTCTTACCCTTTTTAGATTTCCTGAGACCCTCATCCTAAAAAACAGTAACCATACCAAGGGTCAGTGAAAAAATTATTCGCAAACCAAAACGCATACACTCACCCCCTCGCCCGACAGTACCGTAAATGGGACCTTGGAAAATGATTCTGAACGAGCCCTCCTGGAGCCTGTATCCTCACTGGAGACACTCATCTTCTGGTTAAACACCCCCTCCTGGAAGCAGAATCACCGACGCTGGCTGTTCAGTTCACTTAATGGAGGCAGAACTGCAGCCAAAGGAACTCCTTTTAAATCTGCCACTCTGAGCCGGGAGAGTTGGCGTCTGACGTCATCAGTAAGCGCCGCATCATCCCTCCTCCTCCGCAGCCCCATGTGATTTTAGTCCTGCCTCCAACATGGCCGCAGCCATCGGCGCTCCCAGCGCAACCACGCAAGAGTACCGGACCTGTCCTCCACACCACCAGCAGCTGAAGCGGTAACTTTTCCCAACAAAGGTGCAGGAGGGTCTGAGGAGGGGGCAGGAGGCGGGCGCAAGTCAAAGGACCTGCAGCCGGGGGTGAACGAACCGGCTCCACACCGGGAGCCATACGGGGGACCTAACTTCCCAGGTCCCCTAGCCAGATCTTACACACAGCCCACCAGGCTATGAGCTTACTCCAGACTTCCTAGGGACAGGAAACTACTGATATAGGGGGAAGGAAGTGCTTCCTTTTGTGCTCTAGGTTTCCTGTCCCTGGGGGAGGAGTCCATCTCTTTTGGTGGTGCTGTCGTGACAGGGAGAAAAATTACATAATTCTATAGTCTAAGTCGCTACGGATACAAAAATATAAAATATGTTAAGGATTTGGTTTTTTTCATTGAAAATCATTTTTTTATGGAAAGTTGTATGTGTTTTTAAGATGTTTTTTTAAAGACTTTATTTCATTCTTGATTTTACCTCTTATTAATTCCATAAGGGGACTTAGACATACATTGTTCTGATTGCTACCATAATACATTGTATTTTTTATTTAGTGCATTGTATTATGCTGCCAGCAGGAAACTGCCCAGAAATTTATTAGACTGTTCCTCAGGCATACACAGAGGGCAGGCCAGGGGGCTATCATTAGATTTCCGACCACAATGTAAAGACATTGGCAACCTGTTATCTAATTTCAGGAGGCCACACACTTATTTAACCACCTCAGCTCCCCTAGCTTAAAGGGAACCTGTCACCGGGATTTTGGGTATAGAGCTGAGGACATAGGTTGCTAGATGGCCGCTAGCACATCTGCAATACCCAGTCCCCATAGCTCTGTGTGCTTTTATTGTGTAAAAAAAACTATTTAATACATATGCAAATTTACCTGAGAGGAGTCCTGTATGTGAGATGAGTCAGGGACAGGACTCCTCTCAGGTTAATTTGCATATGTATTAAATCGTTTTTTTACACAATAAAAGCACACAGAGCTATGGGGACTGGGTATTGCAGATATGCTAGCGGCCATCTAGCAACCCATGTCCTCAGCTCTATACCCAAAATCCCGGTGACAGGTTCCCTTTAAACACCCTTAATGACCAGACCACTTTTTACAATTCTGCACTACACTAATTTCACGGTTTATTGCTTGGTCATACAACTTACCACCCAAATGAATTTTACCTCCTTTTCTTCTCACTAATAGAGCTTTCATTTGGTGGTATTTCATTGCTGCTGACATTTTTATTTTTTTGTTATTAATCGAAATTTACTGAATTTTCTGCAAAAATAATGTCTATTTTCACTTTCAGTTGTAAAATTTTTCAAATAAAACTACATTTCTATATACATTTTTCTCTAAATTTATTGTTCTACATGTCTATGATAAAAAAAAATGCAATAAGTGTATATTTATTGGTTTGCGCAAAATTTATAGCGTTTACAAACTATGGTACAAAAATGTGAATTTCCGTATTTTGAAGCAGCTCTGACTTTCTGAGCACCTGTCATGTTTCCTGAGGTTCTACAATGCCCAGACAGTAGAAACACACCACCAATGACCCCATTTTGGAAAGTAGACACCCTAAGGTATTCGGTGACGGGCATAGTGAGTTCAAAGTTTTTATATTTTGTCACAACTTAGCGGAAAATGTTTTTTTTTTTCCTCTTACAAAGTCTCATATTCCACTAACTTGTGACAAAAAATAAAAACTTCCATGAACTTACTATGCCCATCACAAAATACCTTGGGGTGTCTTCTTTCCAAAATGGGGTCACTTGTGGGGTATTTATACTGCCCTGGCATTTTAGGGGCCCTAATGCGTGAGAAGTAGTTTGAAATCCAAATGTGTAAAAAATGCCCTGTGAAATCCTAAAGGTGCTCTTTAAATTTGGGCCTCTTTGTCCGCCTAGGCTGCAAAAAAGTGTCACACATGTGGTATCGCCGTATTCAGAAGAAGTAGGGCAATGTGTTTTGGGGTGTATTTTTACATATACCCATGCTGGGTGAGAGAAATAGCTCTCTAAAAGTCAACTTTTCCCTTTTTGTTTTTTATACAAAGTTGTCATTTTAGAAAAACACATTGCTCAACTTCTCCTGAGTATGGCGATACCACATGTGTGACACTTTTTTGCAGCCTAGGTGGGCAAAGAGGCCCAAATTCCTTTTAGGAGGGCATTTTTAGACATTTGGATTCCAGACTTCTTCTCACGCTTTAGGGCCCCTAAAATGCCAGGACAGTATAAATACCCCACATGTGACCCCATTTTGGAAAGAAGACACCCCAAGGTATTCCATGAGGGGCATGGCAAGTTCATAGAAGATTTATTTATTTTTGGCACAAGTTAGCGGAAATTGATTTTTTTTTTTAGTTTTTTCCTCACAAAGTCTTTCTTTCCGCTAACTTGGGACAAAAATTTCAATCTTTCATGGACTCAATATGCGCCTCGGCGAATACCTTGTGGTGTCTTCTTTCCAAAATGGGGTCATTTGTGAGGTGTTTGTACTGCCCTGGCATTTGAGGGTCTCCGCAATCATTAAATGTATGGCCAGCATTAGGAGTTTCTGCTATTCTCCTTATATTGGGCATACGGGTAATGAGGTTTCTTTTTGCCGTTCAGCCTCTGGGCTCAAAGAAAAAATGAACGGCACAGATTTCTTCATTCACATCGATCAATGTGGATGAAAAATCTCTGCCAAAAGAAAAAAAAGGAGGGGAAAGGCGTTTGCCAGGACATAGGAGCTCCGCCCAACATCCAAACCCACTCAGCTGGTATGCCCTGGCAAACCCGATTTCTCCATTCACATCAATCGATGTGGATGAATAAATCATTGCCAGGATTTTTATTTATTTTTTATATACGAAGTGTTTGCCAAAGCATATGAACACCGCCCCTCAGCTCATAAGCCTCGGCAAACATATATTTTTTACTGCAGAGGAGAAATCTCGCATACACCGACTTTTGTGTAATCTGACAGCAGCGCAATGCTTCTGTCAGAATGCACATCAGTGCTGCAGCTGGTTCATCGGTTGGTCCACCTTGAAGGTAAAAAAAACAAAAACCAGGCCGCAACGCAATACATTTATTAACATTAACTTTATATAACATTTCAACAGAACATTAACTTTTATAAACTTTATTGAACTTTTGGAACAGAACATTAACTTTTTTGCTTACCAGTGATTTTTTTTTTCCTTTTTTTACCTTTATAGGACAAACCTCTCCTTCCCCATGGGACAATGTGCAAAGCGCAAATCGCCCAGAGATGTGGCGAAGTACATTATGCACTTTGTCCCATGTGAAAGGAGAGGTTTGCAGCAGCTGTGAGTGAAAGGGCCCTAAGAGCCCTGTGTGCATGTCCTGTGTGACGCAATCCCTATGCTAATAGTGTACCTGTGTGTGGTACTTCCGGAAACACTCCCCTAAGCATAGGGCAGGGTGGTCAGGGCAGTCAGGACAGAAATAGCGGGTGTCACGCCTTATTCCACTACTGCTACAGACACAACTTTTTTTTCGGGGTGGCGGTCGGTTTGAGGTACCAGCAACGACATTGGGGAAATGTCGCTCGTGTAGACGGCTCACTACACTGGTGGTTGGGGCCACGGAACCTCCTGGATACAGGAGGTTCTCGATGATCTCTTCTTGAAATTTGAGGAAGGATCTTGTTCTCCCAGCCTTACTGTAGAGATCAAAACTATTATACAGTGCTAATTGAGATAACTATACAGACACCTTCTTATACCAGCGTCTGGTCCTGCGGGAAAGTAAATAAGGAGCCAACATCTGGTCATTGAAGTCCACTCCTCCCATGAGCGAATTATAGTTGTGGACACAGAGGGGCTTTTCAATGACTCCAGTTGCTCGTTCAATTTCGATTGTCGTGTCTGCGTGAATGGAGGAGAGCATTTAAACGTCACGCTTGTCTCTCCATTTCACCGCGAGGAGTTCTTGGTTACACAAGGCAGCCCTCTCCCCCTTGCAAGACGGGTGGTAACGAGCCGTTGGGGGAAGCCCCGGCGACTAGGTCGCGCGGTGCCACAGCAGCCAATCTGTTCTAAAAACAAATGCCTGAAGAGGGGCACACTTGTGTAAAAAAATGTCCTTATAAAGATGGTACCTCTTGCCAAATAAGGGTGACACCAAGTCCCAGTCTTCCCACTGCTCCCCAGGTAGTCAGGGCAACCGACCGGCTCCAGGGTCTGAGCTTTACCCTCATAGACTCGAAATTTGTGCGTATAGCCTGTGGCCCTTTCACAGAGCTTATACAATTTGACCCTATACCGCGCTCGCTTGGGATGTATTGTTTGAAGCCAAGGCGCCCGGTAAAATGTATAAGGGACTCGTCTATGCAGTTGTTTTGCTCAGGGGTATACAAATCTGCAAATTTGGTGTTAAAGGGAACCTGTCACCGGGATTTCGTGTATAGAGCTGAGGACATGGGTTGCTAGATGGCTGCTAGCACATCTGCAATATCCAGTCCCCATAGCTCTCTGTGCTTTTATTGTGTAAAAAAAAAAAAACGATAATGATACATATGCAAATTAACCTGAGATGAGTCCTGTATGTGAGATGAGTCAGGGACAGGACTCATCTCAGGTTCATTTGCATATGTATCGAATCATTTTTTCCCACAATAAAAGCACACAGAGCTATGGGGACTGGGTATTGCAGATGTGCTAGCGGCCATCTAGCAACCCATGTCCTCAGCTCTATACCCACAATCCAGGTGACAGGTTCACTTTAAAGTGGTCTATGAGGGGCCGAAATTTGTGGAGCCGGTCAAAAGCTGGGCGGCCTCTGGGACGAGAGGTGCTGTTGTCACTAAAGTGCAGGAAGCGTAGGATGGTCTCAAATCGTGTCCTGGACATGGCAGCAGAGAACATGGGCATGTGATGAATTGGGTTCGTGGACCAATATGACATGCATTAATGTCAGGCCCATGTTGAGGAGAAGGCCCAGAAAAGTGTTAAATTCGGAAACTTAGACAGGTTTCCACCGGAAAGACTGGGCATAAAAGCTTCCCGGGTTGGCGGCTATAAATTGAGTGGCATACCGATTTGTTTCTGCCATGACTAAGTCCAAGAGCTGTCAAGAACAGCTCAAAAAACCCCAGTGCCGATCCGATCTGAGCTGTCTCAACCCGAACTCCAGACTGGGCGGTGAAAGGGGGAACTACTGGTGCGGCTGAAGTTGGGGGCTGCCAATCAGGGTTTGCCAGCACCTCAGGGACTCTAGGGGCTCTATGGGCCTGTCTGTGCGGTGGCTGCGACGGGGGAACTAATGCACGTGCCACCGTACCAGCTTCAACTGCCCTTCTGGTGCTCACCACTTCACCATGTTCTACGGCAGTGCTGGTACTAGGTCCAGGATGGGCTGCGCTGCTGGTGTATGCCTCACCACGTAATCCGACAGCGCCAGCCCCACTCTGCTGGCCTTGAAGCAGATCCTGCGCAACCTGTGGTCTAGCAACATGGGGCCGGGTACGCCTGGTGGTATCAGGGACCTCAATACTTATCGTCTGAACTTTGGGTCAGACTGCAATTGCTTTCTACAGGTTAGTATTCTGACCCGCTGGATTTGTCAGATGAGGGTTCCCATTCCTCATGCGACTGGGTCAGAAGCCTGTAGGCCTCTTCAGAAGAATACCCCTTACTTGCCATTTGGTCAACTAAATTTAGGGGTATTCCCTGAGACTACCCAAGAAAAAAAAAAAGCAAGCCTGTCTTACAAATGGGAGGCTAGCAAAGTACCGGAAGCCGCTGCGATTGATAAAAAATATCAAAACTGATTTTTTTTTTTTATCGTCGCAGTGCTTGTAAAGTGATTGTGCAGTGATTAAAAAAATATATATATATTTTGTCACTGCGGCGGGGCGGGCGTGGGTGAACGTACGTGTGGGCGACCTATCAGGCCTGATCAGGCAAACACTGCGTTTTGGGTGGAGGGCGAACTAAGGTGACACTAATACTATTATAGATCTGACTGTGATCAGTTCTGATCACTTACAGATACTATAAAAGTACCAATGCTGATTAGCAATACGCTAATCAGCGAATCAGTGACTGCGGTGGGCTGGGCGCTAAACGACGCTAACTACCTAACAAAGGGGCCTAAACTATCCTAAAACCTAACCGTCGATACTATTGGAAAAAAAAAAGTGACAGTTTACACTGATCACTTTTTTCCCTTTCGCTATTGATTGACAGGGGTGATCAAGGGGTTAATTGGGGTGATGGCGGGTGATCTGGGGGCTAAGTGTAGTGTTTGGTGTACTCACTATGATGTGTGCTCCTCTGCTGGGACCAACCGACGAAAAGGACCAGCAGAGGAGCACATAAGCCATTTAACACCTTATATTTGTAAATATAAGGTGTTAAATGGCTTCTGATTCGATTTTTTTTAAGTCACCAACCTGCCAGCGCTGATCATTGGCTGGCAGGCTGGTGACGAAACTTCTGATGTAACGATTCCCGGCCCGCACTGCGCATGTGCGGGCCGGCTCTGCCCGAAATCTCACGTCTCGCGAGAAGACGCATCGGCACGTCTAGGAGGAACAACATGGCCACCGCCAGGACGCAATCCTGCGTGCGGCGGTCCTGAGCTGGTTAAGATATATTTTTATCAGTTTGACAAGAATTGAGCTATAATGAGTGTTTATGAGCTGTCAGGAGTTCAGAGATAAGGACTTCACATAGACCATCAGATTAGTTCCCTGATTGGACTCAGTGTTAAAGGAGTTCTGCAGTTCTTTTAACCGCTTTGGGACACAGCCTTATTTCACCCTAAGGACCAGGCCATTTTTTGCAAATCTGACCAGTGTCACTTTAAGTGGTGATAACTTTAAAACGCTTTGACTTATCCAGGCCATTGTGAGATAGTTTTTTCGTCACATATTGTACTTCCACACACTGGTAAAATGAAGTAAAAAATAATCATTTTTATTTATAAAAAAATTCCCAATTTACCAGAAATTTGTAAAAAATAGCACATTTTCAATTTCTCTACTTCTATAATACATAGTTTTCAAACTATTCAATAAATAGTTATTACTTTACATTCCCCATATGTCTACTTCATGTTTGGATCATTTTGGGAATGATATTTTTTTTTTTGGGGGGGGGGGGGGGGATGTTACAAGGCTTAGAAGTTTAGAAGCAAATTTTGAAATTTTTCAAAAACCCAATTTTTTGGGACCAGTTCAGGTCTGAAGTCACTTTGCGAGGCTTACATAATAGAAACCACCCAAAAATGACCCCATTCTAGAAACTACACCCCTCAAGGTATTAATGGAAAATCGAGATACAATTTAAAAATTTAACTTTTTTGCAGATTTTCCATTTAAAAAATTTTCCAGTTACAAAGCAAGGGTTAACGGCCAAACCAAACTCAATATTTATGGCCCTGATTCTGTAGTTTACAGAAACACCCCATATGTGGTCGTAAACTGCTGTACAGGCACACGGCAGGGCGCAGAAGGAAAGGAATGCCATATGGTTTTTGGAAGGCAGGTTTTGCTAAACTTTTATTTATTTTTACACCATGTCCTATTTGAAGCCCCTCTGATGCACCCCCTAGAGTAGAAACTCCATAAAAGTGACCCCATCTAAGAAACTACACCCCTCAAGGTATTCAAAACTGATTTTTACAAACGTTGTTAACCCTTTAGGTGTTCCACAAGAATTAATGGAAAATAGATACAATTTCAAAATTTCACTTTTTTGCCAGATTTTCCATTTTAATAATTTTTTTCCAGTTACAAAGCAAGGGTTAACAGCCAAACCAAACTCAATATTTATGGCCCTGATTCTGTAGTTTACAGAAACACCCCATATGTGGTCCTAAACCGCTGTACGGGCACACGGCAGGGCGCAGAAGGAAAGGAATGTCATACGGTTTTTGGAAGGCAGGTTTTGCTGGAATGTTTTTTTTTTGACACCATGTCCCATTTGAAGCCCCCCTGATGCACCCCTAGAGTAGAAACTCCCAAAAATTGACCCCATTTTAGAAACTACGGGATAGGGTGGCAGTTTTGTTGGTACTATTTTAAGGTAAATATTATATATTTTTTGCTCTATATTACTTTTTGTGAGGCAAGGTAACAAGAAATAGCTGTTTTGGCACAGTTTTTATTTTTTGTTATTTACAACATTGATCTGACAGGTTAGATCATCTGGTATTTTTATAGACCAGGTTGTCACGGACGCTGTGATACCTAATATGTATACTTTTTTTTATTTTTGTAAGTTTTACACAATGATTTCATTTTTGAAGTAAAAAAAAATAATCATGTTTTAGTGTTTCCATAGTCTGAGAGCCATAATTTTTTCAGTTTTGGATTACCTTAGGTAGGGTATGATTTTTGCGGGGTGAGATGACGGCTTTATTGGCTCTATTTTGGGGTGCGTGTGACTTTTTGATCGCTTGCTATTACACTATTTGTGATGTAGTGTGACAAAAAATGGTTTATTTAGCACAGGTTTTTATTTTTTATGTTGTTCATCTGAGGGGTTAGGTCATATGATATTTTTATAGAGCCAGTCTATACGGACGCGGCAATACCTAATATGTATACTTTTTTTTATTTATGTAAGTTTTTTACAATAACAGCTTATTAAAAAAAAAAATAATCATTGTTTTAGTGTCTCCATATTCTGAGCCATAGTTTTTTTTATTTTTTGGGCGATTGTCTCAGGTAGGGGCTCATTTTTTGCGGGATGAGGTGACGGTTAGATTGGTACTATTTTGGTGGGCAAACGCCTTTTTAATCGCTTGCTGTTGTACTTTTTGTGATGTAAGGTAAAAAAAAAATTGTTTATTTAGCACAGTTTTTATTTTTTATTTTTTACGGTGTTCATCTGAGGGGTTAGGTCATGTGATATGTTTATTGAGCCGTCGATACGGACGCGGCGATACCTAATATGTATACTCCTCCCCCCCCCCCCCTATTTTTTACTAATTGTTTTTAAATTTTCTTTGGGGAAAATGACGTTTTTGTTTATTTTTACTTGAAACTTTTAATTTTTTGGGGTGAAAACTTTATCTTTTCAACTTTTTTTTTTTCACTTTTTTTTTTTTGTCCCACTTTTGAACTTTTGGGGGTCTAATCTCTTTACAATGCATTCCAATACTTCTGTATTGGAATGCATTGGCTGTATGAGTAATACTGTGTGTATTACTCATACAGCTTCCGGCCTGTGAGACCCAGGGGGCTGGATCTCACAGGCACGTCACAGGAAGGCAGCTCGCTGCCTTCCATGCCATCGGGTCCCCCCTACAGCTGCATGGGGACCCGATGGCACCGCCCGCCGCAACCGCAAGTAAAAGCCGCAAACCGCAGGTCTGAATTGACCTGCGGTTTGCGTTGATCGCCGCCACAGGGGGGGGATTCCGGGTCACGGGATTCCCCCGCGCATGAAGCAAAGGTGCCTGATCAATAATTTGAGCAGGCACCTTGTTCCGATCACTCCCCTGATTGGAAATGCACATGACGTCATGTGTACTAAAGAGGCTAAACTGATCTATCATCTGGATAGACCATCAGTGCCGATCAGCTGTTTGTTTCCCTCAGGCTAGTGACGTCACGACTAGTATCACAGGGCTGGGCTAAGTTCTGTTCACTTGAGTGGAGCTTAGCCGCACGCAGGTCAGTGATACTAGTCGTGGCGTCACTAAGGGCTCATGCACACGACAGTATTCTGCGTTCAGCATATTGGCCGTTTTTTTAGTTCAGTATGCGGTACATATACTGAACTATTCATTTCAATGGTTCAACAAAAAAAACTGAAGTGTCTCCGTGTGCATTCTGTTTCAGTATTTCCGTACCGTGAAAAGATAGAATATGAACTATTCTTGTCTGTAAATCACGGTGCTTGGCTCCATTCAAGTCAATGAGTCCTCAAAAAAACGGAACACATATGGAAATGCATCCGTATGTCTTCCGTATCGGTTCCGTTTTTGCTGAACCATCTATTGAAAATGTTATGCCCAGCCCAATTTTTTTCTATGTAATTACTGTATAATGTATATGGCATACAGAAAAACGGAAACAAAAAACGGACACTGAAAAAGCCATACAGTCGTGTGCATGAGCCCTCAGCCTGAGGGAAACAGTGAGAAGGCCCAGTAAGATAGATCATAAGTTTAAAAGAACTGCAGAACCCCTTTAACAGAAAGCCTTCCACTCTGCAAATACACAGAAGCTGACAACTATACAGGAAAAATTGGTGAACATTTTTTAATAAAGACTATGAACATTTTTAATAAAGACTAGTTGAAACAAATTATTTTTAGCTCAAAATAAGTAGCATACTATAAAAATAAACGCCCCCCCTAAGGTGTTCATAGCCTTTAACTTTCCTCCAATCCAATTATATAATATGACTGCCCAGCTTAGAGTCGTTGAGGATCGGCTTACTGGCAGTTTGTGTTTCATGGATTGTTGCTTGAACCAGCAGTTTTCCTCAGAAGTTTCAATGATTTGCTTAGTGCACACACCACACTCAGACTTTCAGAACTTTCATACTCCCTTAGGCTACTTTCACACTAGCGGCAGCCATCACCGGCAGACTGTTTGGGGAACAGCCTGCCGGATCTGTGCTACTGGAAGTCCGCCGTGCCGCTGGAAGTCCGCTCTGGCCCCATTCACTATAATGAATGGGTCCGGAGCGGACTTCCGGCTGCACGGTGCACTAGCGGTAGCACGGATCCGGCAGGCTGTTCCTCCACCAGAACAGCCTGCCAGAGAAGGCTGCTGCTAGTGTGAAACTAGCCTTGTGGCAAATCCCATTGTTATTGTATGGAAAACATGGACCAAGACGTGAAAGGATTTAGACATGAGTAACCAAAGGTATTCATTACTCCAACCCCTGATGCAGAATCCAAACTTTCATAGGGGACACGCTCATTTAACTTTCCATTTATAGAGGAATGGAAAATACATCATGTTGATTACATAATTGATCACACCAAGTTCCCCCCAAACCTATTCAATAAAATTTTACTTTAGAAATTAGACATATCACACCCATTTTATTACATAACGTAGTTACATCCATGCTGTTTTATGACACTTGTCTGTGAAGGATTGGGATGACCCTTTTTTCTTCCTAACATCAACTGAGAAACAGAAAATGTTCAATTCATATATTGTAAGCTCTTGCGAGCAGTGCCCTCACTCCTAATATTTCAGTTGTATATTAGCCAGTTACGTTGTGAGCAAACTTGATGTTTTCATGTTCAGGTTTGGCATTCGTGGCAATTCTGTTATGGATTCCGTTATCACAGAATATAGCGGAATACTATGACGGAATGCACCACGGAAGCATTTAAGAGTCATTCCGTTTTGCTTTGTGTCACATTAGAAGGGGCCGGTTTCCATTATGCAGGAGTCCTGTTCGTTTTGGATTCTGTGATAATGGTCACCGAACCCGAACTTGAAAACATCAAGTTCCCACTAGGCGCGTTTCGGAAACACTGTTCCTTCCTCAGTAGATAAATGTGAAATGCTTCCTCTACTGAGAAAGGAACAGTGTTTCCGAAACGCGTCTAGTGTGCAGTGTGAACTTGACCCAACTATTGGTGCGTTATTTTCTAATTTGCAAAAAGCGACTCTTCCGATTACCACACCGAATTTATTCCGAAAAGGGAGAGTTTGATACCAGCTTTAAAGTGGTGATAGCGGCAAATCAGCATCACAGCGGATCAACTTATGGTGACTGGTTCAACATAGTGCAATAATCCAGTCAAGCAAAACCAAATCTTACATTGATCGAACTCTGCTTTATCAATATCCGCCATCCCGACTAACCCAAGTGGATGACATCACCGACTAACAACCATCTTCCGGGCTGATCACGTGAGACGCCACGGTGAAGGAGTCGAGCGACTACTCCACAAGAGGAGGTAGTAAAATCAACAGGGGTTGAAGACGGCTAAACCATCACCGGTAAGCAGTGTCCGAGTGTAAAGGTTTCCATACTATCGACCACGGAGAGGACATCTTTTTGAACCATTCAGGTTCCAACAACTGGTAAAACAAGCATTTAACCATACGAAACATCCGAGTGATATAATCGAACGTTTTTTTGCAAATAGACGCCCATATAGCGAACTAAGAGGTCTCATTCATTTGGAGTACTCCTTTATATAGATGTATGTGTGAGCTCCGCATTGTATGTATCTATATATTTATGCTGATAATATGACATGCTATTAGGTTATGTTTTAACATTTTAGTGGGAAATAAATTACATGTATACAAAAATACTGTGAGCCAGCCTGATTGATTTATTAATAATTTATTCGCTGTTCAGCTGGTAACTGAAAGGCTGGGCTCCAGTAGTTTGTTGGTGGAGCTTCTCTAAATATAATTTTTTTGTTTGTATTATTATAATATGTTGCACACATCATTTGTATATTCTACTTTGGAGTCAGGGATTGCATACTGGGTAAGGGCTCATGTACACAAACGAGTTTCACCCGTGCCGTGCATTGGGGACCGCAAATTGCAGTCCCCCCCAATGCGCGTGCATCGTCCGTATGGCCGGTGCTGACGGATGGATGGGATCCGTCTGCACAGCAAAAATATAGAGCATGTTCTTTTATCAGAGGGGGAATGCAAGTAGCTATTAAAGCAGGCATGTCAGGAGAGGTGACAGGTCCTCTTGAAATGACTTACCATTGCCGCCTATGGGAGATTCGCCTCGTTCCTATCACACTCTGCCACAGACAGGGTTTGATAGGAACTTTGCTATGGCAAGCCTCAAGCCTTCAGAAGACCCGAGACTGCCACAGCTCCCGCAAACTTGTTTCGGGGAACTGTTCGGAAACCAGGAGCACAGCGTTCTCAGTAATTGACTGCTCACAATTGATTGTAAGTAGGCGACTGGCACTCACTATATGGGTCACAACAACAGCATTTATTAACATAAAAATCACAAAAATAATCACATCAACATCACAATTTGTACAAAAATTATACATAAAATATCCCCTTAAAACATGTATAAAATTCAAATAAACCATCCACTGGTGTATAAGCCCTATGGCTCCAAAAACACAAGGAAG
Organism: Bufo gargarizans; assembly: GCF_014858855.1. NCBI lineage: Eukaryota > Metazoa > Chordata > Amphibia > Anura > Bufonidae > Bufo > Bufo gargarizans. The sequence goes on along the minus strand of NC_058080.1, from coordinate 454,621,538 downwards.
GTTCTCTCTACCCAAAATTCTTTTACATGGGAGATAGAACACTTCCTTACGTGTAACTCAGTCAGTGTGATCTACCTCATCCAGTGTCCATGTTCAAGACAATATATTGGACGAACAAAGAGAGCTTTGAGAGTGAGAATATCCGAACATATTTCCAACATTTAAAAAGGATATTTGAAACACTCACTCTCAAAGCACTTTAACCTGCTCAGGACCGCAGTACGCAGGATTGCGTCTTTGCGGCGGTCCTGTTTCTCTGGGTGGACGCGCCGGTGCGTCCTCTCGCGAGACGCGAGATTTCGGGCAAAGCCGGCCCGCGCACGCGCATCGCGGGCCGGCAAAATTTAAAAGACAAGTTCGTCATCAACCTGCCAGCCAATGATCGTGGCTGGCAGGTTGTTGATTTTCAAAAAAACGAATCAGAAGCCAGCTAACACATCATATTTAGTAAATATGATGTGTTAAATGGCTGCTGTGCTCCTCTGCTCCTTCTTTTGGTCGGTTGGTTCCAGCAGAGGAGCACACATCACTGTGAGTACCCACCAACACCACACTTAGCCCCCATATCACCTCCCAGCACCCCAATTACCGTATTTTTCGCCCTATAAGACGCACCGGCCCATAAGACGCACCTAGGTATTTGAGAAGGAAAATAAGAAAAAAATATTTTGAACCAAAAGGTGTGCTTTTGGTGGTTTTTGAACTAATTGTGGTCTGTGGGTGACGCACTGTTATGGAGGATCTGTGGATGACACACTGTTATGGGGGATCTGTGAGTGACGCACTGTTATGGGGGATCTGTGGATGACGCACTGTTATGGGGGATCTGTGGGTGACGCACTGTTATGGGGGATCTGTGGGTGACACTGTTATGGGGGATCTGTGGGTGACACTGTTATGGGGGATCTGTGGGTGGCTCTTATTGAGGTCTCTGGATGGCACTGTTATGGGGATCTGTGTATGACAGTTATGGGGGGGATCTGTGGATGACACATATATAGCATCTTATGCTATGTGTCATCCACAGATCCCCTCCATAAGTGTGGGGGTCGCATCTGCTTTTATAATGGGGGTGGGGGTCGCATCTGCTTTAATAATGACAGCGGGGCCCGTGCAGTGACTGTATTCTACTACACAGGCCCCGCTTACTGTATAATCATATCCCTAATAGTTAATTGTTGTATGCATGTAAAAGCATAATGAGCGTTAATGAGCGCTGTGTATTACTTACAATTAGAAGCGCTCACCGTTCGGAGCAGAGAGGAGGGAGGAGGCAGGCCGGGAGGACGGGCGCTGGCAGTGTGAGTCATACGTCATGCGCCCACGCCGCCTGCTTCATTCATAAAGTGGGCGGCACAGGCGCGTGACGTATGACTCACGTTGCCAGCGCCCGGCCTGCCTCCTCCTTCCTCTCTGCTCCGAACGGCGAGCGCTTCTAATTGTAAGTAATACACAGCGCTCATTAACGCTCATTATGCTTTTACATGCATACAACAATTAACTATTAGGGATATGATTATACAGTAAGCGGGGCCCGTGTAGTAGAATAGTCACTGCACGGGCCCCGCTGTCATTATAAATGCAGATGCCGCCCCCAGCCCCTCCTCCCTCACAGCTGATACACCCGCCGCACGGCATCGCGGCGGGTGTATCATTGAAAACAAGGCAAAATCAGCTACATTCGCCGTATAAGACGCACTGCTATTTCCCCCCCACTTTTGGGGGCAAAAAAGTGCGTCTTATACGGCGAAAAATACGGTAACCCCCTTGATCTCCCCTTCTTGCCCCTGTCAATCACTAGTGAAAAGGAAAAAAGTGATCAGTGTAAACTGTCACTTTTTTTTTTTCACTGGTATTGACTGATAGGTTTTAGTATAGTTTAGGTCCCTTGGTTAGGTAGTTAGCGATCGGTTAGCGCCCAGCCCACCGCACCGCAGTCACTTATTCGCTGATTAGCGTATCGCTAATCAGCATTTGTACTGTTATAGTATCTGTAAGTGATCAAAACTGATCACAGTCAGATCTATAATAGTATTAGTGTCACCTTAGTTCGCCCTCCACCCAAAACGCAGTGTTTGCCCGATCAGGCCTGATTGGTCGCCCACACGTGCGTTCACCCACGCCCGCCCCACCGCAGTGACAATTTATTTTTTATTTTTTTTGATCACTGCACATTCACTTTACACGCGCTGCGGCGATAAAAAAAATCTGTTTTGATATTTTTTATCAACCGCAGCGGCCTCTGGTACTTCGCTAGCCTCCCATTTGTAAGACAGGCTTGCTTTTTATCTTGGGTAGTCTCAGGGAATACCCCTAAATTTTGTTGCCCAAATGTCAAACAGGGGGTATTCTTCTGAAGAGGCCTACAGGCTTCTGACCCAGTCGGATGAGGAATGGGAACCCTCATCTGATGAATCTAGCGGGTCAGAATATGAACCTGTAGAAAGCAGTGGCTCTTTGACCCAAAGTTCGGACGAGGAGGTTGAGGTCCCTGATAGCACCAGGCGTACCCGGCCCCGTGTCGCTAGACCACAGGTTGCGCAGGATCCGTTTCAAGGGCAGCAGAGTGGGGCTGGCGCTGTCGGATTACGTGGTGAGGCATACACCAGCAGCGCAGACCATCCTGGACCTAGTACCAGCACTGCCGTACAACATGGTGAAGTGGCGAGCACCAGAAGGGAAGTTGAAGCTGGTATGGTGGCACGTGCATTAGTTACCCCGTCGCAGCCACCGCAAAGACGGGCCCGTAGAGCCCCTAGAATCCCTGAGGTGCTGGCAAACCCTGATTGGCAGTCCCCAACTTCAGCCGCACCTGTAGTTCCCCCTTTCACCGCCCAGTCTGGAGTTCGGGTTGAGACAGCTCAGATCGGTTCGGCCCTGGGATTTTTTGAGCTGTTCTTGACTGCGGAGCTCTTGGACTTAGTCGTGGCAGAAACAAATCGGTATGCCACTCAATTTATATCCGCCAACCTGGGAAGCTCTTATGCCCAGTCTTTCCGGTGGAAACCAGTCCAAGTTTCCGAATTTAAAATTTTTCTGGGCCTTCTCCTCAACATGGGTCTAACTAAAAAGCATGAATTGCGGTCATATTGGTCCACGAACCCAATTCATCACATGCCCATGTTCTCTGCTGCTATGTCCAGGACACGATTTGAGACCATCCTGCGTTTCCTGCACTTTAGTGACAATAGCACCTCTCGTCCCAGAGGCCACCCAGCTTTTGACCAGCTCCACAAAATTCGGCCCCTCATAGACCACTTCAACCAGAAATATGCAGAATTGTATACCCCTGAGCAAAGCATCTGCGTAGACGAGTCCCTTATACATTTTACCGGGCGCCTTGGCTTCAAACAATACATCACAAGCAAGCGCGCCCGGTATGGGGTCAAATTGTATAAGCTCTGTGAAAGGGCCACAGGCTATACCCACAAATTTCGGATCTATGAGGGAAAAGATCAGACCCTGGAGCCGGTCGGTTGCCCTGGCTACCTGGGGAGCAGTGGGAAGACAGTCTGGGACTTGGTGTCACCCTTATTTGGCAAGGGGTACCATCTTTATGTGGACAATTTCTACACAAGTGTGACCCTATTCAGGCATTTGTTTTCGCGCGGGCTTCCCCCAACGGCTCGTTACCACCCGTCTTGCAAGGGGGGAGAGGGCTGCCTTGTGTAACGAAGAACTGCTCGCGGTGAAATGGAGAGACAAGCGTGACGTTTACATGCTCTCCTCCATTCACGCAGACACGACAATCCAAATGCTTTGGAGAGTGTTTTTGGAAGTACCACACACAGGTACACCTAGCATAGGGATCACATCTCACTAGGACAGGTACACAGGGCTATTAAGGCCCTTTCACTCACAGCTGCTGCAAACCTCTCCTTTCACCTGGGATAAAGTGCATAATGTACTTCGCCACATCTTTGGGCGATTTGCGCTTTGCACATAGTCCCATGGGGAAGGAGAGGTTTGTCCTATAAACGTAAAAAAAAAAAAAACACCAGTTCAGTTTCAAAAGTTAAATAAAGTTTATATGTTCTGTTCTAAAGTTATTATAAAGTTAATAAAATTTATTGCGTTGCGGCCTGTTTTTTTTTTTTTTTTTTTTTTTTTTTACCTTCCAGGTGGACCAACTGTTTGACTAGCTGCAGCACTGATGTGCATTCTGACAGAAGCATTGCACTGCTGTCAGATTACACACAAGTCGGTGTATGCGGCGCTGCAAGACGAGATTTCCCCTCTGCAGTAAAAGATACGTTTGCCGAGGCATATGAGCTGAGGAGGTGGCGGTGTTCCTATGCTTTGGCAAACACTTTGTATATAAAAAAAAAAAATCCCGGCAATGATTTATTCATCCACATCGATTGATGTGAATGTAGAAATCTGGTTTGCCAGGGCATACGAGCTAAGTGGGTATGGATGTTGGGCGGAGCTCCTATGTCCTGGCAGACGCCTTTCCCCTCCTTTTTTTTTGGCAGAGATTTTTTCATCCACATTGATCGATGCGAATGAAGAAATCTGTGCCGTTCATTTTTTTTCTTTCAGCCCAGAGGCTGAACGGAAAAAAAAAATCTCATTACCTGTATGCTCAATATAAGGAGAATAGCAGAAACTCTGAATGCTGGCCATACATGTAATGATTGCGGAGACCCTCAAATGCCAGGGCAGTACAAACACCCCACAAATGACCCCATTTTGGAAAGAAGACACCCCAAGGTATTCGCTGAGGGGCATATTGAGTCCATGAAAGATTGAAATTTTTGTCCCAAGTTAGCGGAAAGTGAGACTTTGTGAGAAAAAAAAATAATAATCAATTTCCGCTAACTTATGCAAAAAAATAAAAATTTGCTGAACTCTCCAGGCCCCTCATTGAATACCTTGGGGTGTCTTCTTTCCAAAGTGGGGTCACATGTGGGGTATTTATACTGCCCTGGCTTTTTAGGGGCCCTAAAGCGTGAGAAGAAGCCTGGGATCCAAATGTCTAAAAATGCCCTCCTAAAAGGAATTTGGGCCGCTTTGCGCATCTAGGCTGCAAAAAAGTGTCACATATGTGGTATCGCCGTACTCAGGAGAAGTTGGGCAATGTGTTTTGGGGTGTCATTTTACATATACACATGCTGGGTGAGATAAATATCTTGGTCAAATGCCAACTTTGTATAAAAAAATTGGAAAAGTTGTCTTTTGCCAAGATATTTCTCTCACCCAGCATGGGTATATGTAAAATGACACCCCAAAACACATTCCCCAACTTCTCCTGAGTACGGCAATACCAGATGTGTGACACTTTTTTGCAGCCTAGGTGGGCAAAGGGGCACACATTCCAAAGTGCACCTTTCGGATTTCACCAGTCATTTTTTACATATTTTGATTGCAAACTACTTCTCACACATCTGGGCCCCTAGAATGCCAGGGCAGTATAACTACCCCACAAGTGACCCTATTTCGGAAAGAAGACACCCCAAGGTATTTTGTGATGGGCATAGTGAGTTCATGGAAGTTTTTATTTTTTGTCACAAGTTAGTGGAATATGAGACTTTGTAAGAAAAAAAAAAATCATCATTTTCCGCTAACTTGTGATAAAAAATAAAAAGTTCTATGAACTCACTATGCCCATCAGTGAATACCTTAGGGTGTCTACTTTCCGAAATGGGGTCATTTGTGGGGTGTTTGTACTGTCTGGGCATTGTAGAACCTCAGGATACATGACAGGTGCTCAGAAAGTCAGAGCTGCTTCAAAAAGCAGAAATTCACATTTTTGTACCATAGTTTGTAAATGCTATAAGTTTTACCCAAACCATTTTTTTTTTTTACCCAAACATTTTTTTTTAATCAAAGACATGTAGAACAATAAATTTAGCGAAAAATTCATATATGGATGTTGTTTTTTTTGCAAAATTTTACACCTGAAAGTGAAAAATGTCATTTTTTTGCAAAAAAATCGTTAAATTTCGATTAATAACAAAAAAAGTAAAAATGTCAGCAGCAATGAAATACCACCAATTGAAAGCTCTATTAGTGAGAAGAAAAGGAGGTAAAATTCATTTGGGTGGTAAGTTGCATGACCGAGCAATAAACGGTGAAAGTAGTGTAGTGCAGAAGTGTAAAAAGTGGCCTGGTCATTAAGGGGGTTTCAACTAGCGGGGTTGAAGTGGTTAAAGTGGCCCATGGTCAAGATCCCACGGGGCTGACCTTTGTGGCCCTTGACAAGATTGATAGACACTGGAGAGGGGGAAATCACATTGAGCGGATGTCAAGAGCAGAATCCAAACAAATTTATGATTTTGGAAGTATGATGCCAGCTGGCCTAAATGCAGAACTAGAGACATTTGGTTTTCTATGAGTTCCAATGGGGGATCACATGTCTGGCCGTTTATTTTATATTCTCTATATTTATCAATGGAAAGCAATCCAGTAGTAACTTTTCCTTCATTGTCTGTATTCATCACAACATTATGATAAAAATATTGAAAAAACGCATATGTTGTGTAAAAAATGCATTAAAAACGCAACAATATCGCAATGTGTATAATACATACTCCAGTCCGGTATTTATAGGGGATCTGTGGGGATATAAAAGGATGTGATGTCACAACAGGGATTCAGCCACTGAGGAAGGGGAGTGAAGTCCCTGAAACGCGTTGGATCCCTGTTCCGATTTTAAATCCGGATATGAGAGATTATCTAAATTACTTGGAGCGCTCCATTCTTTCTTTTCTTGTTGCGAGTAAAATCGCATTCGAATACCGGAATAGAGCCAGCAAGTCCCGCGATATCTCTGGGAGAACACGTGACACATACCAGAGAGCGGAGACGCCGGTAGCGACTACAGCAGCGTGGTGTGGGAAGCTTGTGAACGAGAGTGCCGGACACTTGGATATACCGGTAAGCGACATCTCTCTACTGCATTGACCACCAGATATAATTGAGCTACTGTGGGAGAGATATTTGAAGCCCCACATTGTGTGGACAGTGGGATTCAAATTTATATACACCACTACCCGGATGCATACCACCTCGATTTAAAGGGACACTGCCATAAATTTATAAGACTATCCAAGCGGAACATTGGGACTTTATTCAGCATCAAAGGACAGTCCTCATTATATGCAGCAGAGCCCTTTATCCATAGGGCTTATACACCAGTGGATGGTTTATTTGAATTTTATACATGTTTTAAGGGGATATTTTATGTATCATTTTTGTACAGATTGTGATGTTTTAACTTGATGTGATTATTTTTGTGATTTTTATGTTAATAAATGCTGTCGTTGTGACCCATATAGTGAGTGCCAGTCGCCTACTTACAATTTTTTTTTTACCATATTCTGACTGATTGGGTGATCAGTCCCAGACTAGAGCACCTTCACCACACTGTGAAAGGTGGGGAGCTATCCACAACTACTCGCTCACAATTGATAGCGACATCTGAGGGGTTAAAGGTTGGAATCTGCCACTGAGTTTCTGCTGTGGAAAACAGCAGACACTCTGTGGCTATGGTGCCCGCTCAGCTCCTGAGCGGCACCATCTTTAAAAACACGAAATCCTGCTTTGGCCTCTATAGCTGGTATCTGGAGCAACAGATCCTTGCTTCAGCTCTGACCCTTTAGTGCAGGGCTGGCCAACCTGTGGCTCTCCAGCTGTTGTAAAACTACAACTCCCACCATGCTTTGCTGTAGGCTGATACCTGTAGGCAGTCTGGGCATGCTGGGAGTTGTAGTTTTGCAACAGCTGGAGAGCCTCAGGTTGGCCATCCCTGCTTTAGTGGGCTTCGTTTTCTTTTTCCTCATTCCTTTGAAATATTTTCAGTGGCATAACCAAAAAAGTACTCTCTTGGCTAGGACACACAATGCAAGATGTTCCTTATATAACATTATTAAATTGACACACTCCATTACACATGCTGATGCTTTTGATCCTCTGGAGTTCAGGAATGCTTTTATGCAATATTTCACTATCCAGTCAGTGTCAGACTGCAGGGACACCGCCCCAACTGGTGTCACCCAATTGACTACTGACAATTCATTCATAGGCTTTTAGTAGGAATAATAGATTAATTCAACAACATAGTCATACTTATAGATGTTCCAGAATTGTTATTAGAGAGGAAGGAATGCAAGTAATTACTAAAACAGACATGACGGGAGAGGTGATAGGAGGTCTGCTTCATATAAACCGGGCTTTATAGAAAGCATGTTAAATTTATGTCATGCAACCATTATGTTATTATTTTTATTAATTTTGAATATCAGTCGATCGCGTTGTTACATGAGTAAAACTATTGTATACGGAAATATCCAGAAGGGTGATAGTAAATGGAGAACACTCAGGTCGCATACCAATTGGCAGAGGGGTTAGACAGGGTTGCCCCCTCTCCCCTCTGCTATTTGCTATAGCTATTGAACCGCTTGCAGACATGATCAGACAGGATCCGGGAATTGTGGGGTTCAGATACCGTACCCATGAGGAAAAAATCACTTTATACGTGGAAGATATCATGTTATTTGTGGGTTCACATGGATAACTAAATAGGATATTTCAAGTATTTTGAGCAATTCGGCAAACATGCGCGACTCAGTATAAACTGGTCTAAATTGGCGTGTATCCCGATTGACCCTCTGAACAATTTTAGACCGGGATAGTTGGAAATTAAGAAGGATAATGAATCCGTTAAATATTTGGGAATCCAGATTACTCCGGATCCCAATGATTATGTTAGATTAAATGTGATCCCGAAAATCCAGGCAATGGAAAAGTAAATAGAGGTATGGAAAAGATTATACATGTCGATGGCAGTACGTATTTTATTGGTTAAGATGTGTGTACTACCCGCCTTGAATTATATTTTGTGGAATACACCAGTGACAATCCCCAAAAGATACTTTAAAATAATAGCCAGTCTACTAACTGATTTAATATGGCGAGGAAAAAAAACGAGGATAAAAGGTACAGATCCTGAGTATCCAGGAGAAGGAGGGTGGATTATCCGTACCAGATTTAGAACTTTATTTTAGTGCAGGAATTATAAAAAATATGATAACATGGAGTAATACGCAAAGTTACAAGAATATAATAGCAGGGATAAATAAAAGGCTGGAGAAATGCAATATCTTTCAAGTTATAGAAACAGGTATTCTGGCCCAACAGGGATGTAAACATATACCTTTGATTCTGTTGATGGCCAAGAGCTGGGAGACGGTAAAATAATTATGGTCCCAAAACGGGCTCTATGTAGACACCATACTATGGGACAATATTTTCCCCTCACAGAATTAAAGTTAATTAAGCAGAAGATATGGTGGAAATACGGAATATACAAATTAGGTCAGGTATGGGAGGTGGGGGATATAATAATACCTTATGAAGTGTTAAAAAGGAAATACCAACTGAAAAATATAGGGTCGAGGTTCTATTACTTACAACTAAAACATGCACTGTATAAGACGATAGGGAAAGGCACACAAATAACTACTTTGCCACAGGCTTTCGATAATATCACTAAGTTAACACCCGGCAAGAAATTGATTTCAAGAATTTACCAACGGCTGTCACATCAAAAGAATAACAGAAGAGCAGTTGATAACCTGATCCATAAATGGCAGGGTATTCTGGACCCTGTGCGGGAAGATTTTTGGGATTCAGCTATACAGGCAAAGACCATGGTTTCAAGGAATTTCTCTTATAGAATAACTCAATTTAATATATTGTTTCTTCTCTACTACTCTCCTAAAAAGTTAGAATGAGCTGGAGAATGAGGGAAGAGCGAGCATCGGACGTCATGCCCAGTGACGACGATGAAGTTCCTGCCCTCAGTCTCCAGCAAATCGCACTGGCGCAGCCCTCAGTGGGTACTGCGTCTGCGCGAGACTTCGCTCGGCCGTCAAGGAGGGGGAAGAGAGGGATGACAAGCTGCGGGCAGTTAGGGATTCTGAAGAAAGGCGTTTTGGGCACTGTAAGAGGGGCGTTACTGGGCTCACTAAGGGGAACATAACGCCCCTCTTGGCACCTTCAGAGTTAATTTGCATAATTATAAAAGTCATTTTACTGCTAAACTACTGGACGGATTACAAGATAAAAGAGAACAGCCGATTCAAGGTAATTTGTGGAGCATGACTGGTTTAAAATCTGATTTTGGGTTATGAGAGGTGACAGAATCCCTTTAACCACTTCAACCCCGCTAGCTAAAACCCCCTTCATGACCAGGCCACTTTTTACACTTCGGCACTACACTACTTTCACAGTTTATTGCTCGGTCATACAACTTACCACCCAAATGAATTTTACCTCCTTTTCTTCTCACTAATAGAGCTTTCATTTGGTGGTATTTTATTGCTGCTGACATTTTTACTTTTTTTGTTATTAATCGAAATTTATTGATTTTTTTTGCAAAAAAATGTCATTTTTCACTTTCAGCTGTAAAATTTTGCAAAAAAAAAAAACGACATCCATATATAAATTTTTCGCTAAATTTATTGTTCTACATGTCTTTGATAAAAAAAAATGTTTGGGCAAAAAAAAAAAAATGGTTTGGGTAAAAGTTAAAGCGTTTACAAACTAAGGTACAAAAATGTGAATTTCCGCTTTTTGAAGCAGCTCTGACTTTCTGAGCACCTGTCATGTTTCCTGAGGTTCTACAATGCCCAGACAGTAGAAAAACCCGACAAATGACCCCATTTCGAAAAGTAGACACCCTAAGGTATTCGCTGATGGGCATAGTGAGTTCATAGAACTTTTTATTTTTTGTCACAAGTTAGCGGAAAATGATGATTTTTATTTAAATTTTTTTTTTTCTTACAAAGTCCCATATTCCACTAACTTGCGACAAAAAATAAAAAATTCTAGGAACTCGCCATGCCCCTCACGGAATACCTTGGGATGTCTTCTTTCCAAAATGGGGTCACTTGTGGGGTAGTTATACTGCCCTGGCAATTTAGGGGCCCAAATGTGTGAGAAGTACTTTGCAATCAAAATGTGTAAAAAATGGCCTGCGAAATCCGAAAGGTGCACTTTGGAATATGTGCCCCTTTGCCCACCTTGGCTGCAAAAAAGTGTCACACATCTGGTATCGCCGTACTCGGGAGAAGTTGGGGAATGTGTTTTGGGGTGTCATTTTACATATACCCATGCTGGGTGAGAGAAATATCTTGGCAAAAGACAACTTTTCCCATTTTTTTATACAAAGTTGGCATTTGACCAAGATATTTTTCTCACCCAGCATGGGTATATGTAAAATGACACCCCAAAACACATTCCCCAACTTCTCCTGAGTACGGCGATACCAGATGTGTGACACTTTTTTGCAGCCAAGGTGGGCAAAGGGGCACATATTCCAAAGTGCACCTTTCGGATTTCGCAGGCCATTTTTTACACATTTTGATTGCAAAGTTCTTCTCACACATTTGGGCCCCTAAATTGCCAGGGCAGTATAACTACCCCACAAGTGACCCCATTTTGGAAAGAAGACACCTCAAGGTATTCCGTGAGGGGCACGGCAAGTTCCTAGAATTTTTTTTTTTTTGTCGCAAGTTAGTGGAATATGAGACTTTGTAAGGGAAAAAAAAATAAAAATCATCATTTTCCGCTAACTTGTGACAAAAAATAAAAAATTCTAGGAACTCGCCGTGCCCCTCACGGAATACCTTGGGGTGTCTTCTTTCCAAAATGGGGTCACTTGTGGCGTAGTTATACTGCCCTGGCAATTTAGGGGCCCATATGTGTGAGAAGTACCTTGCAATCAAAATGTGTAAAAAATGGCCTGCGAAATCCGAAAGGTGCACTTTGGAATATGTGCCCCTTTGCCCACCTTGGCTGCAAAAAAGTGTCACACATCTGGTATCGCCGTACTCAGGAGAAGTTGGGGAATGTGTTTTGGGGTGTCATTTTACATATACCCATGCTGGGTGAGAGAAATATCTTGGCAAAAGACAACTTTTCTCGCTAGTATCATTGGGGGACACAGACCGTGGGACACAGACCGTGGGTATAGCTGCTTGCTGCCACTAGGAGGCGACACTAGGCTAAGAAGTGATAACTCCTCCCCCGCAGGCTATACCCCCTCCAGCCTGGAGAGAGCATATCAGTTTTTAGCTTAGTGTCGTAGGAGGCAGACCTCCCTGCTTTTGCAGGGCGGCTTACCTTTATTATTTTATTTTTTTCCTCTTTTAGGTTGGGGAAACAGAGTCGCCTAGCCACTCTGTCTACCCCGGGAGCAAGGCCGGTGTCGGAATCCCTCACCGCTCGCCCTCCCCAAGAAACGAAAGTGGACCAGGGCAGCCCAGCTCCCCTGCTTCCCGCCAGCCAAGGGGGTCACCTGAATCCGGCGAGACCCTCCGCCATTCCAGTCTCCTGCCACTTCGTGTGCCAGCGGCTGAAGAGGTGACCCTGCTGGTACTCTGAGAAAGGGTGAAGAGAAGAGGATGAAGATGGGGTGAGTAGTCCGTATTGGGTAAGTACCTCGGCCCTTCCCCTCCCCCTTCTCCCTTCCCCCCCGGTCACCTCATCATAGATGGAGGACCTTTTTCCTCAGGTGGGCCATTCATGGTGAGGGCCCCACATTACCTCAGGCCCAATGTAGGTTTGGGCTTCTGTCCATACGGGGGGCCTGGGTTCTCCTCAGTACGGCCTGCGGGGTGAGCTCCCGCGGCTGATGTTCAGCCAGGGCACTTACAGAGCGCCGCTTCCGGTCACTCCACTCCCGGCCGGCTATTCGTTTGGCCGGCGCCAAAAATTTAGCCCCTGGCTCCACTTCGGGCCTACCGGGATTCAGCCCGTGCAGTTGTTTTAGCGGCACGGGATGGGTTCCCGCAGCGAGAGTGGACACTCCCCCTCCAAATCAGTGGGCAGACATCGGCGGTTGCTCTTCAGGCCCCGCTGTGGTAACCGGCTGGCAGTACCGCCCGGTCGGCTGTGCGCCGAACTTTATGTCCCGGCTTTTGCGGCCTACTAGGCCGCAACTTTCATTCCAGTTATGGAGGGGGCGGGTCCGTCCTTTTGGCGCGGATTCTCCCCGACTAGCTGTCGCTCCTCCCCCAGGTGCCCCGCTGAGCTCCGCATCTGGTCCTCTGAGCTGGGTTAACCCTTTGTGGCAAGTCGTTTGTTTGCAGCCGGCACTGCATTATCTGAGTGTCCCCTTTCTGCATGCCAATTACCTTAGATTAGGAAGTTAATCCTTCCTGCCGGCATGTCCACCCTGGTGGTGGGGTATGGGGCTGGGCCCATGTCCTATCTGGACAGGGCAGGATTGCTCACAGTTTCCCATTCCGCCCTCCGGGGCTGTTTAGTTGAGAATGCACACATGAAGAATTCCCAGACCACCTTCTGGGTCGTCTGGTGTATAGGCCACCACAGGTGAAATCCAGGGGAGCACATCTGAGGGATTCCCAATCCGCCATACGGGCCGTTTGGTTGATAATGCTCCACCTGCACAAATACAGGGGAGCACATCTGAAGGATTCCCAATCCGCCCGCTGAGGCCGTTTGGTTGATAATGCTCCACCTGCACAAATGCAGGGGAGCACATCTGCAGGATTCCCAATCCGCCCGTGGGCTGTTTGGTTGATATTACTCCACCTGCACACATACAGGGGAGCACATCTGGAGGATTCCCAAACCGCCCGCTGGGGCCGTTTGGTTGATAATACTCCACCTACAAAAATACAGGGGAGCGCATCTGAAGGATTCCCAATCCGCCCTACGGGGTCGTTTGGTTGATTAATGCTCCACCTGCACAAATCCAGGGGAGCACATCTGAGGATTCCCAATCCGCCCGCTGAGGCCGTTGGTTGATAATACTCCACATGCACGGATCCGGGGGAGCACATCTGAAGGATTCCCAATCCGCCCTACGGGGCCGTTTGGTTGATAATGCTCCACCTGCACGGATCCGGGGGGAACACAGATGCAGGATTCCCAATCCGCCCTACGGGGCCGTTTGGTTGATAATGCTCCACCTGCACAAGCCAGGGGAACACAGCTGCTGGATTCCCAATCCACCCTCTTGGGTCATTTGGTTGTTAATCCACATGCGCAATCCAATGGAGGACCTCTGGCAGTTCCCAATCCACCCTCCTGGATTGTGGGTCGATTGAGTACCGCCCACACAATCCTGTGAGCGGTCAGGTAGGGATGCCGATTCCACCTCCTGGGTGTTTTGATGGTTATATCACCGCTGTCACAGCCTGCAACTGCCATGGCTGGATGCTAAGAGGTAGAGCTGCGCACGAGCAGGACATTCCTCCTCGGTCTCCTCCGCACCTCCATCCTTCCTCATTAGGGTGATATTCAGAACCCTCCCTTCTGACAGGGGTTGGTTCTGAGGGAACAGGGAACAGTTCTGCGGACTCTGATATGAACCTTCTAGACTGCATCCATGCTACCGGCAGTACTGATTGTCTGCATTGCCCCTTCCTTAGGCGGCATTTGCTTTGCTACTGGATACAGTACTTACCCTTTGTATTCCCTCCTTCCACAGGTGGACTGACGGCACTTGCACTGGTCAGTGCCAGCCATTTGCGTCTCCCCTTTCGGTTGTTGACGGATTGCTGTTCCACTGGGTACAGTACTGGCGTTATGCATTAGCCTCTCTTATAGGAGGCGTTATGGCTTTATCGCGGGTGGCAATGTTTGCTGTAAGTAGTACCACCTTGCTTAGGTGGAGGAATTCTTTACCCACCGGGAACGGGACTATTCGTATGCATTATCCTCTTCGATAGGGGTGTAATTCTCTGCCATAGGGGTCAATTCCTACTGGGTGCATTACCCCCTGCCATAGGTTAGGTACTGGCGCTAACCTCAGGATACAGTACTCCCTATATATTTTTCTCCCCTTCATAGGTGGAGTGGTTGCACTTCCATTGAGGGTAGTGCTTACAGTACGCGTTACCCCCTCCAGGGAGGGGGTTGTTACACTACCGTTGGATGCGGTTCTGTTTATCTCCCTACCTTCCTTCCTTGACGGAGGGTTGCGCTACCACTGAATACTAGTCAACAGTCGTGGCATTACCCCCTTCTACATCTTACGGGAAATCTCTGAGCATCTATGCATGCTTTAATTCAACTAAGCCTCCGCACTAGATGCCGTGGCTTCCTTCACGGGTGGGCCGCAGCAACAGTCGTTGCCATTGGTGCCTGGTACTCTTCATCTAGAGGTATATGGATACTGGGACTGCTCCCATACTGTATCCTCCTGTCTCTTCTGGTACTGGTGGTTGGCGCAGATAGGTCGTTCCTTGTTCTCTTAAGGGAGTCGCTCAGCAGCTCTTCAGGTGCCCTAGATTCCCATCCCTATGGGCCTCCACCGTTCAGGTCGGTCAGAACTTGGTCCTCTACAGCGTGTGGGTGCACGCCATTATACAAATGTTGGGATTACGACCCAGCGAGCCCAAGGTTGCACTGACTCTGTATTCTGGGCCACCACTCTTCCTCATTAGGTGAGGGTGTTTTGCTGGCATTCTGCATTGACTACTACAGCGTGTTCTCTAAGTCAGGATGGCCGAGTGGTCTAATGTGCCAGACTCAAGAGTTAATCTCTTCCGTGTATGGGTGTTCGGGTCCCCAAATGGAGGTGTGGGTTCAGATCCCACTTCTAACAAAAACAACAAAACAAAAAAAAAGAAAAAAGCAAGGGTAGTTCTCACAAGGGCCGGAGATCGAACTCATGGCAGAGGGTCATCCCCCTCAGATAGGGGTTCTACCCTGACACTGCTTCGGCGGTTGCTCTGGTTTTGCCCCCTTTTTAGATGGAATGCCTCAGAATGGCTCTGGTTGACTGAGTTAGCTTGGTTCCATGCTACTTCTGGGTGTCCTTAGGCCTCTCCCTCAGTTTTACGCTGGGAGGAGCAGGCGGTAGCTATTACTGTACAAAGGGTATTTGCATCTCCACTACATGCTAGGGTTCCTACTGAACATTCCTATTGCACAGTTCCTTCGTCAGACGGCGGTTTCTTCCGACTCTGGGATTGGTATCCTGTACGGTGTGGCATCCTCCTCAACTGGAGTGTGGCCTTTGCGTTACTCTGGCAGCTTCCTTTGTATGGGCTCCTCCTCAAGGGTGTATTTCATTACCGAGAGATCTGTACAGTGTCAGTCCCTGATGGCAATGGGCTTGCCCTGACCTCTCATTGGTCTTCATTACTGTTAACTGTCCGTTGCTCTGATGACTATTGTTCTTGTGTCGTCAACTCGGGTTTTGCATTGGCGTCAGGGCCATAGCTATCAGCACCTTACTTGGGCGCGCTCGACTGGGTAGCTTAGTCCCTGTGGCACTCGTCTACCACTACGGTGATACTGTCCGTCAGATATGTTTACTTGGTCCCTGTGGCACTCGTCTACCACTACAGTGATTCCTTCCTTCAGTTATGGTTACTTCTGTGTCACATCAAGCGATGGTGGTCATTCCTTTCACTGCTCCTTCCGGGGGTGGACTACGGTCCCCCCAAGCCAGGCTGAGCGGGTGACTGTCTCACCTTGTCACCACTGGTAGGGATTTCGTTCCTTGAACGGAACACCCCTATTTTTCTTTCCTGTCCTTCCTCTAGCTGGACTGCTGACCACCTTTTCCCTTCGGTCTCCTCGACCGGTGGCAATGGGTTGTATAGCTATGGAATCCGGGATCTATTTTTTTCCACGGAGAGTATTCTCTTATCTTGGTCTCTGCCCGGAAGTCAATATATGTCAATTATGGTTTTTTTTCCATTACCGGTTTCTTTTAACCAGAGGAGGATCCTGCGAACCTGGATTTTGGTTCCGCTCCCACAGTTGTGGTCTACAACCGACTTTGCCCCGACGATCGGTATATCGCTGGGGGCGTTTCAGGAACAAACAAGCCCCCCCTCTGGGACTTCTTTTTCTTCTTTTTGTACGTCCATTTGTCCTTTGTCATTGGCATCAGGCAGTGCTCCGCCAGAATTTTCTTTCTGGCGGAAGGTCACCGCTTTTCGGGTCTTCTCGGACATGGTTTTTCTCTTCTTTCTCCCTCGTATTTTAAGGGCGGGCTCTCCATCAGCCATCTATTTTGGCCTCGGAGATGTGCTGGTCCATATCTGGCGCGTTGGCGCGTTCCGCTGTATGGGTTTTCTGCCTGATTTTCTTGGAGGTCCTTGTCATAGCTGGCGTCTCCCAACGGAATCCTTTTTTTCCTGGGATGTCTGCCTGTCGGTTGCTTCCTAGCGGAGTGATGGCCTGGCCGTCCAGCGGTCGTCATTTCTCGGGTTCATCTACTCCAGACATCGCTTCTAGAGGGCAGCGTCTTGGTCTTCCGGCAAGTTCACCGAGTGTTTCGGGGGTCTTTCCTAGCCATCATCTGTTGCTGCTCCAGGCAGCAAGATCTTGCAGGCGGCAGCGGATGCCGCATCCTCGAGGGCGTTTTTTCTCCAGGGGCGTGTGATTTTTTTCCCTCCCCGTGGACTGCTTTAGGACGTCCCACGGTCTGTGTCCCCCAATGATACTAGCGAGAAAACAAGATTTTTGTGAACTCACCTGTAAAATCTCTTTCTCGCGTAGTTCATTGGGGGACACAGCTCCCACCCAGTTTCGGTTTGCCGCACATATTGGCGGTTTGTGGGCCAGTATGGTCCTCAGTTCTGGTGCATTCCGACTGATGTTTGTCAGTTGTGGGTTGTGTACTGTATTTTCATTATTGATTTTTTTCTCCTACTCCTATTGCTTGGGCACAAACTGATATGCTCTCTCCAGGCTGGAGGGGGTATAGCCTGCGGGGGAGGAGTTATCACTTCTTAGCCTAGTGTCGCCTCCTAGTGGCAGCAAGCAGCTATACCCACGGTCTGTGTCCCACGGTCTGTGTCCCCCAATGAACTACGCGAGAAAGAGATTTTACAGGTGAGTTCACAAAAATCTCGTTTTCCCATTTTTTTATACAAAGTTGGCATTTGACCAAGATATTTATCTCACCCAGCATGGGTATATGTAAAATGACACCTCAAAACACATTCCCCAACTTCTCCTGAGTACGGCGATACCAGATGTGTGACACTTTTTTGCAGCCTAGATGCGCAAAGGTGCCCAAATTCCTTTTAGGAGGGCATTTTTAGACATTTGGATCCCAGACTTCTTCTCACACTTTCGGGCCCCTAAAAAGCTAGGGCAGTATTAAAACCCCACATGTGACCCCACTTTGGAAAGAAGACACCCCAAGGTATTCAATGAGGGGCCTGGCGAGTTCATAGAATTATTTTTTTTTGCATAAGTTAGCGGAAATTGATTTTTTTTTTTTTTTTTCTCACAAAGTCTCACTTTCCGCTAACTTAGGACAAAAATTTCAATCTTTCACGGACTCAATATGCCCCTCACAGAATACCTTGGGGTGTCTTCTTTCCGAAATGGGGTCACATGTGGGGTATTTATACTGCCCTGGCTTTTTAGGGGCCCTAAAGCGTGACAAGAAGTCTGGAATATAAATGTCTAAAAATGTTACGCATTTGGATTCCGTGAGGGGTATGGTGAGTTCATGTGAGATTTTATTTTTTGACACAAGTTAGTGGAATATGAGACTTTGTAAAAAAACAAACAAACAAAAAAAAAATATATATATTTCCGCTAACTTGGGCCAAAAAAATGTCTGAATGGAGCCTTACAGGGGGGGTGATCAATGACAGGGGGGTGATAAATGACAGGGGGGTGATCACCCATATACACTCCCTGATCACCCCCCTGTCATTGATCACCCCCCTGGTAAGGCTCCATTCAGACGTCCGTATGATTTTTACGGATCCATGGATAGGATCCGCAAAACACATGCGGACGTCTGAATGGAGCCTTACAGGGGGGTGATCAATGACAGGGGGTGATCAGGGAGTGTATATGGGTGATCACCCCCCTGTCATTGATCACCCCCCTGTAAGGCTCCATTCAGACGTCCGTATGATTTTTACGGATCCATGGATACATGGATCGGATCTGCAAAACACATGCGGACGTCTGAATGGAGCCTTACAGGGGGGTGATCAATGACAGGGGGTGATCAGGGAGTGTATATGGGTGATCATCCCTCTGTCATTGATCACCCCCCTGTAAGGCTCCATTCAGACGTCCGCATGTGTTTTGCAGATCCGATCCATGTATCCATGGATCCGTAAAAATCATACGGACGTCTGAATGGAGCCTTACAGGGGGTGATCAATGACAGGGGGTGATCAGGGAGTGTATATGGGTGATCACCCCCCTGTCATTGATCACCCCCTTGTAAGGCTCCATTCAGACGTCCGAATGATTTTTACGGATCCATGGATACATGGATCGGATCCGCAAAACGCATGCGGACGTCTGAATGGAGCCTTACAGGGGGGTGATCAATGACAGGGGGTGATCAATGACAGGGGTGATCAGGGAGTGTATATGGGTGATCACCCCCCTGTAAGGCTCCATTCAGACGTCCGAATGATTTTTACGGATCCATGGATACATGGATCGGATCCGCAAAACACATGCGGACGTCTGAATGGAGCCTTACAGGGGGGTGATCAATGACAGGGGGTGATCAGGGAGTGTATATGGGTAATCACCCCCCTGTAAGGCTCCATTCAGACGTCCGAATGATTTTTACGGATCCATGGATACATGGATCGGATCCGCAAAACACATGCGGACGTCTGAATGGAGCCTTACAGGGGGGTGATCAATGACAGGGGGGTGATCAATGACAGGGGGTGATCAGGGAGTGTATATGGGTGATCACCCCCCTGTAAGGCTCCATTCAGACGTCCGCATGTGTTTTGCGGATCCGATCCATGTATCCATGGATCCGTAAAAATCATACGGACGTCTGGAGCCTTACAGGGGGGTGATCAATGACAGGGGGTGATCAGGGAATCTATATGGGTGATCACCCGCCTGTCATTGATCACCCCCCTGTAAGGCTCCATTCAGACGTCCGTATGTGTTTTGCGGATCCGATCCATGTATCCGTGGATCCGTAAAAATCATACGGACGTCTGAACGGAGCCTGACAGGGGGGTGATCAATGACAGGGGGGTGATCAGGGAGGGGGGGTGTAGTGTAGTGTGGTGTTTGGTGCGACTTTACTGAGCTGCCTGTGTCCTCTGGTGGTCGATCCTAACAAAAGGGACCACCAGAGGACCAGGTAGCAGGTATATTAGACGCTGTTATCAAAACAGCGTCTAATATACCTGTTAGGGGTTAAAAAAATCACATCTCCAGCCTGCCAGCGAGCGATCGCCGATGGCAGGCTGGAGATCCTCTCGCTTACCTTCTGTTCCTGTGAGCGTGCGCGCGTTCACAGGAAATCTCGGGTATCGCGGGAGGACGCGTATATGCGTCCACCCAGAAGAGCAGGGCCGCCGGCAGGACGCAATCCTGCGTACGGCGGTCCTGGAGCGGTTAAAGAATGGGAGAACCGCACAAGGATGTTGCTGGCCAGAGAGGAGTTCCACTTGACTGGGTTTAAGAAAAAAAACATAGATTTGCCAGGTTATGGCAGAAATGGCTAAATAAAAACTGAGGGTTGGCAGGGGATAGGGGCAATAGAGTGGAGATGGCAATATTTTTCCCTTTTTTGTTTTTTTTGTTTAGCAACCGACATAGAACGTGTGGGGAGTTGGGGAAATATTTATATGTGATTAACCAATATATTCATGTAAGAATAAGATGATTATTGAATAACTATGTAAGAATTGGAAAAATTGTAATAAAGATTTATAAAAAAATAAAAACTTTTGAATATCAGAAATGTATAAACAATTATGTTATCTCTTGCAGAGAACAGGATGCTTGTTCAGGATATACCTGCTGTTACCAGCAGAGGGCATGTGGACAGCACATCTGACTTTGTCATGGATTCTGCTTACTACAGTAACTTCTATCAACCACCACTCTATCCCTATTACAACAATCTGTATAATTACTCACCCTACCAAATGGCTGTGGCTGCCGATCCTACAAATGCTGGTGATTTGGGTGCCGTAGGTGGAGCACCAACAAAGAACAGTTTTAGGAGTATCCCAGCTGCTTATGTGCAAGCCCAGTCAGGAACTCAATGGCAGGTAATGGAAAACAAGCACGTATGTTTGCATTTAGCATTATGTGAGGGCTATTTTCTTGATATAGTTTTTTCAATGCATGTTATACCCATACAGTTTTTATATAATTGAAGGCTTTAGAAAGGTGTAAAGCTAAAGCTACTTTCACATCCGCGTTTTGTGCGGATCTGTCTTGTATTTGTACAGACGGATCTGCACCAATAATGCAAACGCTTGTATCCGTTAATAACGGATCCGTCTTGACTTACATTGAAAGTCAATGGGGGACGGATCTGTTTTCAATTGCACCATATTGTGTCAGTGAAAAACGGATCTGTCCCCATTGACTTACATTGTAAGTCTAGACGGATCCGTTAGGCTCCGCATAGTCAGACGGTCACCAAAACGCTGCAAGCTGCGTTTTAGTGACCATCTAAAAAGTGCAACAGAGGCCAAACGCAGCCAAATTGATGCATTCTGAACGGATCCTTATCCATTCAGAATGCATTGGGGCTGAACTGATCCATTTTGGGCCACTTGTGAGAGCCCTGAAAAGGATCTCACAAGCGGACCCAGAAACGCCAGTGTGAAAGTAGCCTAAGGGTACTCTCACACTAGCGTTTTTCTTTTCCGGCGCTTAGTTCCGTCAAAAGGGCTCAATGCCAGAAAAAAACGCATCAGTTGTATCCCCATGCATTCTGAATGGAGAGCAATCCGTTCAGGATGCATCAGGATGTCTTCCGTTCAGTCATTTTGACTGATCAGGCAAAAGATAAAACCGCAGCATGCTACGGTTTTATCTCCGGCCCAAAAAACTTAAGACTTGCCTGAATGCTGGATCCGGCATTTTTTTTCCATAGGAATGTATTAGTGCCAGATCCGGCATTCAAAATGCCGGATCCGTCCTTCCACTCTGCACATGGGCCGACCGAAAAAAAAAGGTCCAAAAAATACATGCCGGATCCGTTTTGTCGGATGACACCGGAAAGATGGATCCGGCATTTCAATGCATTTTTCTGACTGATCAGGCATTTGTAAGACTTACTTATGCCATCAGTTGGCATACGTTTTGCCGAATCCGGCAGGCAGTTCTGGTGACGGAACTGCTTGCCAGATCACTCTGCCGCAAGTGTGTACAACCCTATGATGACTAATGGAAACCTTAGGTAATGACTTCACGAGGTGAGTCAACAGTGGAAAATCTCCAGCAGATCTGCCAAAAATTCATGGCATCAAAATCTGTACCAAATTATCACAAAATGCGTGCGTTTTCCACAGATTTCAATTTCTGCCTTGCAATAAAATCCATGGCAGGTATCTGCAACATAAATTGACATGCTGTGGAATTAAAATCTAGCTATTTGTGGATATTGTGGCAGAATAATTCCTCAGCATGTAAATGAGATGTTTTAAAATCGTATCCACTTTACTGCTGCTGTAAAAGATACAGATTTTCTGCATAAGGCCTCATGCACAGGACAGTTGTTTTTTTTGCGTCTGCAAATTCTGCGTCCGCCCCAATGCGGCATGCGGTTTTTTTGTTTGTAGGATCCGTTTTTCTTGTAGGATCCCTTGTAATAAATGCCTATCCCTGTCCGCAAATGTGAAAAAAGTAGGACATGCACTATTTTTTTTACTGAAGGGAAACACGGACAACGGATGCGGAACACAAACGGATGACCTATCAGCATTTTTTTGCTGACCCATTGAAATGAATGGGTCCCCATCCTATCCGCAAAAAAAACGGAAGGGAGGCTGAGAAAAACAACTGTCGTGTGCATGAGGCCTAATACTGCTGTGGAAACTCATCAGCATTTACAGCATGTGTGGCTGTTCATTCCTCGGAGTTCATTCCTTACCAAAATATTGTAGGCATGGGAGAAAGAATATGGTGAATAATTAGCATATTTATTAATATATTAGGTCATTTCATGACCCCGATACAGACAGCCCAAACAGTTTGAAAATAGGTGGTGGCTGAGGTAATGTATGGCTTGGACTGCTGCAGTGAGCCTGCTCCATACCCGGCCACAGTGACGGGGAATGGCAGTCACATTGACTCCCTCAGATGCCACGATTAACACAGATTGTGGCATCTGTGAGGTCATGCACAGGGAAGCAGCTGCCCCTGCCTTTCGATTGAGCGAAATCGCGGGACTCCAATCGGTTACTATGGAATCCTGGAAGCTTCTGAAGCTTACCGGGCTGCCATGGTAAGCTCCCTGCTGAACTGTGCAGGAGGTACAGCTCAGCAGGGAGTGTGTCAAAATCCTATTCACTCTAGTAGATCTGTGGTAGGGCTCATGCACATGACCATATGTATTCTGCGGTCCGCAAAAAATGGATACACAAAAAAAAACGGATGACATCCGTGTGCATTCTGTATTTTGCGGAATGAAACAGCTGGCCCCTAATAGAACAGTACTATCCTTGTCCGTAATGCAGACAATAATAGGACATACGGAAACGGAATGCACACGGAGTAACTTCAGTTTGGGTATCACCGCGTCTAAAAAAGGCTGAACTACTAAAATATTTAAACATTTCCTGTGCGGTTAACGCCATAACAAGAAAAAAAAATGAATACCACATGATTTGCCTTTTTTTGTCACCTTTTTCCCCACAAAATAATTGAATAACAGTTATCAAAAAGTTTAACATACTACAAAAATTATAGAAATAAAAACTACTGTTCGTCCCACAAAAAACGAGCCCTCATACAGCTCTTTAGACAGAAATCTAAAAAAGTTATGGCTGTCAGAAACCATATAGGCAAAGAAAATTAAGATTTTTTTCCCCCAAAGTTTTTTTTTTTTTTTTTTAAACAAGTAAACCAAAAAAGAAACTATACAAGTTTGGTATCGCCGTATTTGTATTGAGCAGCAAAATAAGGATGTCATGTCATTTTTAGAATAAAGTGAACGCTGTAATGTCAAAACCCCAAAAACCTTGGCGGAATTATTTTATTTTTATTTTTCAATTTAACCCCTTAAAGATTTTTTTCCCTGTTTTTAATAACAGACATTCTAAATTAAATGGTGCCCTTACAAAATACAACTTATCCCGTCAAAAAAAAGCCCTCATATGGCTATATGAACAGAAAATGTATGGCTGTAAATGGCTATTGGAACGTGGGGACAAAAAATAAAATATACAAACCAAAAATTGGCTTGGTACTTAAGGAGTAAATTTTCTTTGCCTTGCTGTTATCAAGTTTGCATAGTTAAGTCTTTAAAAAAAAGTTGAGATTCTTGTTTGTTTGTTTTTTTATTAATTTTTTTGTTTTCTTTAACCCTTTCCCGACATATGACGTAATAGTACGTCATGGCGGCAAGTGACTTGCCGCATTTTGACGTACTATTACGTCATTGTGATCGGGCTGGCACCGGAGTGGTGCGCGCCTGATCACTGCAGGGGCCCGGCAGTCCCTGATAGCCGGGCCCCTGCTGTATCCACCGGCATTGTTGTAAAAGCCGATGCCGGCGGATTAACCCCTTCTGTGTCCCGGTCACCGCTGACCGCGGCATAGGAGGTGCATGCCGCGGGTGAGGGACCCGATGGGTACAAGGCAGCCCAATGCCTTGCACGGTATCGGGACCTGCCTTCTACAGGGGCCAAGGAGATCCAGCCCCAGGCTTGTTCTCCTAGGCAACCTGTTAGTGTATTACTCAGAGTAAGGGCTCGTTCACACGAACGTCCGCAATGCACGGGCACAGGTGGAATACAGATCCCCAGAATATAATGGAGGCGATTTTGGCACCATAAGAGGCATAATATAATGTGGGCTCGGCATGCATGTGGAACTTGCATTCCCTGAATGTAATAGAGGCCAGTATGGCACCAGTTTATGTGGTATTTAGTGTTAGGTCCCCGTCTTACTGAGATCGCCTTGACGTTTGGCAGACGGGCCCAAATAATTTTGTACAAAATGATTTTGCATCTCAAATTTATTAGCGTAGCATTTGCGCCAGAATACTTTTCTATTATTTTGGCATTATTGTACTTTATTTGATTTGCAGAGTGCTGTTGCATTGTATAATAAAAAATCATATGTAGCCCAAAATAGTACCAATAAAACTGGCACTTTATCCTCTAGTTTCCAAAATGGGGTCACTTTTTGGGAGTTTCTACTGTAAGGCCCCTTGCAGACGAGCGTGTCCGTATTAGGTCCGGATGTGTCCCGGGTGCATTGCGGCAAACCCGCACGAGTAGGTACGCAATTGCAGTCAGTTTTGACTGCGATTGCGTACTATTGTTCAGTTTTTATTGCAAGGGTGCAATGCGTTTTGCACACGCGTAATAAAAAACTGAATGTGGTACCCAGACCCGAACTTCTTCACTGAAGTTCAGGTTTGGGTTCGGTGTTGTGTAATTATTTTCCCCTTATAACATGGCTATAAGGGAACATAATCAATTCTTTAATACAGAATGCTTAGTACAAGGTCAATTGAGGGTTAAAAAAATAAATAAAAATTAACTCACCTCCTCCAATTGATTCCGTAGCTGCCTGTCTCCTGTTCTTTCTTCAGGACCTGTCAAAGGACCTGTGGTGACATCACTGAGTTCATCACATGGTTCATCACCACGGTGATGGACCATGTGATGTCACCACAGGTCCTTTAGCCGGCAGCTCATGATTAAAGAAGTAAGAAGAGATCGGCAACTAAGCGATCAAGAGGAGGAGGTGAGTAATTTTTTTATTTTTTTTTAATTCTACTTAGCATTCTGTATTAAAGAATGCTATACAGTGAACAGACTGTCATCTTAGCAACCATGCGTGAAAATCGTACTGCATCCGCACTTGCTTTCGGATACTTGCGATTTTCACGCAGCCCTATTCACTTTTATGGGGCCTGCGTTGCGTGGAAAACGCACAATATAGAGCATGCTGCGATTTTCACGCAACGCACAAGTGATGCGTGAAAATCACTGCTCATGTGCACAGCCCCATTGAAGTGAATGGGTCCGGATTTAGTGTGGGTGCAATGCGTTCACCTCACGCATAAAATTCTAAGCCTTCTAACGTCCTAAAAAATAAAATTACATTTACAAAATTATGCCAACATAAAGTAGACATATGGGAAATGTTAAGTAATAAATATTTTATGATGTATCACTTTCTGTTTTAAAAGCAGAGAAATGAAAATTTTGAAAATTGCAATTTTTTTTGTAAATTTTGAATTTTTTCATAAATAAAGTTGAAATATATTGACTCAAATTTATGACTGTCATGAAGTACAATGTGTCACGAGAAAACAGTCTCAAAATGGCTTGGATAAGTGAAAGTTCCAAAGTTATTACCACATAAAGTGACACATGTTAGCATGATGAGCAGGGCGTGCAGCATGACGTAGGCGTGCTGCGGGTATCTGCCCCCCCTGATCAGACTGGATTTGTCCCCAAACGTGATATACAATCTAATATCCGTAGAGCCTTTTTAAACATCTATGTTGGGGAAGGGGAGGACCGCTCCATCCTGTCATTGGATGCCGAGAAGGCTTTTGACAGGGTGGAGTGGCCCTTCCTGTGGGGAACCCTGGATAGAATGAACCTGGGGAAACATTTTATTAAATGGATACAACTACTTTATTGTGACTAATGCCAGGGTTAAGATAAATGGGTCTGATTCTGAACAGATCCCGTTACAGCGGGGTACCCGGCAGGGGTGTCCCCTCTCACCTTTGATATTTGCCTTGGCTTTGGAACCCCTTGCATGTAAAATCCAACAATCCAATGAGATCACTGGCTTTGGTGGGAGTGGAGAGGCGGACAAGATTAGTCTATACGCGGACGATATTTTAATATTTCTGAGGCAAGGGTGGAAAGCAGTTACACCGATTCTGAAAATCTTGAGAGAATATGGTTTATTATCAGGGTATAAAGTAAATTGGGATAAGTCTGAACTTCTTCCCCTTGTCCGAGCACCCCCGGATGGCCCTTTGGGTATCAGGCTACTTGGATTAACCAATTCTATCCGATATCTGGGTATTAGAATAAGTGCTGATTTATCCAGATACAATTCCCTAAATATTACCCCTATGATTAATAAGGTTAGAGAGAAGATCTGGACTTGGCAGAAGCTGCCCCTATCACAGGTGGAAAGAATTGCATTGATAAGGATGGTGGTCCTCCCTATTGCTTTATACCCCCTGACAGCGTGTCCGATATGGATCGATGATTTTTTTTTGTTGGGCTGCTGGATAAACTGTTGAATGAGTTGATTTGGGGGAGGGGTAGGGTTAGGATCAAGCAAAAATATCTTTGTCTCTCTGAGAGAGATTGTGGTCTGTCCCTCCCCTTCCTTCAAGGATACTATCTTGCCGCCCAGATAAAGTGGTGTGTGGGCAGGGGGCCAGACCACCAGTCCGCTCTATTATTAGGTATCCTGGCAAGGGAATTTCAGGGGCCATATGGGGATATTTTTTCTATTCTGGAGACTGGACATCCGGGCAGAAGTAAAAAACAATGTCTTATTAGTGATACACTAAATAGGGTCTGGAATAAGATTAACCCCATAGGGACACAGCCTTATTTCACCTTAAGGACCAGGCCATTTTTTGCAAATCTGACCAGTGTCACTTTAAGTGGCGATTTTTTTTCCGTCACATATTGTACTTCATGACACTGGAAAAATGAAGTAAAAAAAATCTATTTTTTTTGCATTAAAAAAAAACCTAATTTACCAAAAATTTGGAAAAATTTGCAAATTTCAAAGTTTCAGTTTCTCTACTTCTGTAATACATAGTAATACCCCCACAAATTGTGATGACTTTACATTCCCCATATGTCTACTCTTTGAATTATTTTGGGAATGATATTTTATTTTTTGGTGATGGTACAAGGCTTAGAAGTTTAGAAGCAAATCTGGAAATTTTTCAGAAATCCAATTTTTTGGGATTACTACAGGTCTGAAGTCACTTTGCAAAGCTTACATAATAGAAACCACCCAAAAATGACCCAATTCTATAAACTACACCCCTCAAGGTATTCAAAACTGATTTTACAAACTTCGTTAACCCTTTAGGTGTTGCACAAGAGTTATTGGCAAATGGGGATGAAATTTGAGAATTTCATTTTTTTGCCTAATTTTCCATTTTAACCCATTTTTTCCACTAACAAAGCAAGGGTTAACAGCCAAACAAGACTGTATCTTTATTTCCCTGACTCTGCCGTTTACAGAAACACCTCATATGTGGCCGTAAACTACTGTACGGCCACACAGCGGGGCGTAGAGTGAAAGGTGCGCCGTTTGGTTTTTGGAAGACAGATTTTGCTGGCCTGGTTTATTTACACCATGTCCCATTTGAAGCCCCCCTGATGCACCCCAAGAGTAGAAACTCCATAAAAGTGACCCCATCTAAGAAACTACACCCCTCAAGGTATTCAAAACTGATTTTACAAACTTTGTTAACCGTTTAGGTGTTGCACAAGATTTAATGGAAAATAGAGATACAATTTCAAAATTTCACTTTTTTGGCAGATTTTCCATTTTAATATTTTTTTTCCAGTTACAAAGCAAGGGTTAACAGCCAAACAAAACTCATTATTTATGGCCCTGATTCTGTAGTTTACAGAAACACCCCATATGTGGTCGTAAACTGCTGTACGGGCACACGGCAGGGCGCAGAAGGAAAGGAATGGAATGCCATACGGTTTTTGGAAGGCAGATTTTGCTGGACTGTTTTTTTTTGACACAATGTCCCATTTGAAGCCCCCCTGATGCACCCCTAGAGTAGAAACTCCATAAAAGTGACCCCATTTTAGAAACTACGGGATAGGGTGGCAGTTTTGTTGGTACTAGTTTAGGGTACATATGATTTTTGGTTGCTCTATATTACACTTTTTGTGAGGCAAGGTAACAAGAAATAGCTTTTTTGGCACCGTTGTTTTTTTTTGTTATTTACAACATTGATCTGACAGGTTAGATCATGTCGTAATTTTATAGAGCAGGTTGTCACGGACGCAGCGATACCTAATATGTATACTTTTTTATTTATTTATGTAAGTTTTACACAATGATTTCATTTTTAAAACAAAAAAATAGTTTTAGTGTCTCCATAGTCTAAGAGCCATAGTTTTTTCAGTTTTTGGGCGATTATCTTAAGTAGGGTCTCATTTTTTGCGGGATGAGATGACGGTTTGATGGCACTATTTTGGGGTGCATATGACTTTTTGATCGCTTGCTATTACACTTTTTGTGACGTAAGATGACAAAAAATTGCTTTTTTTACACTGTTTTAATTTTTTTACGGTGGTCACCTGAGGGGTTAGATCATGTGATATTTTTATAGAGCCGGTCGATACAGACACGGCGATACCTAATATGTATACTTTTTATAATTTATGTAAGTTTTACACAATGATTTCATTTTTGAAACAAAAAAAAAAATCATGTTTTAGTGTTTCCATAGTCTAAGAGCCATGGTTTTTTCAGTTTTGGGGCGATTATCTTGGGTAGGGTATGATTTCGCGGGATTAGATGACGCAAAAGGCGACTTTTTTGATGACTATTATTACCTTTTTTTGGGAAGTAAGGTGGACAAAATTTCAATTTCATCATAGTTTTTTATTTTTATGGCGTTCACCGTTCAGGTAAAGTAACATGACAGTTTTATAGATCAGGTCGTTACGGACGCGGCGATACCAAACATGTGTAGGGAATTTTATTTTGTTTAATTTTTAATCCGTGATAAATGTGTTTTTTGATTTTTACATTTTTTTTCACATTTTTTTTTACCCAGACCCACTTGGTTCTTGAAGATCCAGTGGGTCTGATGTCAGTACAATACGCTATATAGGGTATTGTACTATATTTTACTTACACTTTGTCTGAACAGATCTATGCCTTCAGCACAGATCTGTTCAGCACCATGGACAGCAGGATGCCTGAGAAGGCGTCCTGTTGCCATGGGAACCTTCCCAGTCTGCTCAGTTGTGGCCACAACTGCGCAGACGGGGAAGGGTAAGGACGGGGCTGTCTGGGAGCTCTCTCCCCCTCCCATCGGGGGGCTGCAAAGGCACAGCAGCCCCCCGATCGGAGAGGGAGGGAGCTCCCTGAGCTGTTAACTTTTTTCATACAGCGGTCCGTACGGACCGCTGTATGGAAAGGGTTAAACGGCTGACATTGCATCACCGATGTCAGCTGTTTATACCAGGGTGTCAGCAAGTGCTGGCACCCTGGTATACCCACTAACCACCAACGATTATTCAAGGGGAGGCGGGCGGGGGATTGCGCTCCCGCACCGCCCGCAACCCTCCCCCTGCACCTCCCGCCGCCATAAAATCATTCAGGGGTGGGGGTGAAACATATATATTTTGGGCATTATAAAGTTTCTGATCCCCGCGGTCAGGGACCGCGGGGATCAGAAACTGCAGAAAGCGCATCAAACCGCAGGTCTGAATTGACCTGCGGTTTGTTGTGATCGCCGACATGGGGGGGTCACGGGACCCCTCCGCGCATTTAGCCTAGGTGCCTGCTCAATGATTTGAGCAGGCACCTTGTTCCGATCACCGCCGGCCGGGCGGCAGTGATCGGAACAACACATGACGTACCGGTATGTCATGTGTCCTTAAGTACCAGGACATCATGACGTACCGGTACGTCATGTGTCCTTAGGAGGTTAAGAAAATATTGGGCGTAAAAAACCCTTCTCACTTTACTCCACTCTGACACAATTATAATTTAGTAGAATTTATGTCAATTGTAGATCACAAATACTGGAATTCACGCGGTATTGACCGCTTAACTCATATAACATCACATGGTAATATTATCCCTTTGGATGTATTGGTACAGGGTACACCTGTAACTTTTATGGATAGTTATAGATACGCACAAATTAGTCATGCATATAGGAACACTGAGGATAAAAGTCTTTTGACTGTTAGGGCAAATTCTTTTCTGGATTGTTGTTTTAGATTTAGGGATAGACAACTTACACTCTCTCAAATATATCATAGATTGCGGGACTGTTTAGGGGAAATAACAAAATTCAAAAGCGAGGGCAGTTGGGAAGCTGAATTGGGCGATGGGAGTAACTTGGAATGGGATATAATATATAAAAATATAAAAAAGTATCAATTTGTCAGAAATATAGATTTACCCAGTTTAAGGTTGTACATCGCCTATACTACTCCCCTGCCTTCCTCGCCAAAATATATAGGGAAAAAAGGGACTTGTGTTGGAAATGCTCAGCAGAAAATTCTGACCTAGGTCACCTATTCTGGAACTGCTCAAAAGTGAGAGGTTTCTGGACTAACATCTATGAGGAAATATTCAGAAGATATAAGACCAAACTGAACCAATGTTTTATGCAGGCAATATTGTGCAACTTCTCTCCTTCTGACTTGACGCCCTACCAGATACGAGTATGTCTGGAGGGCTTCGTGGTAGCGAAGACCCTGATTGTTAAATATTGGGGTACAAAAAAATAGTCCTAGTATTAATGAATGAAGAGCTCGAATGGACAGATGGACAATATTGATGCCTATAGGAGGATGGCAGGGAAATTGGAATCAGAATTGAATTTAGAGCAACTCTAGAGAGGGTAGGTTTCTCTCCTCAAAAGCTCGGCTGTAGGTGGTTCTGGAAACGGAAACCGCAGGAGAAACTAAGATATGGGTGGTTCCCGCAGCAGTGGAATAAGGGGGGGGGGGGGGGGGTGGTAAATAGGGTTAATTATGTTAAATGTTTATAATCCTTATGTATGGTTGAATGCTATGCTATTGTATATTTTCATATTATATAGCAAAACGGCCTACACAAAATAGAGAACTAATTATAATAATTTATTTTGGTGTCAGTTTGCATATTTAAAGAATAAGGAGCTATAGTTTGAAAAAAATATACTTTTTAAAAACGTTTTGTACAGTTTCCCCCAAATAAAAATTGTTGCAAAAATTATTTTGGTAGTCCAACAAATAAGATAGTTATAACCATTTGAACCACCACGCGCACTAAATCACAAAAAAGTGTTTTCGGGCCTGGTCATTCAAGCGTTAACCAATAGGCGCCTTCCCCACTAGCAAGGTAATGTGCTACTGCAGGGCGCCTATAACTGGATTGGCAGAAGATGGTAGTAACCAGTGAGCTCCGTCCTCTGCAGTGAAGGAAAACGCTGATTTATAAATAGGAGGCAGAATGGAAGGAAATGTCGCCACTTTTCTGGTAAAAAATGATTTTTAACAAGTTTCTGCAGCATGGCCTCTGAAATCAAAAATTCATAATTACCTGCTCCACTCTGCTCTGGTCCTCTGCGCTGCCCCAGCTGCCTCCATCTTCCGGTTCCTGCTCTGTTTACACCTGTCAGTGCATGGTCATGGTCACTTGCACGGCTCCAGTCAATGACTGGTTTCAGCATTGACACGCTGCTTGTGGCCACATGACCGCCTAAGCCAGTCATTGGCTGGAGTGGTGTATGACCATGTCCATGCACTGCCAGTTATAAACAGCGGTGGCAATTCGAACAACCAGAGAGGCGGGGAGCAAGTAAGTATAACTCTTCGGGTTTCAGGGGTTATGCTGCAGCATTATATTTGGGACAATTACTGGGAACAAGTGTTCATAGGAGCGCTCATATCTTATATCTGGCCGGTATAATCGTGCAGCTGATTAGTCGATAAACAAGGAATTGCTCATTTGTCGGCTGATTTGCATATTTTATCAGGACGAAAGATGTCCGATTATCTGCAGCACGACTGTGGCAGCGATCACTCCTCCCCAGTCACTTTGCACTGGCTTGTGTAATAGGCAGATGAGCGCCGATCAACATTTTATTATTTGCGGCCCCTTGAAATAGAGCGATGTGACAATGCGGCCCCCAGACCAAAAAAGGTTGTGCACCCCTGGTTTAGATGGTGGGCATGTATCCAGAAGGGTTATATAATCTTGAGCAGGAGTGTTACTTCCCCATAGCCCCATTACCCCTTAAGGCACCGCAAAACATGTTGGAGCTTTGCTTCTTTAGTATTTAAGTGTTCCTAAAGGGCGTTTGTCAGCAGATTTGTAACAGCGACCTTTTACATGTGAGGTGGCAGCTGAAGGCATCTTTGTTCCGCAAAATACAGAATGCACACGGACATCATCCGTATGTTTTGCGGACCGCAAAATACATACGGTCGTGTGCATGAGGCCTTAAGCTGCTTGTTCCTTATCTGAAGTACCCTTTACCTCCCCCTTTGCTAGCCAAGTTGTCTGTTTTTGCAACACTGAAAAGAGAAGGAGGGGGGAACGCAGCTGCGGGCAGTGCTCGTCCTCTCCTCTGCCTACAGATGTGCCAAGAGTGATGTATGGACTGTAGAAGAATGCTTGAGCCAATTACTTAGTTAGATGATTCACATATATCCAGTACCTATAAAAAAAAGCACCTCATTGAGGTGTCATATATGACGTATGTAGTATTAATGTTGGTGAGAAGCCATTACAAGATGGCGCTAGCATATGGATGTTTACATAAGTTCACATACCAAAGTTTGTAAGACAGTGCATACTGCGCAGAAGCCAAGTGTTATCTTATCTTCTTTTCCTTCTTAGCCAATTAAATAATGGCATGAGCCCCCCCCCAAAGATGTTTAAACTGCCTTACTCATTGTAATAAAGAGAGAGACTGTCTTTGACCTGCCTTTGTGTCAGCGTATGTCTCTGCCATGTGTGGATATTAACCCCTTGGGGTACCTTGATTTGGAGCACCAAAGTGTATCTTAAATGCTTTAATTGAAAGCCGCTTCAACAGCCTTAACATAACTTCGCTTGGATCCTGCCGGTCCGTCCCCTTCCCCGCCCCAGAGACAGATTAGGTAGGAAAGCTGGGTAACACTTTCTGTAGTGTCAGTGTCCTGGTACAGTTTAGTATACCTGCACATACAGTCGGGTCCATAAATAATGGGACATGGACACAATTCTAACATTTTTGGCTCTATACACCACCACAATGTTTTTGAAATGAAACGAACAAGATGTGCTTTAACTGCAGACTGTCAGCTTTAATTTGAGGGTATTTGCATCCAAATCAGGTGAACGGTGTAGGAATTACAACAGTTGCATATGTGCCGCCCACTTGCTAAGGGACCAAAAGTAATGGGACATAATACTAATCATAAATCATACTTTCACTTTTTAATACTTGGTTGCAAATCCTTTGCAGTCAATTACAGTCTGAAGTCTGGAATGCATAGACATCACCAGGCGCTGGGTTACATCCCTGGTGATGCTCTGCCAGGCCTCTACGGCAACTGTCTTCAGTTCCTGCTTGTTCTTGGGGCATTTTCCCCTTTAGTTTTGTCTTCAGCAAGTGAAATGCATGCTCAGTCAGATTCAGGTTAGGTGATTGACTTGGCCATTGCATAACATTCCACTTCTTTCTCTTAAAAATACTCTTTGGTTGCTTTTGCAGTATGCTTTGGGTCATTGTCCATTTGCACTGTGAAGCGCCGTCCAATGAGTTCTGGCGGAATATGAGCAGATAATATTGCCCGAAACACTTCAGAATTCATCTTGCTGCTTTTGTCAGCAGTCACATCATCAATAAATACAAGAGAACCGGTTCTATTGGCAGCCATACATGCCTACGCCATGACACTACCACCACCATGCTTCACTGATGAGGTGGTATGCTTAGGATCATGAGCAGTTCCTTTCCTTCTCCATACTCTTCTCTTCCCATCACTCTGGTCTTGGTCTCATCTGTCCATAGGATGTTGTTCCAGAACTGTGAAGGCTTTTTTAGATGTCGTTTGGCAAACTTTATACTGGCCTTCCTGTTTTTGAGGCTCACCAATGGTTTACATCTTGTGGTGAACCCTCTGTATTCACTGTGATGATGTCTTCTCTTGATTGTTGACTTTGACACACATACACCTACCTCCTGGAGAATGTTCTTGATCTGGCCAACTGTTGTGAAGGGTGTTTTCTTCACCAGGGAAAGAATTCTTTGGTCATCCTCCACATTTGTTTTCCGTGGTCTTTTGGTGTTGCTGAGCTCACCGGTGCGTTCCTTCTTTTTAAGAATGTTCCAAACAGTTGT
Source organism: Bufo gargarizans (assembly GCF_014858855.1). Classification (NCBI taxonomy): domain Eukaryota; kingdom Metazoa; phylum Chordata; class Amphibia; order Anura; family Bufonidae; genus Bufo; species Bufo gargarizans. Next base: position 454,586,533 of record NC_058080.1, on the reverse strand, counting down.
TTTGGCCACGCCTAATGTTTTTGCTATCTCCTGATGGGTTTGTTTTGTTTTTTCAGCCTAATGATGGCTTGCTTCACTGATAGTGACAGCTCTTTGGATCTCACCTTGAGAGTTGACAGCAACAGATTCCAAATGCAAATAGCACACTTGAAATGAACTCTAGACCTTTTATCTGCTCATTGTAATTGGGATAATGAGGGAATAACACACACCTGGCCATGGAGCAGCTGAGAAGCCAATTGTCCCATTACTTTTGGTTCCTTAACAAGTGGGAGGCACATATGCAAACTGTTGTAATTCCTACACCGTTCACCTGATTTGGATGTAAATACCCTCAAATTAACCCCTTCCCAACCTATGACGTGTATACTCGTCATGGAGCACTGCTACTTAGTGCTCCATGACGAGTATAAACGTCATGGCATTAAACTGTCACCATGTCTGCAGACATGGTGACAGCGCTGAGTGCCGGCTGTTACACACAGCCAGGCACCCAGGGTCAATGCCGAGGGGGTTCTGTGACCCCCCCGTATCGGCGATCGCTTCAAACCGCAGGTCAATTCAGACCTGCGGTTTGCAGCGCTTTATATAGTTTCTGATCCCTGCGGTCCCTGACCGCGGGGGATCAGAAACTTTAACATTTCCAAAATAAAGTTTTTTTTACCCCCCCCCCCCCGCACCCCTGAATGATATTGTGTGGGCGGGTGGTGCAGGGGGAGGGAGGCGGGCGGTGCGGCAGGCGGGATCGCGATCCCCCGCCGGCCTCCCCTTGAATAATCGTTGGTGTAGAGTGGGTATACCAGGGTGCCAGCACATTGCTGGCACCCTGGTATAAACGGCTGACATTGTTGATGTGATGTCAGCCGTTTAACCCTTTCCATACAGCGGTCCGTACGGACCGCTGTATGGAAAAGGTTAACAGTGCAGGGAGCTCCCTCCCTCTCCGATTGGGGGGCTGCTGTGCCTTTGCAGCCCCCCAATGGGAGAGGGAGAGAGCCCCTAGACAGCCCCCCGACACCCCAGTCCTCACCCTTCCCCGTCTGCACAGTTGTGACAGACGGGGAAGGTTCCCATGGCAACAGGATGCCTTCTCAGGCGTCCTGCTGTCCATGGTGCTGAACAGATCTGTGCTGAAGGCATAGATCTGTTCAGACAAACTGTAAGTAAAATACAGTACAGTACTGTATAGTATTTTGTACTTCTTCAAGATCTTCAAGAACCAAGTGGGTCTGGGTCAAAAAAATGTTTAAAAAAAAAGTAAAAAAAAGTAAAAGATAAAAAAAAAAACATTTATCACTGAATAAAAAAAAGAAATACACTACACATATTAGGTTTCGCCGCGTCCGTAACGACCTGATCTATAAAACAATCATGTTACTTTCCCCGCACGGTGAACGCCCAAAAAATAAAAACTATGAGGAAATAGAAATTTTGCCCACCTTACTTCCAAAAAAAGATAATAAAAGTGATCAAAAAATCGCATGTACGCCAAAATAGTTCCAATCAAACCGTCACCTCATCCCGCAAAAAATGAGCCCCTACATGAGACAATCGCCTAAAAACTAAAAAAACTATGGCTCTCAGACTATGGAGACACTAAAACATGATTTTTTTTGTTTCAAAAATGATATTATTGTGTAAAACCTAGATAAATAAAAAAAAGGTAGACATATTAGGTATTGCCACGTCCGTAAGAACCTGCTCGATAAAAATACCACATGACCTAACCCCTCAGGTGAACACTGTAAAAAAAAAAAAAAAAAACGGTGTCAAAAAAGCAATTTTTTTGTTACCTTACATCACAAAAAGTGTAATAGCAAGCGATCAAAAAGTCATATGCACCCCCAAAATAGTACCAATCTAACCGTCATCTCATCCTGCAAAAAATTATACCCAACCTGAGACAATCGCCTAAAAACTGAAAAAACTATGGCTCTCAGACTATGGAGACACTAAAACATGATTTTTTTTTGTTTCAAAAATGATATTATTGTGTAAAACCTAGATAAATTAAAAAAAGGTAGACATATTAGGTATTGCCACGTCCGTAAGAACCTGCTCTATAAAAATACCACATGACCTAACCCCTCAGGTGAACACTGTAAAAAAAATTAAATAAAAACGGTGTCAAAAAAGAATTTTTTTTTGTTACCTTACATCACAAAAAGTGTAATAGCAAGCGATCAAAAAGTCATATGCACCCCAAAATAGTACCAATCTAACCGTCATCTCATCCCGCAAAAAATTATACCCAACCTGAGACAATCGCCTAAATACTGAAAAAACTATGGCTCTCAGACTATGGAGACACTAAAACATGATTTTTTTTTGTTTCAAAAATGATATTCCCTTACGTCCTACCAGCAGCACAGATGGGGTTAACTGCCCCCTGTGGACTGGTAGGACCGGCGGAATTTTTAATGAGCCCAAGAACCAATAAACGATATTCAGCTCCCTGAAAGGGAGGAGATCGTCCCCCAGCCCACCGTGTTTTTCTCTGGACAGGTGGACTGGCGTGTCGCTCCCCTCAGGGGCTCTGGTTCTCTTAAACACTAAGGAAATCGCCCCCCTTTTTTTTGTTGCTGTTTGCCTTTATTCTAGGCATAATCGCGGCTATTTTTTGTACAGGGTACCGTCGGGGGGGGGCGGCTCCCCTCCCCTCTTCTATCTCGCCTGGATTTCGCGTCTCTGCGGTGTCCCGTTCTCTCCCTGCCGCATATGGGCGCCGCCATCTTCCGGAAGTGACGCGCACCAGCTGCGCTTCGTCACTTCCGTTTTTTTTGCTATCTCCGATGCGGTGGGGTTTTCTTCTCACCGCTCGGTTGTTTTCTCCTTTTATACATCCTGAATTGTCAGGATAGCTTGGGGAGACACATAGGGTCCAGCTGAGCCTCATTTAGGCTCTTTTACTTCTCTGGGCTTGTTCCGATCGAGGCCCCGCCCAGGGGGTGGGGCTTCCCTTTTTTAAACGCCCAGAGACTGTCATTCAGTGCTCTGGTTGCATCGCTTTCACAAGCTAGCTCCAGAGTTCCCTGTGCTTGATATATTATCATAGATATCTTGATTTGCTTGGGTATTTTCTTCACAGCTCTATTTTGCTTCAGTGCTGGTGTGCACCCATATGGTCTCGTTTCACCTCCACTTGGTGCTTGTAGGTGTTATGACCTGTTTTTTTTTATTTTTCTTTACAGTTATGGCTTCCCCCAGAGATTCTGGTCAGCGGAAGTCCACCGCCAAAAGGAAGCATTTGGCCTGTTACGAGTGTAACACACCTTTGGACGACAACTGCCCTTACTCAAGGTGTGAAGGTTCTCGCACACAGGCATCCACGGAACCCACAATGCAAGAGATGTTCCAGTGGACGAAAACTTACGTGGATGATTCCATTAAAGGAGTAGTGCGCCTGCTTAATGAGAGGCTACCAGGATCCTCTCAGACTCCAATGGAAGTGGCTGCACCGGTCGAGAGACCTACCCCCTGTTCGGTGGGGTCTTCCTCTGAGGAGGAAGAATCAACTTCTTGCTTTTTTCCTCTAGAGAAAACGCAGAAGTTGCTGAAGTCCATCAGGTCGGGGGACCAGGATGTTGACATGGGGGAGTCCTGCCGGACGGACACAGCGTGTCTTTAGAGCGGCTGAGACCCTTCTCTCTGTGATGCGTACAGAGTGGAGAAAGCCTGAAAAAGGTCCAGTCCTCACCAGGAAATTTAAGCTCATGTACCCAATGGCTAAAACCTTGGTGGAATCATGGGGTTCCGTTCCCAAGGTGGACATGGCAATAGCCAAGTTGTCCAGGCGCACTCTGGTCCCTGCAGATGATGGGTCTAGCCTGCAGGACCCTCTAGACCGGAGGGCAGAGTGCACCCTTAGAAGGGGTTACGCGGCGGCTGCTGCCTCCGCATCGACATCCATTGCGGCCACTGAAGTAGCCTCCTTCTTACGCTCCAAGCTTTTTTTTTTTTTTTAAACATTTTTTTATTGATATACAAAAGATTCATTTACATAATACATTACTAATAAATCATTACTAATAAATCATTCCCCATCCGCCCCCCTCCCCCCCCCCCCACCTTGCAGGAAACAAAAAATAAATAAAAAAAATTGTAAGTAAATTTATAAATAAATTAATTAATTAATTACGCTCCAAGCTTAATCAGATCCAGACAGACGTGGACCAGAGCGTTTCTAGAGACGACATCTTGACAGCGTTTAAATCAGTTAATCTGGCCGTGGATTTCTTGTGCGATTCCTCCCAGATACAGTTGAAACTGGCCGCCAAATTTAATCTATGTGGGCTCTCCTTCGAGCCGGATAGGCTGTTCGGGTCCGAATTGGACAAAATCATGGAGGGACTCTCCGATAAGAAAGGGAAGAGTCTCCCCCAGCAGCCCTTTCGGGGACGCCCCAGACAGGATAAAAAAGGTGGAGACCGTTCAGGGCAGCAGGCTAAGCGCAGAGATTGGGGGGGGGGCCGTCTCGTAGATTCTCGAGACGCTCCCGCAAACCCACCAGGGAGGCGAAACCCTCCTGACTATGGGCCTCCTCGAGGCTCTTGGATAAGCCCTGCTACCCCCGCAGTATCTCCTCTAGACTTTCCTGTACCCCTCCCCCATATTCCCGTGGGGGGCCGTCTCTCCCACTTCAAAGACTTTTGGGCCCAGCAAATTGCAGACCCCTGGGTTCAGGATATAATTTCTGGCGGTTACCGGGTAGATCTCATCTCCCCTCCCCCAGAGATATTCATCGCCACGCGAAACTTCGGGTCGGCCAAACAGAAGATCCTAGAGTCTTATATTCAGGACTATATCTCCAAGGGAGCCCTGGAGGAGGTGCCGGCAGGGGAGAGAGGCCTAGGGATTTATTCTCCAGTGTTCCTGGTTCCCAAGAAGACGGGAGATTTCCGGATGATCATCAACTTGAGATTCCTCAATCGATTTATAAGGAAAACCAGGTTTCGTATGGAAACCATAAGGTCAGTCAGCCATATCCTCAACTCTGGGGACGTCATGGCTACTCTGGACCTCAAGGATGCGTATCTTCACATCCCGATCCATTCCACTTCCCGGAAGTTCCTCAGGATCGCAGTCCAGATTTTAGGGGTTCGCAGGCACTTTCAGTTCGCCGCGCTTCCCTTCGGAATCTCTTCCGCCCCCCTTATCTTCACCAAGGTGGTGGTGTCGGTGGTGGCAGCTTTGAGACTTCAAGGACTGACTATTATTCCCTATCTGGACGATTGGCTTTTCATAACCTCTTCAGTTACGATCCTTACCCACCATCTTCAGATCGCAATCTCCTTTCTCCTCCGCCTGGGCTGGATCATCAACTGGCAGAAGTCGAATATGAGCCCATCGACTTCAATCCATTATCTAGGATTCGTGGTCGACTCTGTGGAGATGTCCCTCCGGTTGACTCTAGAAAGTAGAGTGCGGATTCAGGACCTGGCAAAGGTCCTTTATGTCCCTCGTCGAGTCTCCATCCGGACTCTCATGAAGATGCTGGGGCTCATGTCAGCGGCTGCGGACGCAGTCCCTTGGGCACTATGGCACCTCCGTCCTCTTCAGTCGGAGGTCTTACGCTTATGGAACGGCAGCCCTGCGGGGCTAGATTCTCTGTGCTCCCTGTCCGATCAAACCCGGAATTCCCTCAAATGGTGGTTCCATCTGCCAGCAGGGAAGTCTATGACCCAACCAGCTTGGCTCATATTGACTACGGACGCGTCCCTTGTAGGCTGGGGCGCTCACCTAGACGGATCCCCAGTACAGGGATCTTGGTCTCCCCTGGAGCGGCGTCTCTCCTCCAATCTTCGCGAGATGCGAGCTATCCGGCTAGCCCTCCTTCACTTCGCCCCTCAGATTCAGGGCAAAGCTGTGAAAGTCCAGTCAGACAATATGACTGCGGTTCTCTATATAAACAAGCAGAGAGGCACAAGATCATTGCCCCTTCTTTCAGAGATCGGGGTAATTCTTCGGTGGGCAGAGTCGAACCTTTCCCATCTATCTGCCACTCATATTCGAGGCTCCCTCAACATGATAGCGGACCGCCTAAGTCGAGGATTACCGACCATGGAGTGGTCTCTGCACCCGGAGATCTTCAGGCAGTTAGTTCACAGATGGGGTATGCCAGAGGTGGATCTCATGGCAACCAGGTTCAACGCCAAGGTTCTGAGGTTCTGTTCCCTATACAGAGAAGACAACCCCCTGGCGATTGATGCTCTGTCAATACCGTGGAGGTTCAGGCTGGCTTACATCTTCCCTCCGTTTTCCATGATACCAAGGGTATTGACGAAAATCCGTCAGGATCAGGCCTTGGTAATTGCCATCATACCGTTCTGGCCCAAGAGATCCTGGTTTACCTAGCTCATTCAGATGAGTCGGGGACAATACTGGAGACTCCCCCCAGAGCAGACCCTGGTGTCGTGGGACACTCACCTCTGCCCAGGTTCAACCTGACAGCCTGGAGGTTGATCAGTCCCTTCCCAACATAGAAGGGCTTTCCGAGTCGGTCCTGAGAACTTTGTCGCATTCCCGAGCAGAGTCTACGAAGAAGGCCTACTCCAGGATCATGAGAATCTTCATGTCATGGTGTGATTCCAAACAGGTGGCGTCTGCAGATCCGCCCCTTCCTGCGATATTACAATTTCTTCAAGATGGATTAGATAAAGGTCTTTCTCCAGCTACCTTGAAGGTACAGATTTGTGCCATCTCGGCCTGTCTTAACAGGCCACATTCTTGGGACCCACTCATCAAACGCTTCCTTAAGGGAGCTGAAAGACTAAAGCCTACTATACTGAAGCCTATTCCCCAGTGGGATCTTTAAGTAGTGCTCAGGGGGCTAGCATCTCCCCCCTTCGAGCCATTGGAGGAGGTGGAATTCAGGTTTTTGACTTTAAAGATGGGTTTTCTTTTGGCTGTAGCTTCAGCCAAAAGAATCTCTGAATTGCAGGCTTTTTCTGCAATTCACCCCTATATCATTTTTCTGCAGGACAGAGTACTCCTGAAGTTTTTACCCTACTTCAGGCCTAAGGTTCCAACCTTCCAAAATGTTTTCAGCCTCCTCCTCGGATACTCCAGCTAGAGACCCGCTGGACATTTCTAGATGCCTCCAGGTCTATGTGGATAGATCCAGAGAGTTCAGGATAGACGAGAATCTCCTCATCCTGTTTGCCGGTAAGTCTAAAGGCCGTAAAGCGTCTAAAGCTACCATTAGTCGCTGGATTAAGGAGTTTGTGAGAGCCCATTCTACTAGGGCTGTCTCCACCTCTGTTGCGGAGAGAAGACTTCTCCCCTTAGAGTTGATCTGTAAGGCGGCTTCATGGAGTTCTGAGTCAACCTTCATCTCCCATTATAGGATAGATGCTAGGATGGCAGAGTTTTCGGCCTTTGGGCAGACAGTTCTTAGTTCTGCCAGGCATGAGGACCCTCCCTAGGGGATTCTTCTTGCTATCTCCCCATCTGTGCTGCTGGTAGGACGTAAGGGAATCGTTAATTTCTAACGATAATTTGTTTTCCCTTAGTCCTAACAGCAGCACACAAATATCCCACCCTAAGTACATTATGCTTGTTAAAAACACGGTGGGCTGGGGGACGATCTCCTCCCTTTCAGGGAGCTGAAGATCGTTTATTGGTTCTTGGGCTCATTAAAAATTCCGCCGGTCCTACCAGTCCACAGGGGGCAGTTAACCCCATCTGTGCTGCTGTTAGGACTAAGGGAAAACAAATTATCGTTAGAAATTAACGATTATTGTGTAAAACCTAGATAAATTAAAAAAAGGTAGACATATTAGGTATTGCCACGTCCGTAGGAACCTGCTCTATAACAATAGCACATGATCGTACCTGTCAGATGAACGTTGCAAATAATAAAAAATAAAAACAGTGCCAAAACAGCTATTTTTTGGGAAACTTTCCATTTTAATCCATTTTTTCCCGTAACAAAGCAAGGGTTAACAGCCAAATAAAACGCAATATTTATTGGCCTGATTCTGTAGTTTATATAAATGCCCCATATTTGGTCGTAAACTGCTGTATGGCCACACGGCAGGGCGCAGAAGGAAAGGAATGCCATATGGTTTTTGGAAGGCAGTTTTTGCTGGACTGGTATTTTTGACACCATGTCCCATTTGAAGCCCCCCCTGATGCACCCCTAGAGTAGAAACTCCAAAAAGTGACCCCATTTTGGAAACTACACCCCTCAAGGTATTCAAAACTGATTTTACAAACTTTGTTAACCCTTTAAGTGTTCCACAAGAGTTAGTGGCAAATGGAGATGAAATTTCAGAATTTCTATTTTTTGTTACTATGCCTCACAAAAAGTGTAATATAGAGCAACCAAAAATCATATATACCCTAAAATAGTACCAACAAAACTGCCACCTTATCCCATAGTTTCCAAAATGTGGTCACTCTTTTGGAGTTTCTAACCTAGGGGTGCATCAGGGGGGCTTCAAATGGGACATAGTGCCCCAAAAAACTGTCTAGCAAAATCTGCCTTCCAAAAACCGTATGGCATTCCTTTCCTTCTGCGCCCTGCCGTGTGCCCGTACAGCAGTTTGCGACCACATATGGGGTGTTTCTGTAAACTACAGAATCAGGGCCATAAATAATGAGTTTTGTTTGGCTTGTTACTTGAAAAAAATATTAAAATGGAAAATCTGCAAAAAATTTGAAATTTTGAAATTGTATCTCTATTTCTCGTACATTCCATTGGGGGACACAGACCATGGGTATAGCTTAGAGGTATTACTAGGAGGGACACTATGCAAAAACGAAGCTCCTCCTCCTCGGGCTATACCCCCAGACACCTCCAGGAGGACTCCAGTCTTTGCTTAGTGTCTGTCCAAGGAGGTGACGCTTACTCTTCTCCTGTTTGTTATTTTTTTCTGTTTTCAGATGAGGACGCAGGTCAGCATTGCGCTTTCCTGGCCCCCGTGGAGTGTCTGCCACCGTCTTTCGACGTGTCCTGGCTACCTCCCATCCCCCCACAGAAGAAAAGTGGATCCAGGCTCAATATGTCAGCTCTGGCATCCCACCAGCTGCTGGGACGCCTGCTGCCTACCCTCCTCCAGAGCACTGTACTCCTGGATTGGAGTCAGAAGTCTGAAGAGGCGCATCCCTGCTGGTCTGGACATCGAGGGAGCATGCTGAGCAGATAAGTATTGCCCAGTCCCTCCCCCTCCCTCTGTGTCTGTTTGTCTGTGGCTACCTGGGTGAGCTTGAAGGAGGATCCTGAACTGGAGTACTGGCATCTCTTCCCCCTTAAACTGTGGGCTTCAGCGCTTCTCTCGTCAGGCCTTGGCTGCTGCGCTCTCTCAGCGCCCGCCGGCAGGCCGCTCCTCCATGGCCTCGTTAACCCCTGCTGCACCACGTGAGGGGAGTCGGGGTGCTTGTTTAAATCGCGCGCGCGCGCTTATTTTCGCGCCTATTTTCGCGCGCGCTTATCTTCGCGCATATTTTCGCGCGCGCGCTTGTTTTGCACGCTTTTTTCGCGCCTTAATGACGCGTTCGGGGGGGGCGGAGCCTCGGCATGCCGCTCTGACTCTCCTTACACCGGAGACTCTGTTTGCTCACGGCCGTGCAGCTCCTCATCTCTCTACACTGGAGACTTCTGCTAGCGTTGCCTGGGTGGTAGGAGAACAGCTTGCTCTGCTCCTGATCTTTGCAGCAACTGGTAGGAGATCTTTTACTGTGGGGTTCCATCATGCCAAAGCCTGGGGCACTTAAATCTGCCAAGGCCTCCTCTCAGGCTCTTTTGGGGTCATGCAAGGTGTGCCTTCTGCCTTTTTCTGCCTCTGGCACCTGTGACTCGTGCCCTGCTCCTGGACAGGATCAGCCTCCTTCTCTTGCTCAGCCCAGTCCTCCCTCTGCCCCTGCGGAACCGGCGGTACCCGCCTGGGCTTCCGCCATGTCTAGTGCGGCAGCGGATCTGGCCCTAGTTGCCAAGGCAGCCATGTCCTTCATGGAGCGTATGGCAGCTACTACTCCAGTGGCGTCCACCGCTCCATCTCCTCTCAGTAATTCTCACAGGGGGCGTCTGACGTCTAAGAGGCAGCGTGAGCGGCAGCATTCCTCATCGGATGACTCCGCTTCTCCCCCACGCCTTGAGGCATGCCCGATTGACTCTCCCTCTCGTGGGGAGCGCAAATCCGAAGGGGAATTGTCCGGATCGGACGAGGCCACGGAGCGGGAACCCCTGCCTAAGCTTTCCACCATGGTATCCGAATTGGTGGAGGCTGTCCGTGACACTTTTAATATCCACGGAGATTCCACTCCCTCCACTAGTCGGGAGTTCTCCCTCTTTCCGCCCAAAAGGCCCGAATCCGCGGTGTTCCCCGTTCATGAGGAATTCACAGCGGTCATATCAAAGGCTTGGGACCGACCCAATCAGAAATTTTCGGCCACCAAGCGCATGGATACGCTTTACCCTTTCCCCTCTGACTCGGTGGAAAAGTGGACTTCTTCCCCTAAGGTAGATCCTCCGGTGGCCAGGTTGGCCAAGAACACGGCCCTTCCTGTCCTAGACGGTTCCTCCCTGCAGGATGCGGTGGACAGACGCCTGGATTCACTTTCCAAGTCCATCTTCTCTCTGGCGGGCGCTTCCTTGCGTCCGGCTTTTGCGTCGGCTTGGGTTGCCAGAGCCCTTACGGCGTGGTTGCGGCGCCACCACCAGGATCTGATGGAACAGGGCGCCCCTGCAGACACTTTGGAATTTATTCTCCAAATGTCTCAGGCTTCTAAATTTCTCTGTGAGGCTTCAATGGATATCGGTTCCCTATTTGCCCATATTTTGGCCCTCTCGGTCATTCAGCGTAGAGAGGTTTGGTTGAAGGTGTTCGATGCTGATGCTTCTTCCAAGCGTTCCCTCGCTAACCTTCCTTTTGAAGGATCTAGACTCTTTGGAGCCCAGTTGGACGAATTCATTTCTGCCGCAACGGGGGGCAAGAGTACTCATCTGCCTCAACCCAGATCCAAACGGCCCTTTCGATCTCGGGCTTCAGGGTTCCGGGGCCAGTCCTTTCGTCGCTTCTCCACAGCCAGGACGTCTTCGTCCTCGTCGACTGGGGGATCCCAGGAATCCCGCAAGAAGCCTTTCTTCAAACCCCAGCCCTCTTGGCGACCACGGGCACAGTCAACCCGTCCCCCTGCTCCCAAGCAGCCCTCCGCATGAAGGGGTGCCCCCACCCCTCGTGGTGGGGGGCCGTTTGCTCTCCTTTCAGCAGGTCTGGAGGGCTCACGTTCAGGATGCCTGGGCTCTGGAGATTGTGACGTCCGGTTACAAATTGGAGTTCGCTTCCTGCCCGCCGGAACGCTTTTTCCCGTCTCACGTTCCGGGGGATCCAGCCAGGGCCTCGGACCTCCTTTTGGCGGTCTCCTCTCTTCTGGACCGGGGTGTCATTTTTCCCGTTTCCCCGGAGGAACAGGGAACAGGTTTTTACTCAAACCTGTTCGTCGTTCCGAAGAAGGAGGGGTCGGTGCGCCAAGTTTCTAAGGGTGCGGAAGTTTCGCATGGAGTCCCTTCGCTCCGTTATTGCTTCTCTGCTTCCGGGGGAATTTCTCGCGTCTGTGGACATTCAAGACGCCTACTTACACGTCCCGATTGCGAAGTCTCACCATCGCTTTCTGCGTTTTGCCATCTGGGGTCGTCATTACCAGTTCGTCGCCCTGCCTTTTGGGTTGGCGACCGCCCCTCGCGTTTTCACTAAGGTTTTGGCGCCTCTCATGGCGCTTCTTCGCACCAGGGGCATCTCGTTGTTGCCCTACCTGGACGACATCTTGATAAAAGCCCCGTCTCTTCCACAGGCCGAGGACAGCGTCCGAATTACCGTTCAATTTCTAGAACGGTTCGGGTGGCTGATCAATCTACCAAAATCCTCTCTGCACCCTTCCCAGAGACTCTCCTTCCTGGGGATGATTTTGGACACCTCGAGTTCTCGGGTGTTTCTTCCGGATTCCAAGTCCTCTCAGATTCGGAGGGCGGTGTCGCTCCTTCTACAAGCTCCTCGTCCCACCATTCGGGAGTGCATGCGGGTTCTTATGGTCGCCTCCTTCGAGGCGATTCCGTATGCCCAGTTCCACACTCGACCGTTACAACAGTGGATTCTTGCCCTATGGGACAAGACCTCTCGGGGTCTGGACGCTCCCGTCCGCCTGTCCCGGCACGTTCGGTTGTCTCTCCCCTGGTGGCAGGCCTCCCCGAATCTCTCATCAGGGAGGTCCTTCCTTCCGTTCTCCTGGACGATAGTCACCACCGATGCCAGCCTCATCGGTTGGGGAGGCGTTCTCCGGAACCTCACAGTTCAGGGGGTCTGGTCGACGGAGGAATCCCGTCTTCCGATAAACGTTTTGGAACTAAGGGCGATCTTCAACTCCCTCTCCCACTGGACTTCCCTCCTTGCGGCTCGGCTGGTGCGTGTTCAGTCGGACAATGCCACGGCTGTGGCCTACGTCAATCATCAGGGCGGAACGCGCAGTCGGGCAGTGATGCAGGAGGTGGCGAGGATCCTCCTATGGGCGGAGTCTCATGTTCCAGTGTTGTCGGCGGTGTACATTCCGGGCGTCGACAACTGGACGGCGGATTTTCTGAGCCGCACCAAGGTGGATCCGGGAGAGTGGTCCCTACATCCGGAGGTGTTCGAGGACATCTGCCGCCGATGGGGCCGTCCGGACGTGGATTTAATGGCTTCACGGCTAAACAACAAGGTGCCGGTGTTCCTGGCCCGCGCTCGGGACCCAAGGGCGTGCGGAGTGGACGCGCTGGTGTCTCCTTGGCAGCGATTCGACCTCCTCTATGTCTTCCCTCCACTTCCTCTGTTGCCGAAGGTGCTGCGCAAGATCGAGGCGGAGGGGATACCGACCATTCTTATCGCTCCGGATTGGCCTCGCCGCGCCTGGTTCTCCAACGTCGTCCGAATGTTAGCGGACGTTCCATGGCCTCTTCCCGACAGAGAGGATCTTCTATCTCAGGGACCGCTCTTCCACCAGAATTCACGTCAGTTGCGTTTAACGGCGTGGCTATTGAGACCTACATCCTGAGGAAGAGAGGCTTCTCTGATGCAGTGGTGAGAACCATGATCAGAGCTCGAAAGCCGGCTTCTTCGCGGATCTATTATCGCACCTGGAGGGCCTATCTAACCTTTTGTGAGAAGTCAGGTTTTCCGCCGCTTCGTTTCTCTGTTCCGGTGGTGCTGGCCTTTCTAGAGTCCGGCGTTGAGGTGGGGCTGTCGCTCAGTTCTTTGAAGGGTCAGGTTTCGGCCTTGGCGGTCTTTTTTCAATGGTCTATTGCCTTTTTGGGGCCTGTGAGAACCTTCCTGCAGGGGGTGGCGCATTCGGTTCCTCCGTATGTTCCTCCTTTACCCCCCTGGGATCTTAACCTGGTCCTGCGCGCCCTCAGGTGGCGCCTTTTGAGCCTCTGACGGAGGTCTCCCTAGTCTTCCTCACCTGGAAGGTGGTTTTTCTGGTGGCCATTACCTCCATCAGGAGGGTTTCGGAGCTGGCCGCGCTTTCCTGTCAGGAGCCTTTTCTGGTCTTCCACCAGGATAAGGTGGTGCTACAGCCGGTTCCTTCTTTTTTGCCCAAGGTGGTTTCCCCGTTCCACCTTAACGAGGATCTTTTCCTGCCCTCTTTTTGTCCTTCTCCGGCGAACCCCAAGGAACGTGCTTTCCACTCCCTGGACGTCGTCAGGGCCCTGAAAGTGTATCTGGGGGCCACCGCCTCCTTTCGTCGTTCGGACTCCCTCTTTGTGGTTCCCGAGGGGTCTCGTAAGGGTCTGGCGGCTTCCAAGGTTACTGTGGCGCGGTGGATCCGTTCCGCTATTGCTGCGGCCTATCGCGCTCGTGGTCAGGTTCCCCCGTCGCGGATTACCGCTCACTCCACAAGGGCAGTGGGAGCTTCCTGGGCCAGACGCAATCGCACCTCCGCCTCCCAGTTGTGTAAGGCTGCCACTTGGTCGTCCTTGCATACGTTCACAAAGTTTTATCAGTTGCACTCGTTGGCCTCGGCTGATGCTGTCCTCGGGCGCAGGGTATTGCAGGCCGTGGTGCCCGTTTAACGGTTGGACGTTTTTTCTCCTGGCGGTGTTGGTTTTTCCCACCCCATGGACTGCTTTTGGACGTCCCATGGTCTGTGTCCCCCAATGGAATGTACGAGAAAAGGAGATTTTTGTGAAACTCACCTGTAAAATCTTTTTCTCGTCTTTTCCATTGGGGGACACAGCTCCCGCCCGCTTTTTTTGTTTAGTTGGTGTGTTGGTTTCCATTGTGGTTTTTTCAGTTCTCCTTCTCCTACTGCTTTTGCAACGACTGAAGTCCTCCTGGAGGTGTCTGGGGGTATAGCCGGAGGAGGAGGAGCTTCGTTTTTGCATAGTGTCTCTCCTAGTAATACCTCTAAGCTATACCCATGGTCTGTGTCCCCCAATGGAAAAGACGAGAAAAAGATTTTACAGGTGAGTTTCACAAAAATCTCCTTTTTCCATTAATTCTTGTGCAACACCTAAAGGATTAACAAAGTTTGTAAAATCAGTTTTGAATACCTTGAGGGGTGTAGTTGGTGGGGTCACTTTTATGGAGTTTCTACTCTAGGGGTGCATCAGGGGGCTTTAAATGGGACATGGTGTCAAAAAAAAAGTCCAGCAAAATCTGGCTTCCAAAAACCATACGGCGCACCTTTCACTCTACGCCCCGCTGTGTGGCCGTACAGTAGTTTACGGCCACATATGGGGTGTTTCTGTAAACGGCAGAGTCAGGGCAATAAAGATACAGTCTTGTTTGGCTGTTTACCCTTGCTTTGTTAGTGGAAAAAATGGGTTAAAATGGAAAATTAGGCAAAAAAATGAAATTCTCAAATTTCATCCCCATTTGCCAATAACTCTTGTGCAACACCTAAAGGGTTAACGAAGTTTGTAAAATCAGTTTTGAATACCTTAAGGGGTGTAGTTTATAGAATGGGGTCATTTTTGGGTGGTTTCAATTATGTAAGCCTCACAAAGTGACTTCAGACCTGAACTGGTCCTTAAAAAATGAGTTTTGGAAATTTTCCGAAAAATGCTTCTAAACTTCTAAGCCTTGTAACGTCCCCAAAAAATAAAATGTAATTCCCAAAATGATCCAAACATGAAGTAGACATATGGGGAATGTAAAGTCATCACAATTTTTGGGGGTATTACTATGTATTACAGGAGTAGAGAAACTGAAACTTTGAAATTTGCTAATTTTTCCAAATTTTGGTTATATTAGGTATTTTTTTGTGCAACAAAAATAATTTTTTTGACTTCATTTTACCAGTGTCATGAAGTACAATATGGGACAAAAAAACAATCTCAGAACGGCCTGGATAAGTAAAAGCGTTTTAAAGTTATTCACACATAAACTGACACTGGTCAAATTTTCAAAAAATAGCCTGGTCCTTAAGGTGAAAAATGGCTTGGTCCTGAAAGGGTTAAAGCTGACAGTCTGCAGTTAAAGCACATCGTGTTTGTTTCATTTCAAATCCATTGTGGTGGTGTATAGAGCCAAAAATGTTAGAATTGTGTCGATGTCCCAATATTTCTGGACCTGACTGTATATGCGGGAGTGTTCTGGAGATTTTCAGTTTCCAGCTCTTCCACAGTGCTCTGGGTGTCTATATTGAAGTGAATGGGCATTAAAAACTATTCTGTATTAAAGGGTATTCTCCACAGGATAGGGCGTACTTATTAGATAGTGAGGGGTCCCTCTGAAATGAGCAGCTCCATTCATCTCCATGGGACTTCCATAGTACAGTACATTAATGGCACTGGTCACTGAGTACATGGCACCGTAAGGGTATGGCAGATACCGCCAAGGGCAGAAACAGGCAACATTGTAGAACATTCCATTTAAACAAGAGCAGTGACATGGCAGGAGATTTACAGCTTGCTGTTATCCTGGCTCCTCCAGCTGCAGAGCTTTCCAGTGCACTTGCTTCTTGAGTATATTGCCTTCTTTCCTTTCTTAGAAAGAAAGAGATGAAGTTACTGCTCTATAATGTCAAAAAGACAAATCTGTTATGTATGCTCACTAAAATGAGATTGATAATGCTGAAATGATTTATTGTGCACGCTTGTCCAAAACACACTTCATTGCAGAGGATTTATAAGACAAACCATTTGTGATAATGTTTATTCCAAATCCATGGTCAGGAATATAACACTGTATTGCTGCCTGTCTTCGCGGTTTGATAAAATGATTTTTAGCTCACTACCTGAGCGTGTCACCAGGGGGGAATTTGCATGACATTTGTCATTATAGTCCTGACCTTTTCTGTGATTATTTTCTGTATATGTTAATGTATGATATAAGCAATGTCTGTTGGAGTTTAGAGGCGTTGTCCGTGAAATAAACTGTGCTTGCCGCTTAGAGGTCAGGAAAGTAAAATAAGAAATGGCCAAACTGAACAAATAAAAGAAAAAAAGCAGTCACACTGTCCACATTTCTAAACGGTCAGAGGGGTATAACTGAATGGAAGAGGCATGGGGATCAAGGTATACACATGTTGCAGCACAATATTCTGGTATCTGGACAGTTTCTGCTTCATGGTTTTTAACGGTAGTTATTTATTAAGGGGGTTGTGCAGTTATATACATTTACACAGACATAATTTATTTACTAATAATAAAGCTGTTTGGCCTCCAGCGCCCTTTTCTGACCTTCACCATCCAGTGCACACTGATAGGGCTAGGCGTTCTGTCTGGAGATCATATGACTTTCTCCCCTTTACCCGGATAACAAAGCACGCCCGTCTTTTGAAGTTAGGTGAGCGCTATTTTGAGGGTATGCGCAGTGCACAGTCGGTAGAAGGGAAGTCGTGCCACATTACGGATGCCCCTGCGGCCCTGCCCCTTAGACAGAGCGTGTTTGAGCATGGAGCAAGCACCTGCTGCACTGCTATCAGTGTGTCTCAAGTAAATTAGGGGGTCATTGCAGAATTAGGGGTCGTCTCAACGGCAGCCAACATCTCTCCCGCTGCAGCTGTTAGGGTGCCGTCACACGTGGCAGGAAATACTGCCAGAAAATATGCAGGTGCAGATATATATATATATAAATATAAATTATGGTGCAAATTTTGTTACAGATTTCCTGTATGACAAGCTCTCCACTCAGTTCAATGGCAAACTGATTCTGCAGTGAAAAAATTTGTTGCGGATTTTCCGCAGCGTTTTCCACTGCTGAATCAGGTTCTTATAAAATAAAGAGATTCTCGAACAGAAAATCTGCAACACAATGTTATTTACTCTGCGGAATGTAAATATTGCAGCGAAACACAATGCAGGGATAGACAATTTTCAGCCCCATAGGATAACATGGGGGCAGTCTTTATGTTGCGGAATTTCTGTCAGTGAGGGCACCCTTACATACTGGCCAGCTGAATGAATGAATGATCTGATACAGACTCGTCCTGCCAGAGTAAAATCTGGGGGGGTTGCGTAAGTTTTGAGTTACATGGAAGACCTACTGAATAAGTCATACTGACATATTCCCCACCACTGAATCCAATCATTGGTTGCAGTGGCGCATATTTCCTGCGGTCTTCTAAGGTCACAGAGGAGCCACTGGGTGCCACTGCAGCCTCCAAGCCCTCAATAGCACTGAGTATTGGGTACGGCCACACGGTCAGGTCAGCCAAAATGAGAATTACAAAAAGAGAAGTCTTATCTTTCCTTTATACTTTCTCTACTTTTATGATTAATTTCTGATTTTGGTTTCCAAAACTGCATAAAGAAACCTGACCACGTGGCCGTACCCCAATAGTGTATCTCAGTTCATAATGAGATGTGATTTGACACATTTACAGGCAATTTCCAGGGTCCAAACATCACAGTGGAAATGACGGGAGACGCATCATCAGTCTAGAACAGCCGTGAATACTGATATCCCTGTAACTTTGTGTAAAAGTAGCTATAAAAGTGCTTTCTGTGGTGGTTTTGTTTAGTAAAAAAGCTAGATAGTGCGATTGATTTAGCACAAGGACAGTGGAGACGGGGTATAGGCACAGTTGTAAACCAGCGCTGGACATTGAGGGGCTGATTTGTATTGCATGCAGTTTTCTTCTCATCTCGTGTCTGTGTAATAAAATAAAGGGAGAGGGGTATACAGTTTGTTCTGTCTGGATGAATGTTCCTCTTGTCTATGAGTCATAGAGTATGTATTATTACATCTTCCACCCTGCAGATTTATGCTAAAAAGTATCATAGTGTCTCTGGCAGCTCAAGTGTGACATGAATAGAGGCCATCATTCTCTCGGCAGGTAATATAAGAGATTTTTTTCCCCCGATAGTGCTGATAGGGCTATATCTCTCTAGTGTCACAGCAGTTTTAGATTCTGATGGCAACATATTGTTTATGGGTCAGTGACTTTGTCTAAAACAGTAGCTTGGAACAGAATAGCAGAGGTTAATTAAGTATGTCTATCAACACGGACAGATATAGATGTCTCCTCTCACAGCCATGCCAGCATCTGCAATGATTCAAGCCGGTGTCTCGCCTGGGCTCGGCTTTTTTCTCCCACAGTACGTGCTTCAGCTTTGGAAGAACCTGCCAGAGTTTCCATATAGCTTTGTCTCCGAGGATTTTATGCTGTAGGCTAACAACTATGCCACGCATTCTAATTCCTATACTGTATGTATCACTATATCCTGTGCTTTATCATCTTTTAAATTTTATTTTATTATAGTAAATGCATTTTCTTATTGAGCTTTTCTGATTCAACCACACTGAATATTTCTCCTTGTCATGTTCTCTGCTGTCATGTTAAAAGGGTATGTATGAAAGCAAGTTAGTTTGGCTTTCCTAGAATTCCTGAATGGCAGTGCAAGAGGTGTTATCACAGCGGAACTGTCCAAATATTGTAACAGTAAGGCAACATTCACAAGACGAATAAACTGTCCGCTTTTGGCCTCATGCACACGACCGTTGTGTGTTTTGCGGTCCGCAAATCGCAGATCCGCAAAACACGGATGGCGTCCGCGTGCGTTCCGCACGGACAGCCTTTTATATAACTGACTATTCTTGTCCGCAAAGCACAGACAAGAATAGGACAGGTTATACATTTTTTTTGCGGACCACGCAACGGAGCAATGGATGCGGACAGCACACGGAGTGCTGTCTGCATCTTTTGCGGCCCCATTGAAGTGAATGGGTCCGCATCCGAGCAGCCAAAACTGCGGACCAAAACAACGACTGTGTGCATCAGGCCTGACTGTGTGCAAGTTGAATAGGTCCGGCCCGCTGCACGGATGTTGCCCGTGCATTGGAGACCGCAATTGCGGTCCCCAATGCACAGAACGGCCGCTCAATGGCCATGTGCATGAGGCCTTACTGTCCATTCACACGGGCGTGGTGTATTGCGGATCCACAATACACCCAGCCGGCACCCCCATAGAACTGCCTATTCTTGTCCGCAATTGCAGACAACAATAGGACATGTTCTATTTTTTTCCGGAGCTGCGGACCGGAAGATCAGGGCCGCACTCTGGAAATGCGGATGCGGAGAGCACACTGCCCCATTGAGAATAAATGGGTCCGCACCTGTTCCGGATATTGCGGAACGGATCTGGACCCATTCCATGGACGTGTGAATGGAGCCTTAAGCCATATTCACATTTCCGTTCTTCAAAAATCATTGAGACATGCACTGCTTTGGTCCGTGATATATATGCACCAAACACATCCATTGAATAGGTCTATCTATGGGTCCATGAAAATCACAGACAAAACAAGGGCGGCATCTGTGTTTGGTCCGTTTTTCACTGACCACTGATTTTAGAGAAACATGGCTGCCATAGTTGTCCTTGAGTGGCACTCCAGAAAGTTATGGTGTTGTTCTGATGGCTACAGTTTTATATTGTCTGTTTGGTGTCATTTTGGTTCTTGCTTACTATCAGCTTTGTGTTCTGTTTTTTGTTTTTTTATAGATGAAAAGCAATGATACCCGTCTTTCAGGACACAACACTGGCTCCCAGTACAGAATGCATTCTTACTACCCATCATACATAGGGCAAAGCATGGCCACACCTGCTTGTGTCCAACCCATCTTCACCTTGGAGGAAAACCTATCTTACCCTGAGATCAAAGCAAGTGGTAAGTTACATAAAAATGATGACTATGTACAGAATTCACATTTACTAGTGTGAGTTTGCACCTTTTTTTTTTTTTTTGCAGAAATTAAAGGGGTTGTCCAAGACTTAAAAAGATGGCTGCTTTCTTCCAAAAGACATCTCCACCCCTGTCCACAGTTTGTGTGTGGTATTACAGCTTAGTCCCCTTCACTTCAAGGGAGGTGAGCTGCAATACTATGCACAATCCACGGACTGGTGTGGGACTTTTTTGGGGGGAATCCAGCAGCCATCTTTTTCTAGTTCTGGACAACCCATTTAAGTGCACAGTTATTATCCTTTCTTCATGATTAAATATTCTGTAAATTACTTTTTCCTTGTTGAGACAGCAATACTTTTCTGAAAACCCCAAATTCAGGTTTCTCCTAGCCTTCTCCCCTCTCTGCGTGCTGCTACTTCTAATTGCTGGAAAGTGGCAGGTGGCCCTGTTTAGCCTTCTCTTTATGTTTGATATGGGCACAGTAGGGGTCATTTATGAACATTTTGATGCCAGTTTTTGGCATAAAAAAGTTTCAAGACCCCTTTTTGCGACTTGTTAAACGCCATTGCATTAGTATTTTTTTGCACAGACGTTTTTACGCCATCCTCACTACTTGGGAGTGGCGGGTGCCAGGACTTCAGCTCTAGAAAATTTACATTTGAAAACGTAAAAGAGTAATAAATACTCCAGTCAGGGGCCGGAGTCGTTTATACTCCAGTCGTGTGGACTGCCAGCGGTGTGCCTGATTTATGACAAAGTGCCCGCCTCATCATAAATTAGGTGAATCCTTTTGACAACGCAGGGGGGAAACAAAGACCGGAGTAAAAAGCCGCTCTTTGTAAATGACCCCCAGTGTCTGCATTGTATGATCTGAACCACCTCAATTGCAGTAATGTGGTTGCTGTAAATCTAGTTAGCAGATGAAATTTCCTTAGACATTCAATGCAATCAGTTATAACATATGAATTGTGTACATTTGGATTTCTTTCGTTTTCATGATTAACCCCATAAAGGCCAAGGCAATTTTGTTGTGACGTTTTAGCTTTTTCCTCCCTGCCTTTTTTTTTGTCAGAATAGTCATATAATGACTTGTTTTTTACAGGACAAGTTGTATTTTAAGTGGTACCTTTTAGTGTTCCTTCTAATGTAGTTAAATACTATAAAATGAATTACTTATTATGTGGAATGGAGAAAAAAAAAACACAATTTCGTCTTTTTTTTTTTTTTTTTTTTTGGAAAGGGGGGGGGGGGTGTTTTTATGGCATTAATTGTGTGGTAAAAATGATTTCAGTTGTATTCTGCTTGTCAATACAATTACAGCAATACCAATTGTATATAGTTTTTTGTTTTGTTAAAAATAAAAAAAATGCTTATGTCTCCATATTCTGACACTCATAACTTTTATTTTCTGTCAACATGGCTCTTTGAAGGCTTACTTATTGTCAGGCAAGTTGTATTTTCTATTGGTGCAATTTTAGGGCACCTATGACTTTTTTTTATAATTTTTTGGGGAGGCGAGTTGACAAAAATTTGTAATTCTGGCATTTTTACGATGTTTACCACGTTGGATAAATGTGTGTGTGTATTGTGGTGATGCCGACATACTGGCAGGGTGTAATAGGAGCATTAGTATGGCAGGCCTGTACTAAGCCTCAGGCTGCCATAACAATCGTTTGGCACCCTGAAATTGCGTTCGGGGGAGGGGGGTGGAGATTTTGATCAGGGGACAGAGGAAACCACCATTGACTTCAGCAGGCGGGTGTCACCTGTATAACACAGCCAGAACTGAACCCACTCCTACTCTCCTTCGTGAACTGTGACATACAGTTACAAGATTGGTCGTTAAGGGCCTAAAGATGTTTCTGTGACTTGAGCTGATATTGATAACCCTTGATTGCAATATACAGAGAGAACGTTAGTAACATGTTGTGATTGTCCATATTGCCTCTTTTGCTGGCTTCATCCATTTTTCCATCATATTATACACTTCTTGTTTCCATAGTTACGACCATCCTGCAATCCAGCATCGGTGACCGTGCTTGCACACTATAGGAGAAAGCACCAGCCTATGCATGCTACTACAGTCCCGGCCGCCAGAGAGGCCGATGCTTTTTCCTAATGTGTGCAAGCATAACCACCGCTGATGGTGGTCGTAACCTCTAAATGCGAGCAGCGTATAATGTGATGGATACATGAATGAAGCCAGCAAAGGAGGCAATATGGATAATAACAATATATTAGTAAGTGTCTTGTATTTAACTTTCTCTACATGATAAATGCCATTTACTGAAGTGAGACAACCCCTCTAATAATAATATTTTTCTATATAGCGCCACCATATTCCGCAACGCTTTACAAATTCAGAGGGGTTGTGTACAAAGCAAAATGCATAACAACGTAACTGGCTAATATACAACTGAGACACTGGGAGTGAGGACCCTGCTCGCAAGAGCTTACAATCTATGAAAAAAAGGGGGTGACACAAAATGTAGTTCATTGTGATCTGTAGTAGTCAAGCCATTTTTGTACTGAAAGCAGTGGTGTAGGCCGATCTACTTCGGGTGTGGGACTGTTTGAAGATCGAGTTCAGGCTTAAGGAGTTGGGAGGGTGGGGGAGGGGTTACTCGGGAACAGTCAGTTTAGGAAGCTTGATCAGGCCTCATGCACACGGCCATTGTGCGGCCGTTCCGTGTATTGGGGACCACCAGTTATATGTACCCCCAAATAATGGCAAAAAATGATATTTCTCCTGCATAAAACAAGGTCTCAAACAATGTCAATAAAAAAAAAAAAATTATGGCTGCTGCAAAGAGGCAAAAATGAAAGATTTTGCTGTTCAATAAAGAGGACCGGTAACCACAAAATGCAGTGCAATCGCAGGTATCAGGTTATAGAGCAGGAGGAGATGAGCAAATTGATATATAGTTATATGGTAAAAGATTCAGTAAAAGATGTAGGGTCATTTATTAAGACCAGGGTTTTAGAAACTGGTCTTAATATCCCCTACAGCTGGCGGTGGATCTGCCAGAGTTAGGCCTCTGGCACACGAACGTTGTGCATCCGTTCCGTGCATTGAGGACCGCGATTTGCAATGTCCGTGCGGCGGCCGGGACGGATCGAGACCCATTCAACTTGAATGGGTCCGTGATCCGACCGCACCGCA
Organism: Bufo gargarizans; assembly: GCF_014858855.1. NCBI lineage: Eukaryota > Metazoa > Chordata > Amphibia > Anura > Bufonidae > Bufo > Bufo gargarizans. Next base: position 454,563,271 of record NC_058080.1, on the reverse strand, counting down.
AAAAAAATAGAACATGGCAGGTGCCCGCATATTAGCGGGCTGCAATACTGCCAGGTAACGGCTGTGTGCATGAGGCCTATAAGCCTGCCTGAAAAGATGTGTTTTTAAGGCATGTTTGAAGGTAGGGAAGTTGTGAATTGACCTGATATTCCAGGGCAGAGCATTCCAGAAAGTAGGTGCAACTCGAGAAAAGTCTTGAAGACGGGAGTGAGAGGTACGAATTATGGTGTGTTTTTTTTTTCCTATCTTAGGTCACTAACAGAATGGAGAGCACAAGTAGGGTAGAAGATGGAAATGAGGGAGGAGATGTATGGAGGTGTAGCACTCTGAGCTTTGTGGATGAGGGTGAGAAGTTTGAACTGTATTCTGTGGTGGATGGGCAACTAGTGAAGTGACTGGCAGAGGGTAGTAGCATCAGTATAGCGGGTGGATAGATGAGCCTGGCTGCAGCATTTGGTGTGCTCGGTCCGGGATAGACTGAAGGGGGGAGAGTTTACGCTGGGTTCAGACCTGAGCGTTCTGAAAGGAGCGCTCTGTATGCGCGATTGTACCGGCGTTTGCAATCGCGCATACAGAGACAAGCGAACGCCCATTGTCGCGTGTTCCCGAAAGTCTATGTACGGGAACGCGCGACAAGACGCCCCAAAGAAGCTCATGTACTTCTTGGGGCGTCGGGCGTTTTACAGCGTGATCGTACGCGCTGTAAAACGCCCAGGTGAGAACCATTCCCATAGGGAAGCATTGGTTTCTCCTTGTTGAGCGTTTTACAGCGCGTAGGAACGCACTGTAAAACGCTCAGGTGTGAACCCAGCCTCAGTGAGAGGGAGACCAATTAGTATTAAGTTGCAGTAGTCAAGACGAGAAATATATTTGTTTTAGCAAGTACTTGAATTCCCTAAAAAATAAAAATTTTATTTTGTTTGAATGTATGAAAAGACCATTTCCTTTGTCAACCGTCTTTTTCCCTACATAGTTTAGCAGTGTTAGCACAGACAATGTCAGACTGCATAAGACCATATCCATTGACAGCGGGACAAGTAAGACAACCCCTTTAACATCTTAACGCAAAATGCTGTACATGTATGTAGGGCTGCAGTAAACGATTATTGCAGTAATTGAGTATGCTATGTATTATTTTTTACGATTAATCGAGTAATCTAATAAGAAAAAATGAATTAATAGACTGTTTTCCTTTATAAAAACTCATCAGATCCCCTGCCATCAGTCCCCAACACCCTTCGTTCCCTCCTGTGCGATCAGCCCAAGTGCATCAGTTCCCCCAGTGCCATCAGCTCCACTATCCCCCAGTGCCATCAGCTCTCCCCACCCCAGTGCCTTCATCTCTCCTCCACCACAGTGCCTTCAGCTCTCCCCACCCCAGTGCCTTCAGCTCCACTCCTCCAGTGCCATCAGCACCTCCATGCCATCCATTGCCATGTCCCCCACTCCCCCAGTGCCACCAGATCAGCCCTTCATGTCCCCCAGTGCCATCAGATCAGCCCCTTCATGTCCCCACTCCCCCAGTGCCATTAGATCAGCCTCTTCATGTCCCCCAGTGCCATCAGATCAGCCCCTCCATGTCCCCCAGTGCCATCAGATCAGCCCCTCCATGTCCCCCAGTGCCATCAGATCAGCCCCTCCATGTCCCCCAGTGCCATTAGATCAGCCCCTCCATGTCCCCCACTCCCCCAGTGTCATCAGATCATCCCCTCCATGTCCCCCAGTGCCATCAGATCAGCCCTTCCATGTCCCCCGTGCCATCAGATTAGCCCCTCCATGTCCCCACTCCCCCAGTGTCATCAGATCAGCCCCTACATGTCCCCTACTCCCCCAGTGCCATCAGTCAGCCCCTCCATGTCGCCCACTCCCATCTACCCTTCCATGCCATCCATTGCCGCTGTAACGTTACATTACCCTACTTCGTGAGATTTCCCTACCTCCTTACTTCCAGTCGCACCGCTAATGACGTTAGGAGGCTTTCCTGAGTTTTGACGATCTGCGCATGCGCAAACGGACAGTTTAGGGAAAAATCTCACAGCGGAGTTTAGCTGCAGTGTCCCACTGCGCATGCGCCGGAGATCCTCAGTAGGGAAATATTACGGCCCAGTGCGCAAGCGCGGCTAACTTTAGAACATCCATCCGATCTCCGCGCCTGCGCAGTGTGGGGGTAGGGAGATCTCATGGCCATATTTTCTGTTAATATTATCTTCCATATTATCAGTAGTAGGAATGAGGGGTAGAGTCAGTACGGGTTCACATAGATCCCACATAGTAGAGCTTACTGGTTGGGTTGATGGACATGGGTAGCGCCGGCACAAGTCGGGCGGTCACATCTATAGAACATTTATACGCAAGACCTGTCACGACTACAGGCACTTTTTTTTACGAAGTCTGTCACGACTACAGACATGATCATAAGTCCTGTCACGACTACAGGCTCGATATTACGAAGTCTGTCACGACTACAGACACAAGGTTATAAGTCCTATCACGACTACAGGCACAATATTACAAATCCTATCACGTCTACAGACATGAATGTACGAATCCTATCATGACTACAGGTACAATATTACAAATCCTATCACCACTACAGACACGAGGTTATGAGTTCTGTCACAACTACAGGCATGTTATTACAAAGTATGTTAAGACTACAGACACGAGGTCATGAGTCCTATCACGACTACAGGCACGAGGTTACGAGTCCTGTCACGACTACAGGCACAATCTTACAAATTCTGTCACGACTACAGGCACAATCTTAAAAATTCTGTCACGACTACAGGCACAATATTACGAAATCTGTCACGACTACAGACACGATCATAGGTCCTGTCACGACTACAGGCGCAATATTTTACAAAGCCTGTTACTACAACAAGTACAAGGCTAGTCAGCTGGTAATGGCCACAGGCATGGTGCAATGTTGGTCCTGACAGGACAATAGCCATGGGTAGTAGTTAATTGGTAGAGGGTATAGGCACGGTTTGATATCCACGTCACGGCTACTGGCACGGTTACGGTATCGGGTCACGTTACAGGCATTAGGTAGCACGGGTTCATTAAAGAGGACACAAGTAGGCTTTGGTTAAGGTCGGTTATTTCTCATTTAATGTCGTTCGTTCTGTTTTAGTTACCTAATGTCACACGCCTCTGACATCGAGGAAAAATCTTCGTTACAGGGAAGTGTTTATCTCCAATCTCAACAGGGCGCTGTTCCTTCAGTGAGGTCTTGGACTATTCCTCGGAGAAACAGCTAGGAAGCAGAACTTTTTTTTTTTTTTCTTCGCCTCCTCTGCTTAGAGGTTACAGGTCCCAGTCAGGAGATAATGTTTATGAACACTATACAGACGTCTCTTACCCAACTTCATGCGGTGTTCAAGTCAATGGCCACGTCCAGTTCAGACATCCAGACTAAGCTGGAGATGGTGGAGAATAAGGATGTTTCGTCTAGCTTAGTGGTACAGAGACTTTAAGTGGCCTCAACATCACAAGCTAGGGTTGCTGGTGGGTCAGTCAATTTTATCCGACATAGCACAGTCACATTATATTCTAGATAACATTCGCTAGGACATTCTTGAGGGTAAGGATGTTAATTTAGCTTCACTACTAGTAGCAGCGTATGAGGTCCCTGACAATAAGATCATATAAGATCAAATTTTAGACTTTATAGGAAGTTAAATAGTTAAATGTTCTGAGTTCGTTCTAGCATTTAGTCCATTTCGCGATGTTATCTGTCCAGTCAGTCACATAGGAGGGAAGAGTGGGACCGGTATTTATATAAGGTGGTGTATTCAGGTGATAACTACAGGGTTACAGCTTCTTTTAACTACTACCGTTCGTTTCAGCTAAAGCAGCACCTGTGCTCGCTCAGTTCTGGCACGTTATTGGTTGGTCTAATATCAACAGAGAATTGTTTTGTTGCCACTTCGCGGGTCTTAAAGGGAACCTGTCACCTGGATTTTGGGTATAGAGCCGAGGACATGGGTTGCTAGATGGCCGCTAGCACATCCACAATACCCAGTCCCCATAGCTCTGTGTGCTTTTATTGTGTAAAAAAAACGATTTGATACATATGCAAATTAACCTGAGATGAGTCAGCGCTTGAAAATATGACTCTTCTCCGGTCACACAAGTAAGATATGACTCTTTTATGTTAATTTGCATAAAAGGCGGGAAGTACAAAAATGCATAATACTTATTGTATTCGTCTGCAAATGAAATTAAAAGTGTAATGTATATGTTTAGGGTAACACAATGAATATTTAGAAACGCTCAGTGAGGGTAGCATAGTAGAGGTGACAGGTTCCCTTTGGGGCCCGACTTGTACTACGTGTAATTCTTTCTCGCATACAGCTGAATGGTGTTCCACTCTTAATTTACTGTAAAAAAAAATTACACAGACTAGGAACGTTCCAGGTCCATCACCTAGCAATAACAGGGTCGGTTCAGGGATTGTTAAATTGGGCCGGCTGATTTAGTGTCTCGGTAGGTCACAAGTTTGTAAAAATTTTAATCATACAGCGTGTCACTATAGTCAGTTTTGGTTGTTTCACTTGTGTTCCATACGTTTTAGGGCCCATCCCCGTATCGCTTATCCACGGAAGAACAACCACACAGCATGACTAAGCACTGTAGTTAAGGCTCAGTTAAGGGACCATCCTGAAGCCGGCGGGGTTCAGATTATACTTGGCGGCTTAGGAAATGGTTTCCACACGAGTTGGTTGCGTTACCTCAGTCATATGATGAGTGTAGGCACCTTCTGTCGCCCTCAAAACCCAGGGTCAGTCTCGGAGCTGATTTAGACGAAGCAGACGCTCTTTTCCTGCTTTACTTTCAGCTCCTCTCCCAGGTATTCCCATAAGCAGACTCTTTACCGACACCAACGCCTCATCACAGTTTACGAGTGATGGACTAGCGTTGCACCTCGCCGCTGTCAGGAGGCTGATTACTAAATCATTATCGAGCGACACGATGTTAGCATATAAGACCGCTTGGTGATTATTCAACCAATTTCAGGGAGCGTATCTACCTGGTGGCACGGAGCGCATAGCCTATTTAATGGCATGGTAGATTTTTGCCACTCTGACCTCAAGCTAGCGCTTAGTATTATTAAGGCATTCCTGGCTGGCATATAGCATTACTACTGTGTTCAACACCCCGATCAGCCGCCCCTTTTTCAGCGCATCCCATCAGAATGTTGTTGAGAGGAATTCAGAGACTAAGGCCTCGTTCACACTTCAGTGTTTGGTCAGTGATTTCCATCAGTGATTTGTGAGCCAAAACCAGAAGTGGAGCCTCCACAGACATGAGGTAGAAGGGAAAGATCTGCTCCTGTTCTGTGTTTAGAGCTGCACCTGGTTTTGGCTCACAAATCACTGATGGAAATCACTGACCGAACACTGACGTGTGAATGAGGCCTAACAGTCTAAAGTCAGTCTACCGCGTCAGCCGGGTCAGGGCAGATCTTAGGTCATTATCTGACTTGTCCGAAAACGGACTCGTCGGTGGTATAATTAGTTTGTTAATTGAAACAGCTATGTATTTGAGGTTCTGCGAGTTCCTGACGCTGAGTATGTTTACCCGTTCAGTATCGCAGAAAGCTTCTCTGATAGGTCAGCTTGTGGGACGGTACTCATGTTATATTTAGCATCGGATTCGTCGATAATATCTCAGCCTGGGGTGTTAGCAGAGGTAAAATACTTGGCCGCAGGTAACAATTGGTGCCGATCAGGGTCTTTTATGAGTGGCTAGAGTTGGTCGGAGGGGCTCCAGTTAAGTCGCCGTTGTTAGCCTCTAGTGGCGCCCAACTTAGTACTCCGACCTTCATGCAGTACATTCGGTTAATCAATATGGGGGTGAATCCGATGTCGATATCGGGCAACTCTTTCAGAATTACAGCGGCATCCGCGACTTCAAAGAATTACATTCCGGTGCATGTCATTAAGAGGTTGGGTAGGTGGAAATCATTCTGTTATGTATGGTATACTTCAGATCCATATCATGAAGGGTCTCTTGCTTTTCAGAAACTGGTCATGTAATTATTGTAGAAATAAATATTACTAAACCTACAGTCTGATCTTTTAGGCCCCTTTAGGTTGCCTTACTACTACAGCAGTTATGGCATAACTCAAACTGCTAGGTAGAGTTAGGGTGAGGTAGGTCAGGTTCGTTTCTGATAGCCGATACGACCACAAGTGTTAGGCAAATTTATTTGTCAGATTTGTGGGAGGGGAGGCTGGTGAACGCCGCTATTTAGGGCTGCCCTCGGGCCCTTCGAGACGTCAGCACGCTGGCTTTTCACCCACCCTCTCACCCACTCCATCTTACGGTTATTTCATATTAGGGTGGCCCCCTTTAGGTTGCCCTACTACTACAGAAGTTATGGCATAACTTAAAATTGCTAGGCAGAGGTAGGTCAGGTTCGTTTCTGATAGCCGATCCGACCACAAATAGTATATTTATGATGTTGTCCTTGTGGTTTTCTAACTAATGGAAGCTTTTGAACTGAATGCAACAGTTTAGTGATTTTAATTAAATATGCTGCGAAATATAATAATTGTCAAATTGTTGTCGCTATCTGCACTGTCCTTATGAAGGGCCTCAGAGTTTGTTCACATTTCACTTTTTGTTTCCCAAAGAGGTACACGTGTATACAGTATACTCCCCCCCCCCCCCCCCCCCCCCCCGGTGTATAGCATTATATAATTTAATATAAAAGGAAGCAGACACATACTGCCCCGGTCTATGACAAAAGGACATACCTTCTTCATGGGCTAGGCATGTGTGTCTGCTTATATGCTGAATATAAAGTGTGAACAGGCCCTTACATGTACGTGCACCCCTTAAAGGATAACTGTCACACTTAGACCCTAATTTCAATTTTCATATATGTAGTTACTAATAACATGATATTCCAGAATCAGTTACTATTAGACTGACTTACCCCATATTTAATAAGATTCAGCCCTCATCAACCAGTCTGCAGAAAACTGCAATCTCACTATTCAGTTAAGATGGCCGCCACTGCCCTCCCCCTGAGGCTAATCCCGCCTGCCCTAACTAGCCAGTAACAATAGCCCCCCAAAAGTGTCAGTAACCAGAGCCCTCCCCCTAAAGGGTTAATCTCCTGCAGCACAAAGGGGTCCTCTTACCACATGTTGCTTTCATTTATACACTGAGCAGACGGCAGATCTCCCTTCCCTGCTCTGTGCTGCTTCAACTCTGCCTCCTCCAGCTCTGCTGAGTGAGGGAGCGTCTGCCAAGCGCAGGGACAGGGAGACGTGCACACAGCCCGGGCACTGTTATCAGCTGCTGGGGAGGACCTGGCTTTAATCATTTACCTACAGTCCCTGGCTGTCTGTAACAAGGGGTTCAGACCTGAGCGTTCTGAAACGAGCGCTCTGTATGCGCGATTGTACGGGCGTTTACAATCGCGCATACAGAGACAGGCGGGAACGCGCGACAAACGCCCCAATGAAAGCTCAAGAACTTGTTTGAGCGTCGGGCGTTTCACAGCGCGATCGTACGCGCTGTAAAACGCCCAGGTGAGAACCATTCCCATAGGGAATCATTGGTTTCTTTGTGTTGAGCGTTTTACAGCGCGTAGGAACGCGCTGTAAAACGCTCAGGTCTGAACTTAGGGTAATATGACCTTGCACCTGCAGGCTTTTAACAAGAGGTAAAAGCAGGCAGTACAGGGAACTAAACTGTGGAATTAAGGGGTAATTGAGTACACAGTGAAAAGTTTAAATAGGGCCACCAAGGAGATATTAATCACCACAATCCAATACTCCAAAAAATAAAAAAATATGACAGTTATACTTTAATGACTGAAAAGCCTTTAAAGAGGACTTGTCACCACACAATGCAGCGCAATCTGCCGGCAGCATGTTATAGAGCAGAAGGAAGTGATATAATATATATATATATACAGTTGCAAGAAAAAGTATGTGAACCCTTTGGAATGATATGGATTTCTGCACAAATTGGTCATAAAATGTGATCTGATCTTCATCTAAGTCGCAACAATAGACAATCACTGTCTGCTTAAACTAATAACACACAAAGAATTAAATGTTACCATGTTTTTTTTGAACACACCATATAAACATTCACAGTGCAAGTGGAAAAAGTATGTGAACCCCTAGACTAATGACATCTCCAAGAGCTAATTGGAGTGAGGTGTCAGCCTACTGGAGTCCAATCAATGAGATGAGATTGGAGGTGTTAGTTATAGCTACCCTGCCCTATAAAAAACACACACCAGTTCTGGGTTTGCTTTTCACAAGAAGCATTGCCTGATGTGAATGATGCCTCGCACAAAAGAGCTCTCAGAAGACCTACGATTAAGAATTGTTGACTTGCATAAAGCTGGAAATGGTTATACAAGTATCTCCAAAAGCCTTGCTGTTCATCAGTCCACGGTAAGACAAATTGTCTATAAATGGAATAAGTTCAGCACTGCTGCTACTCTCCCTAGGAGTGGCTATCCTGTAAAGATAACTGCAAGAGCACAGCACAGACTGCTCAATGAGGTGAAGAAGAATCCTAGAGTGTCAGCTAAAGACTTATAAAAGTCTCTGGCATATGTCTACATCCCTGTTAGCGAATCTACGATACATAAAACACTAAACAAGAATGGATTTCATGGGAGGATACCACAGTGGAAGCCACTGCTGTCCAAAGAAAACATTGCTGCACCTTTACAGTTTGCACAAGAGCACCTGGATGTTCCACAGCAGTACTGGCAAAATATTCTGTGGACAGATGAAACCAAAGTTGAGTTGTTTGGAAGAAACACACAACACTATGTGTGGAGAAAAAGAGGCACAGCACACCAACATCAAAACCTCATCCCAACTGTGAAGTATGGTGGTGGGGGCATCATGGTTTGGGGCTGCTTTGCTGCATCAGGGTTTGGACGGATTGCTTTCATCGAAGGAAAAATTAATTCCCAAGTTTATCAAGACATTTTTCAGGAGAACTTAAGGCCATCTGTCCACCAGCTGAAGCTCAACAGAAGATGAGTGTTGCAACAGGACAACGACCCAAAGCATAGAAGTAAATCAACAACAGAATGGCTTAAACAGAAAAAAATACGCCTTCTGGAGTGGAGAGTCTGAGTCCTGACCTCAACCCGATTGAGATGCTGTGGCATGACCTCAAGAAAGTGATTCACACCAGACATCCCAAGAATATTGCTGAACTGAAACAGTTCTGTAAAGAGGCATGGTCAAGAATTACTCCTGACCGTGTACGTCTGATCTGCAACTACAGGAAACGTTTTGTTGAAGTTAATGCTGCCATATATAGGGTTGAGTGAATCAGGTTCGGATTGCTGTATCCGAACCCGATTCTTTTAAAAACTATGTTAAAAATATGGGATCCATCCTACTGTAAAATGTATTACCTCTGCTGAGGTCTTTCCTCAATTTAAGCAAATATCGTGAGACTTAAATATCGTGAGACTTACTTCCTCTTGCCTCTATCACATGTCACTTTCTTGATTCGCAAATTACTGTGTCAAAATACGAAGCTAAACTCGGCTTCGTTAATGAGGCACAAAGCTGAGTTTGGCTTAGTATTTTGATACAGTAATTTATTTGATTAAACAAAGTGACACGTGATAGAGGCGAGATATAAGTAAGTCTCGCTATACTACCAGAAACTTTGGAAAGACCTCCATGGAGGACAGATATTTTTACAGTAGGGCGGAGCTCATATTCTTAACAAGGTTTTTAAAAGAATCGGGTTCGGATACAGCAATCCAAACACGATTCGCTTAACCTTACATACATACAAATATACATGCTAGTGTGTGTAGATAGAGATATAGATTTTAATAGATAAAGAGATTTAGATAGTTTTTGGGAAAAGATTCAGTAAAACTTATAGTATATACAGACGTGGACAAAATTGTTGGTACCCTTTGGTCAATGAAAGAAAAAGTCACAATGGTCACAGAAATAACTTTAATCTGACAAAAGTAATAATAAATTAAAATTCTATAAATGTTAACCAATGAAAGTCAGACATTGTTTTTCAACCATGCTTCAACAGAATTATGTAAAAAAATAAACTCATGAAACAGGCATGGACAAAAATGATGGTACCCCTAGAAAACACAGAACATAATGTGACCAAAGGGACATGTTAATTCAAGGTGTGTCCACTAATTAGCATCACAGGTGTCTACAACCTTGTAATCAGCCATTGGGCCTATATATATGGCTCCAGGTAATCACTGTGTTGTTTGGTGATATGGTGTGTACCACACTCGACATGGACCAGAGGAAGCAAAGGAAAGAGCTGTCTCAAGAGATCAGAAAGAAAATTATAGACAAGCATGTTAAAGGTAAAGGCTATAAGACCATCTCCAAGCAACTAGATGTTCCTGTGAGTACAGTTGCACATATTATTCATAAGTTTAAGATCCATGGGACTGTAGCCAACCTCCCTGGACGTGGCCGCAGGAGGAAAATTGATGACAAATCTAAGAGACGGATAATCCGAATGGTAACAAAAGAGCCTAGAAAGACTTCTAAAGAGATTCAAGGTGAACTTCATGCTCAAGGAACATCAGTGTCAGATCGCACCATCCGTCGTTGTTTGAGCCAAAGTGGACTACATGGGAGACGACCAAGGAGGACACCATTGTTGAAAACGAATCATAAAAAAGCAAGACTGGAATATGCCAAACTACATGTTGACAAGCCACAAAGCTTCTGGGAGAATGTCCTGTGGACAGATGAGACAAAAATCGAAGTTTTTGCCAAGGCACATCAGCTGTATGTTCACAGACGAAAAAATGAAGCATATCAAGAAAAGAACACTGTCCCTACTGTGAAACATGGAGGAGGCTCTGTTATGTTCTGGGGCTGCTTTGCTGCGTCTGGCACAGGGTGTCTTGAATCTGTGCAGGGTACAATGAAATCTCAAGACTATCAAGGAATTCTAGAGAGAAATGTACTAGCCAGTGTCAGAAAGCTTGGTCTCAGTCGCAGGTCATGGGTCTTGCAACAGGACAATGACCCAAAACACACCGCTAAAAACACCCAAGAATGGCTAAGAGGAAAAAATTGGACTATTCTAAAGTGGCCTTCTATGAGCCCTGACCTCAATCCTATTGAGCATCTTTGGAAGGAGCTGAAACATGCAGTCTGGAAAAGGCACCCTTCAAACCGGACACAACTGGAGCAGTTTGCTCATGAGGAGTGGGCCAAAATACCTGCTGAGAGGTGCAGATGTCTCATTGACAGTTACAGGAAGCGTTTGATTGCAGTGATTGCCTCAAAAGGTTGCGCAACAAAATATTAAGTTAGGGGTACCATCATTTTTGTCCATGCCTGTTTCATGAGTTTATTTTTTTACATAATTCTGTTGAAGCATGGTTGAAAAACAATGTCTGACTTTCATTGGTTAACATTTATAGAATTTTAATTTATTATTACTTTTGTCAGATTAAAGTTATTTCTGTGACCATTGTGACTTTTTCTTTCATTGACCAAAGGGTACCAACAATTTTGTCCACGTCTGTACATTTAAATCTTGCTTTTAGATACAAACCGGATTCCAAAACAGTTGGGACACTATACAAATCGTGAATAAAAACTGAATGCAATGATGTGGAGGTGCCAACTTCTAATATTTTATTCAGAATAGAACATAAATCACGGAACAAAAGTTTAAACGGAGAAAATGTACCATTTTAAGGGAAAAATGTGTTGAATCAGAATTTCATGGTGTCAACAAATCCCCAAAAAGTTGGGACAAGGCCATTTTCACCACTGTGTGACATCTCCCCTTCTTCCTACAACACTCAACAGACGTCTGGGGACCAAGGAGACCAGTTTCTCAAGTTTAGAAATAGGAATGCTCTCCCATTCTTGTCTAATACAGGCCTCTAACTGTTCAATCGTCCTGGGCCTTCTTTGTTGCACCTTCCTCTTTATGATGCGCCAAATGTTCTCTATAGGTGAAAGATCTGGACTGCAGACTGGCCATTTCAGTACCCGGATCCTTCTCCTACGCAGCCATGATGTGATTGATGCAGAATGTGGTCTGGCATTATCTTGTTGAAAAATGCAGGGTCTTCCCTGAAAGAGATGACGTCTGGATGGGAGCATATGTTGTTCTAGAACCTGAATATATTTTTCTGCATTGATGGTGCCTTTCCAGACATGCAAACTGCCCATGCCACACGCACTCATGCAACCCCATACCATCAGAGATGCAGGCTTCTGAACTGAGCGTTGATAACTTGGGTTGTCCTTGTCCTCTTTGGTCCGGATGACATGGCGTCCCAGATTTCCAAAAAGAACTTTGAATCGTGACTCGTCTGACCACAGAACAGTCTTCCATTTTGCCACACTCCATTTTAAATGATCCCTGGTCTAGTGAAAACGCCTGAGCTTGTGGATCTTGCTTAGAAATGGCTTCTTCTTTGCACTGTAGAGTTTCAGCTGGCAACGGCGGATGGCACGGTGGATTGTGTTCACTGACAATGGTTTCTGGAAGTATTCCTGAGCCCATTCTGTGATTTCCTTTACAGTAGCATTCCTGTTTGTGGTGCAGTGTCGTTTAAGGGCCTGGAGATCACGGTCATCCAGTATGGTTTTACGGTCTTGACCCTTACGCACAGAGATTGTTACAGATTCTCTGAATCTTCGGATGATGTTATGCACAGTTGATGATGATAGATGCAAAGTCTTTGCAATTTTTTGCTGGGTAACACCTTTCTGATATTGCTCCACTTTCTTTCTGCGCAACATTGTGGGAATTGGTGATCCTCTACCCATCTTGGCTTCTGAGAGACACTGCCACTCTGAGAAGCTCTTTTTATACCCAATCATGTTGCCAATTGACCTAATTAGTGTTAATTGGTCTTCCAGTTCTTTGTTATGCTCAAATTTACTTTTTCCAGCCTCTTATTGCTACTTGTCCCAACTTTTTGGGGATTTGTTAACACCGTGAAAATTTGAATCAACGTATTTTTCCTTTAAAATGATACATTGCCTCGGATTAAACATTTGATCTGTCATCTACGTTCTATTACAAATAAAATATTGACATTTGCCATCTCCACATCATTGCATTCAGTTTTTATTCACAATTTGTTTAGTGTCCCAACTTTTTTGGAATCCGTGTTGTATTATTGTAGCTTATAAGGCTGAAAAAATACATTTGTCCATCCAGTTCAGCCTGTTATCCTGCAAGTTAATTTAGAGGAAGGCAAAAAAATCCATGTGAGGTAGAAGCCAATTTTTCTCATTTTAGGGGAAAAATTCCTTTTTGACTCCAATCGGATAACTCCCTTGATCAACGACCCCTCTCTAGTAGCTATAGCCTGTAATATTATTACATTCCAGAAATACATCCAGGCCCCTCTTGTAGTGAACTCACCATCACCACCTCCTCAGGCAGAGAGTTCCATAGTCTCACTGCTCTAACCGTAAAGAATCCTCTTCTATGTTTGTGTACAAACCTTCTTTCCTCCAGACGCAGAGGATGTCCCCTCGTCACAGTCACAGTCCTGGGGATAAATAGATGATGGGATAGATCTCTGTACTGACCCCTGATATATTTATACATAGTAATTAGATCTCCCCTCAGTCGTCTTTTTTCTAAAGTGAATAACCCTAATTTTGATAATCAGGGTATTGTAGTTGCCCCATTCCAGTTATTACTTTAGTTGCCCTCCTCTGAACCCTCTCCAGCTCTGCTATGTCTGTCCTGTTCACAGGGGCCCAGAACTGTACACAGTACTCTATGTGTGGTCTGACTAGCGATTTGTAAAGTGGTAGGATTATGTTTTCATCACGGGCATCTATGCCCCATTTGATGCAACCTATTATCTTATTGGCCTTGGCAGCAGCTGCCTGACACTGGTTTCTAAAGCTTAGTTTGCTGTTTATTAAAATTCCTAGATCCTTTTCCATGTCAGTGTTACCGAGGGTTTTACCATTTAGTATGTACGGGTGACTTGCATTATTCCTTCCCATGTGCATAACCTTACATTTGTCAGTGTTAAACCTCATCTGCCACTTATCTGCCCAAGCCTCCAATCTATCCAGATCCATCTGTAGCAGTATACTGTCCTCTTCCCTGTTAATGACTTTACACAGTTTAGTTTCATCTGCAAAAATGGATATTTTACTGTGCAAGCCTTATACAAGATCATTAATAAATGTATTGAAGAGAATAGGGCCCAATACTGACCCCTGAGGTACTCTACTAGTGACAGTGACCCAATCTGAGTGGGTACCATTAATAACCACCCTCTGTTTTCTATCACTGAGCCAGTTACTTACCCACATACAGACATTCTCACCCAGTCCAAGCATTCTCATTTTATATGCTAACCTTTTATGTGGTCTAAAAAAAAGTGGTGTCGGCAGGCCCATCTCATTTACCATTTTCTACGTCTGGTTTAGGTGTAGAAAATAGTCTAAATATAAGACAGCAAGTGAATGTCTTACATTTAGAAGCAGCAGTAGATCCGCTGAAGGTATGTAGAGGCCTGCGCCTCTACAGAAGTCCTCTTGCACACAAATGTTTTGTGCCCTTGGCCGTATTGCAGCCCGCATACGGCGGGTCCGCAATACAGGGGCACCGGCCTGTGTGCACTCCACATCACGGATGCGGACCCATTCACTTGAATGGGTCTGCAATCACGGAGATGCAGAATGGAAGTACGGATCGGAACCCCTCTTCAAGTTAAATGGGTCTCAATCCATCACGGCCGCCGCACGGACGTTGGAAATCACAGTCCCTAATGCACGGAACGGATGCACAACTTTTGTGTGCCAGAGGCCTAACTCTGGCGGATCCACCGCCAGCTATAGGGGATATTAAGACCGATGTCTAAAACCCTAGTCTTAATAAATGACCCTACATATTTTACTGAATCTTTTCCCATATAACTATATATCAATCTGCTCATCTCCTCCTAGTATATTTTACACAAAATAGCATTTGGGGGGTTGTGATATTTGACTATATTAGGCTACTTTCACACTTGCGGCATAGTGATCCGGCAAGCAGCTCCGTCGCTGATCAGTCTGAAAAATGCCTGATAAGTCTGAAAAATGTATTGAAATGCCGGATCTGGCTTTCCAGTGTCATCCAGCAAAACGGATCCAGCATCTATTTATTTTTTCACCTTTTTTTCGGCATGCGCAGACCGGAAGGACGGATCCGGCATTCCGGTATTTTGAATGCCGGATCCGGCACTAATACATTCCTATGGAAAAAAATGCCGGATCCGGCATTCAGGCAAGTCTTCAGTTTTTTGGCCGGAGATAATACCATAGCATGCTGCGGTTTTATCTTTTGCCTGATCAGTCAAAAAGACTGAACAGAAGACATCCTGATGCATCCTGAACGGATTGCTCTCCATTCAGAATGCATTAGGGCTCTTTCACACTTGCGTTCTTTTCTTCCGGCATAAAGTTCCGTCGTCGGGGCTCTATGCCGGAAGAATCCTGATCAGTTTTATCCTAATGCATTCTGAATGGAGAGAAATCCGTTCAGGATGCATCAGGATGTCTTCAGTTCAGGACCGGAACGTTTTTTGGCCGGAGAAAATACCACAGCATGCTGCGCTTTTTGCTCTGGCCAAAAATCCTGAACACTTGCCGCAAGGCCGGATCCGGAATTAATGCCCATTGAAAGGCATTGATCCGGATCCGGCCTTAAACTAAACGTCGTTTCGGCGCATTGCCGGATCCGACGTTTAGCTTTTTCTGAATGGTTACCATGGCTGCCGGGACGCTAAAGTCCTTGCAGCCATGGTAAAGTGTAGCGGGGAGCAGCATACTTACCGTCCGTGCGGCTCCCGGGGCGCTCCAGAGTGACGTCAGGGCGCTCCAGAGTGACGTCAGGGCGCCCCAGGCGCATGGATGACGTGATCGCATGGCACGTCATCCATGCGCATGGGGCGCTCTGACGTCATTCTGGAGCGCCCCGGGAGCCGCACGGACTGTAAGTATACCGCTCCCCCGCTCCTACTATGGCAACCAGGACTTTAATAGCGTCCTGGGTGCCATAGTAACACTGAAAGCATTTTAAAGACGGATCCGTCTTCAAATGCTTTCAGTACACTCGCGTTTTTCCGGATCCGGCGTGTATCTCCGGCAAGTGGAGTACACGCCGGATACGGACAACGCAAGTGTGAAAGAGGCCTTAGGATAAAACTGATCAGTTATTTTCCGGTATAGAGCCCGTAGGATGGAACTCTATGCCAGAAAATAAAAACGCAAGTTTGAAAGTACCCTAATTTATAACATTTATATAAATGCTATTGTGGTATTACTATTTTATTTCGCATTTCTGTAAGCTAGTACATTATGCACTGTGTCACTATGACACGGGCTGCTGTTAAAGGAACACTATTGTGTCCTAACAGCAGCCTTAGGCCTCTTGCATATGACCGTATGGCTTTTTCAGTATTTTGCGGTCCGCAAAAAAACGGATCCACAAAAAATACGAATGACATCCGTGTGCATTTCGTTTTTTGCGGAATGGAACAGCTGGCCCCAGTACTATCCTTGTCCGTTATGCGGACAATAATAGGACATGTTCTATCTTTGAACTGAAATACGGAAACAGAAGGCATACGGAGTACCTTCCGTTTTTTTTTGCGGATCTATTAAAATGAATGTTTTCTGTATGCGGTCTGTATACTGAACACAAAAAAACCAGAACCTGAACACAAAAAAAAAGTTTATGTGCAAAGAGGCCTTACAATTCAGACAGCCCTAGGATCCTTCATAGGTCCTCAGAGCTGACTACAATGACTGATTGAATGGGGGAGTCCTCTTTGATCATTGCTTGATTGGTATGATCAAAGGGTTAACAGACAGGATTGGAGCTGTAAAGTAGCAGCCTGCACTAAGAACCCAGGCTGTTAGTAAGAGCCGTTTCTTTGCGCAGGAATGCTCAAGTAGCCTGCTACCTTCCTCATGCAGCGATGCCAAAAGACTTTCCTATGGTTAATGGGTTGTATAGATGTGATTGATATACTGTTACTTATATCATCCTCAACCTAAAGTGGAGCATAAAAAGACAAGCCTTATTTTATTAGCTTTTCAGCCTGAATGGCTGCTTTGATAGCATTTAAGTTAGAGCAACCTTGAACAATAGTTATTTCCTGAAAAAATCAGCTACTTATAACTTTTAAAAGATTAAGGCCCCATGCACACGGCCGTGTTTCACGGCCGTGTGCGGGCCGTGGAACCGCGGCCTGGATCCCTCCTGAGAGCAGGAGCGCACGGCGTCACTGGTTGCTATGACGCCGTGCGCTCCCTGCTGCCGGCACAGTACAGGCGCAAAATAACTGCCCATGAACTGAGAAAAGTCAAGCGTGCAGCTGCCAAGATGCCACTTGCCACCAGTTTGGCCATATTTCAGAGCTGCAACATCATTGGAGTGCCCAAAAGCACAAGGTGTGCAATACTCAGAGACATGGCCAAGGTAAGAAAGGCTGAAAGACGGCCACCACTGAACAAGACACACAAGCTGAAACGTCAAGACTGGGCCAAGAAATATCTCAAGACTGATTTTTCTAAGGTTTTATGGACTGATGAAATGAGAGTGAGTCTTGATGGGCCAGATGGATGGGCCTGTGGCTGGATTGGTAAAGGGCAGAGAGCTCCAGTCCGACTCAGACGCCAGCAAGGTGGAGGTGGAGTACTGGTTTGGGCTGGTATCATCAAAGATGAGCTTGTGGGGCCTTTTTGGGTTGAGGATGGAGTCAAGCTCAACTCCCAGTCCTACTGCCAGTTTCTGGAAGACACCTTCTTCAAGCAGTGGTACAGGAAGAAGTCTGCATCCTTCAAGAAAAACATGATTTTCATGCAGGACAATGCTCCATCACACGCGTCCAAGTACTCCACAACGTGGCTGGCAAGAAAGGGTATAAAAGAAGAAAATCTAATGACATGGCCTCCTTGTTCACCTGATCTGAACCCCATTGAGAACCTGTGGTCCATCATCAAATGTGAGATTTACAAGGAGGGAAAACAGTACACCTCTCTGAACAGTGTCTGGGAGGCTGTGGTTGCTGCTGCATGCAATGTTGATGGTGAACAGATCAAAACACTGACAGAATCCATGGATGGCAGGCTTTTGAGTGTCCTTGCAAAGAAAGGTGGCTATATTGGTCACTGATTTGTTTTTGTTTTGTTTTTGAATGTCAGAAATGTATATTTGTGAATGTTGAGATGTTATATTGGTTTCACTGGTAAAAATAAATAATGGAAATGGGTATATATTTGTTTTTTGTTAAGTTGCCTAATAATTATGCACAGTAATAGTCACCTGCACACACAGATATCCCCCTAAAATAGCTAAAACTAAAAACAAACTAAAAACTACTTCCAAAAATATTCAGCTTTGATATTAATGAGTTTTTTGGGTTCATTGAGAACATGGTTGTTGTTCAATAATAAAATTAATCCTCAAAAATACAACTTGCCTAATAATTCTGCACTCCCTGTACATGGTGTGCAACCGTAAATGGTGCCATTAGAAAGTACAACTTGTCTCGCAAAAAATAAGCCCCCATAAAGCTAGGTGAATGGAAAAATAAAAAAAGTTACGACTATGGGAAGGCAGGGAGTGAAAAACGAAAATGCAAAAATGGGTCCTTAAGGGGTTAAAATCTAGACGTCTCAAGCAAATTCCAAGTTCATATTTGGATTCAGCGCACTCATTTTATTATAAGGCTGGATTCACACGGGCGTTGCGGGAAAAGATGCGGGTACGTTGCGGGAAAATGTGCGATTTTTCCGTGTGAGTGCAAAGAATTTCAATGCGTTTTGTACGCGCGTGAGAAAAATCGCCATGTTTGGTACCCAGACCAAAGTACCCATGAGTTCGAGTTTAGGATCGGTATTGTGTAGATTTGATTATTTTCTCTTATAACATGGTTATAAGGGAAAATAATAGCATTCTTAATACAGAATGCTAAGTAAATTAGGGATGGTGGGGTTAAAAAAAGATAATACATTTAACTCACCTCATCCACTTGTTCGCGCAACCTGGTTCGTCTTCTTTCTTCTTCTTTGGGGACCTGGGAGGAAAATGTCCTTTGATGACGTCTCTGCGCTCATCACATGGTCCATCACCATGGTGATGGACCATGTGATGAGCGCAGTGACGTCACCAAAGGTCCTTTTCCTCGCAGGTCCTCAAAGAAGAAGAAATACATGATGTGAACAGAGACCTCAGACATCACAAAACAGCCATTGTCTTTTGCAGTGGACTGCAATAAATGTTCAGTACAGTAACAGACACTACATGGAATGTGTCATACCAAAACCGTAGACTTTAATGTGAAATTATGTATGTTGTAATCATTGACTAATAATGTGTCTTGCTCATCTGATGATCACATAGGTGCATGGCTTGTTACAAGGGTAAGCTATGTAAACTGTACTGTAATGAGCTGTAGGGAGTACAGTTTAGTCTCTGAACGTAAACCATGAAAGTTCTCATTCAGTGACAAAAAGCAGAGAACTTAAAAACCCCAATTAACAAATTCCCAAAGTTAATGTTAAAAAAATGTAATTTGAAAAATATTGCACAACCATCCAATATAGAATGATAATAAGGTATACAATGCATTTGGAAAGTCTTCAGATGCTTTCACATTTTTAACATTTGTTGTGGCTTTATGCTCAAAAAAAAAAAAAAAGTTAGCTTTCCCCTATTATTCTGCACTTAGTACCCCCACAGCTCTTGTTGGAAGGTAAACCTTTAGCCCAGTCTAAGGTCCAGAGCAATCTGGATTAGCTTTTCAATATCTCTGTACTTTACTCCATTCAGCTTTCCCTGACCAGTCTCCCTGTCCCAGTTGCTGAAAAACCCACAGCGTTATGTTGCCACCACCATACGTTACTGTGGGGATGGTACTAGCAGCTGATGAGCAGCGCCTTGTTTCCTACAGACACGATGCTTGGAATTGAGGCAAAAAAGCTCAGTCTTGGTTTCATTGGACCAGAGAATCTTATTTCTCACAGTCTGAGAGTTTTTTTTTTGCAAACTCCAGGCAGGCCTTCGTGTGTCTTCTAAGAACCTGGGAGCAGATGGGAGAAACTTCCAGAAGAGCAATCATCTCTGCAACACCACCATTCTGGGCTTTATGGCCTCTCTGATCTCTCCTCAGTAAAAGACACATAAAAGCCCACCTGGAATTTGTTAAAAAAAAAAAAATTGAAAAAAAAATTTAAGTTTTTTTAACCTCAATTCTAAGCATCATGTTTGTAGGAAACCAGGCACTGCCCAATACCATCCATACAGTGAAGCATGGTGGTGGCAGCATCATACTGTGGGGTGGGTTTTCAGCTGCTGGGACAGAGAGACTGGTCAGAGTTGAGGGAAAGCTGAATGGACCAAAGCACGGAGATATTCTTAATGAAAAGCTGATCCAGTGAGATCTGGGCTGAAGGTTCATCTTCCAACAAGACAGTGACCCTAACTAAGCACACAACCAAGACAACACAGGAGTGGCTTAGGAAGAACTGACCTGAACCCAATTGAATATCTCTGGAGAGACGTGAAAATGGTTCCCATTCCAACCTGAAAGAGCTGGAGAGGATCTGCAGAGAAAAATGGCAGAAAATCACAAAATCCTGGTGTGCACACCTTATGGCATTGTACCCAATAAGACTGAATGCTGTAATCGCTATCAAAGGTGCTTCAACAAAGTACTGATTAAAGGGTCTGAATGCTTATGCCAATTCAAGATTTTAGTTTTTCCTTTTTAATAAATTAGCAAGATTTCTAATATTCTGTTTTCACTTTGTCACTTTGAGTGCAGAATGATGGAAAAAACTTTTGTTTTTTTATTTTATCACAAGGCCACAACACAAAAAAAATTTAGTGAAAGGGTTTGAAGACTTTCTGAATGCAATGTATGTCTTTTTGATCACATTTTATTTAATTTTGGGAAAAAAACAAGTCGACCATTTTTTTCCCTGTTACTCCATTAACCGTGTGGGATAAATACATTTATATTTTAATAGCACGGGTGTTTTGGGACATGGCTGT
Source organism: Bufo gargarizans (assembly GCF_014858855.1). Classification (NCBI taxonomy): domain Eukaryota; kingdom Metazoa; phylum Chordata; class Amphibia; order Anura; family Bufonidae; genus Bufo; species Bufo gargarizans. The sequence goes on along the minus strand of NC_058080.1, from coordinate 454,542,214 downwards.
GTTTTTATTATAATTATTTTTATTTTATTTTTTATATATACAGTGTATATAGAAAGTCTACACACCCCTGTTAAAATGTCAGGTTTCTGTGATGTAAAAAAATGAGACAAAGACAAATCATTTCAGAACTTTTCCCACCTTTGATGTGACCTATAAACTGTACCACTCAATTGAAAAACAAACTGAAATCTTTTAGGTGGAGGGAAGAAAAAAGATACAAATAAAATAATATGGTTGCATAAGTGTACACACCCTCTTATAACTGGGGATGTAGCTGTGTTCAGAATTAAGCAATCACATTCAAAATCATGTTAAATAGGAGTCAGCATACACCTGCCATCAATTAAAGTGCCTCTGATATATCAGGAAGGAGGGTTGTGTGTGTGTGTTTATATATATATATATACGGGGGTGTAGCTATAGGGGGTGCAGAGGTAGCAGTCGCTACCGGGCCCAGGAGCCTGAGGGGGCCCAAAGACCGTTGTGGTGCATAAGAAGACATCTGTATTATAGAAAGTGCATGCTGGTCAAGTTACACCTCTGGCTGGAGGGAAGTGGGAGTGCGCAGCAATGAGGAAGGGGGGCCCAAGCTGAACTTTTGCACCAGGGCCCATGAGACTTTAGCTACGCCCCTGTATATATATATATATATTATAATTTTTTTTTATATATATTTTTTTTTACACATCCTTTAATACGCTTAGGCTAGTTTTACACTAGGGTTTGAGAGCTTTCTGGGTCTGGCATTGCCAGAAGCACCAGCGCAGATCCAGTTAAAACCTGGCAAATATGCAGAGAAACAGCTGGACTAAAACCGCTGCATATTCTTTTACACATAGTTTACCTCCCCTTAGTCCACTTTCGCACTAGCGTTTGAGCGCTTCAACAGGCTGCAGTAGTTTTAGTCCGGCTGACTCTTGGCATATTTGCCATGTTACAGCCGGATCTTCACTGATGCCCATTATAGTTATTGGGGCTGGTGGGCATTCAGGAAGCTTTCCTACCAGAATAGCCTGCCGGAACGCTCGAGCACTAGTATGAAACTAACCTTAGCAAACTTTGACAAACAATTGTTAGATCGCTTGTCCCATAGACTGCAATGAATTAACAGATGGACAGAGGCTACTGCAGTGAACAAACTACTTCCCTGATCTCAGCGTGGGGGACCCTTTCAGGATCAGATGCCTAGGTTACAAATGGCCACGGCATTTGAGGGGTTAAATATTTGAGTTATCACATTGGCTCTGTGTGTCTGCTGCTTGAAACAGCAGAAACCTGATGGCTATGGCACCTGCCCCTCTTAAGGCGACATGTTTAAAGACTCTACCGCTGACGTATATAGTCGTACGCCAGAAGAGAAGTGGTTAATGATTTAACAGTTATCTCTGTATCACTGTATATACAGGAAAGGCTGTCTATCACCGATAAGAACTCCCATTGGTTTCCTCATAGAAGGAGCAGAGATGTAAGTTATACTAAATATTTCCCCACAAAATAGCACATCAATCTGCTCAGCTCTTTCTGCTCTGTAAAATGCTGCAGCTGGATCAGACACTATGGTCAATTTAACAGGTTTCCTTTAAACGCTGTAATATCTGTTTTTCCCAGTAGTCATCTGCAGTATTGTAGGTTGCTCTGAGCAATACCTAGAAATACACAGTCAAGTCACATTATTATGACCACCAGCTATATACAGGTAAAACTCGAAAAATTAGAATATCGTGAAAAGTTCATTTATTTCAGTAAAAAAGGGGAAAGATAGACTCATTACATGCAAAGCAAGTTTCACCTGTATAAATATATATGCAGAGTAACTGCTGTGTGCAGGACTGACAAAAGCTAGATGGGCTGGGAGTGGCTCAATAAGGTCCTGGTAGGTTGTCATATGTATCTGGAGCCATGCTGACCACAGTACATCCCACATCTACTGAAAGGTGCATGTGGCAGGATACATAGTGTGAATACGACGAGCAAGGTGTTCCACAGATCCTCGACTGGGTTCAAGTCTGGGTATTGGGGGGGGGGGGGGGCAGGGTAGTACTTGAAAGTCTTGACCATGCTCTTCCAATCAATGTTGGAATTTATTAGCTGTGTAACATGTTAAATTGTCTTGCTCGAAGATCCCATCCGCCCCAGACAATCATATATAGGAGTACGTGATCTTCTAGGATGGATTCATACCCAAATTAGTTGAGTTCTTCCAGCAATGGTTGCTGGCTGTTTGCTCTCTGATGGTCCACCCCTGCTTTTTTCTCCCTAGGAGGCATCTCAGTGACATCAGGGCAGAGGAGGAGGATGCCAGGCACAGCATAGGGGAGGAGAAAGCAGGGTTAAAGTGCTGCATAAGCGTGATGTTGTTGGTGATGGGAGCAAACCTTTTCATCTTATAGGTGGAACACAGCGCGGGGAAGGGCAGCGGGGTTGGGTTACTTCCAAAACCCATGCCCGCCTCACTGGGCACTTTAGACAATCTAAACACAGTTAAATGATAAAAAGGTAGGATTGCAATGCATCTGCAATGATCTTCTGGCTAGTAAAAATGGTTTAAAAGGTGAAAATTAGGAGACACGTGATGATAATGTGAAAGCAGTGGTGCATCGGTGGCTATACACGCAATCAAAAATATTAATACTGAAAAAGACATACGGTCGTGTGCAGGGGGCCTTAATGTTTTAGACTGCTGATGTGAATATAACTTTTAAAGGGGGTTATCGGAGATAATTCAAAATGTGATGCTGTTACAGTTTTCCTGCCTGAGTACGCCATGTGAGCCCTGCAACCATTCACTGTCCTCAGCAGTATATTGGTATACCATATCCTTGCACGTCACCTCTGTTGCTTAGAAATGAACACTGGCAAGAGGCACTAGAGGACAATGGCGCTGGAGAAGGAAGTGAGCATAACATTTTTTTTTTTTTTTATGATTTTAGACCATTTTAGAGCTTGTCCGAGATTTTTAATTTTCTCAGACAACTCTTTAGCTATTGTTTAAAAAGAAAAAAAAATGTTAACAATTTTTTTCCTGTGTAAAGAGAAAGGACCGCCTTTTGGGTCCAATTTCAGTCATGGTAAATTGATTGCTGACTTATGTCTTGCCCTGGTGGACGATAATTTATGTTTGATAAATGGCAAGGCTTAGGTTAGGGTTAATTTTAGGGCCCCTCCATGATTAGCTGTTGCACAATTGTCTTCTCGTCAGGAAAATAAGCCCAGCACGAGTTGAATAACCTTCAGGGGAGCTATGCTGTCCTTCTGTCGGCCGCTGTCTTTGAAAATTGCCTGCAGAGTTAGTGAGCAGGAACAGTTAAGATTTACAAACAATGATGAAGCTTGTCACGCATCTTTCACCATTCATCATTGGGGCCGGCGGAGCCGGGCGGTGAAGTGTTCTTCATAAAAACCAGCTCAGTGTGAAATACACCTCGCTGCAATGTTTACTGCTCTGAAACTCGTCACAGCCCTTTATAGTAAATCCAGATTGCGATGTGACATTACAGTATATCATTGCAGAGCGCGGTGGGGTTTACACTAGGAATGAGTGCAGTTCACACCAGATGAGATGTCCAGATTGAGTTATGTAGGAATTTGGCTGTTAGATGGGGATAACTTATTTTTTCCCCTCATGTTTTGTTTTGTGTTTTTCTTCTAGCTAGGAAAGTTAACTTATTTTTCTACATCCTTCTTTTCCTCATGATTTGTCTTGATCTGTTCATTAGATGCTTCCCTCTTCATTTTCTTAACCTTGGAGTCGGAGATTGGAAATGTTATTATGATTCACAAGCTCGCATTGTGTAGGGCAATATACTTTATATACTGAGGCATATATCAGGTAAACACATACCTTATGGAGGATAACGTATTACAAATCCTGCTTGCTTTCTGTCTCTGTCCATTGCAGCATGTAATGAAATTGCCATGTCTAGCGATTAAAATCGAGTGTTTCTTGTGTTGTAAAACTGGAATCTACAGGAACTGCTCTTTCTACCTTTAAAGCAAGTATACATACTTGCCCCTATTTGCTTTTAGAACTTAATAATAGCCATATATATCTGCATGTAAATGAAAGCATACTTTGTTAATTCTTTTTTTTACAATATTTCACTATTATATGTCATCCCCATGGGTTTGGTTGCTTGCACTGCAACCAAGGTACAACCGGTGTGCAGCCAAAAAACCATGATGATTTGGAGATCGAAGCAGCAGTTAACCACATGGCCAGTAAATTTGAAAGTGTGTATAGCTGCCCTCGTTAAGGCTAGGTCTACACGACGACATGTGTCGCGCGACAATAAGTTGTGTGGACACATAGGGCACAACTACACTGCAACATGTGTCTGTCGTGCGACAATTTTTATAATGGTAGTCTATGGTGACGCACTGCGATGCGACAGTCGCAGAAAAATCCATCTTTAATGGGGGTTCTTTGCGACTGTTGCGTCGCAGAATGTCGCAGGGCGACACCATAGACTACCATTATAAAAAATGACGTGCAACAAATGTCGTTGTGGAGACCTAGCCTAACAGAGTTTTGCTGGGCACACCAACCCATCCATACAGAATATGTATATTCTATTCTACAATTGGACCATCACGTTAATTGTTATAAGTAGGGGTGCACCGAAATGAAAATTCTGGTCCGAAACCGAAAATTCAGGATACCCCTTGACCGAAACCGAAACCGAAACTGCCTTTTTGCCCAAATACATTTAAAATACTTTTTTTTTAAATGATTTTATTAATAATTCTTTTTCATGAATTTAATAAATCATATTACCCACCCACCCCACAACAGTGCCATCCACAGACCCCCACCCACCCCATAACAGTGCCATCCACAGACCCCCACCCACCCCATAACAGTGCCATCCACAGACCCCCACCCACCCCATAACAGTGCCATCCACAGACCCCCACCCACCTCATAACAGTGCCATCCACAGACCCCCCCACCTCATAACAGTGCCATCCACAGACCCCCCCACCTCATAACAGTGCCATCCACAGACCCCCACCCACCCCATAACAGTGCCATCCACAGACCCCCACCCACCCCATAACAGTGCCATCCACAGACCCCCACCCACCCCATAACAGTGCCATCCAGAGACCCCCCCACCTCATAACAGTGCCATCCACAGACCCCCACCCACCCCATAACAGTGCCATCCACAGAACCCCCCCCCCCCCCCATTGCCGCTCCAGTACAGACTAGTTATTATAAAATGTGTACAATTAATAGAAAATAGCGGGGAGGGACTGGGAGGAGGAGCTGGGGGCCGGTGCGTTCACTGTTCTCCGGCCCCCAGCTCCAGTAGTTATAAAATGTTGTACAATTAATAAGGATTCTATTCATGAGGCCCCCTCTGCAGTAGAACATTCAATATAGCCACATCCTACTCACAGGGCTGTTATCTTAATGCTGGCCGGCCGGGCAGACGAGCGGCAGCGTCATAACTGACGTCATGTGCCCGGCCTACTTTCTGAATGAAGGAGGCGGCGCAGGCATGTGACGTCAGTCGTGACGCTGCCGCTCGTCTGCCCGGCCGGCCAGCATTAAGATGACAGCCCTGTGAGTAGGATGTGGCTATATTGAATGTTCTACTGCAGAGGGGGCCTCATGAATAGAATGCTTATTAATTGCACACATTTTATAACTACTGGAGCTGGGGGCCGGAGCACAGTGAACGCACTGGCCCCCAGCTCCTCCTCCCAGTCCCTCCCCGCTATTTTCGGCCGATGCGTACAAATATCGGCAGAAATGGATTAGGTGCATTTTCGGCCGATATTTTCGGTGGCCGAAATTTCGGTGCACCCCTGGTTATAAGTGTACTGAACATTTTTTGCAGTGGAAGATCCACAGCGCAATGATGATAATTGTACTGCGTTGTTCTCTTGGTATTCACCCGGTCCGTTCACTAACCGTTATTTGTCTTGTCTGTCCTCCCAGCACGTATTCTAATCTAGGGACTGCCGTCCAGTTGTCCCCTGTCATTAGGACTTGCGAGGCAAGTAGGCAGGGCCAGGGGTGAGGGTGGAGCGCAGTGGTCACTATCCTCCCCCCTGTGTGTGTGTGTACGTGACCGTTACAGGGAGGTGGCTCTGTCTGAAGGGGATGGGGTTACTGTGGAGGCTGCTATGTGCAAAAGAGGAAGAATGCTGTGACTACTGCTGTCAATATGAAGTTCTGGGAGTGCCAACTATGAGTACTATTGGGGCTGCTAATGTGACTACTAGGGTAATTAAGATGACTTCTTGTGTTCACTGGGAAATAAGGATGCTGTGACCAATGTGTAGGCAAAGGTCTGCTTTGACAATAGAGGAAGTATGAAATGAGTGGTATGACACATTGAGAGGTTTGGTCTGGGAAAACAGGTATTTTTCTCCCAGCATGTGCTGCTGGTCTGATTTGCAACCAGATGAGGTCAAATACCAGACCGGATTTTAAGTGCCGGTCCTGGTTTTGGCAGCTGGGCTCAGAAGCCATGTCTGTGTGCTGGGATCTGAGGCCTGTGCTGGGCTGGAGAGCTAAGACACGTGTGTCAGGGGAACAGGCCGCCTAAAGCCTGTATTTGGACTTTCTGAGGCAGAACTGCTACCAAGGTGACTTTTTGTTAACTTGCCATTGGGTGTGAAGTAACACCAACACTGCAAAAGTGACGTTTTGTTTTTGTCACCATGTGTGAATAAACACTGAAGTTTGAATTACGAACTTGTATTTTGCCTCTGTACTGCGCCCACTTATCCTAACTACCAGAGCGAATCCCCACAGTGGGAAATGCTCTTGTATTCTCTTTAAAGGGGTTGTCTCCTTTCAGTAAGTGGGATTTATCATGTAGAGAAAGTTAATACAGGCCACTTACTAATATATTCTTATTATCCATATTGCCTTCTTAGCTGGCTGGATTCATTATTACATCACATGATACACTGCTCGTTTCCATGGTTACAGACCACCCTGCAATCCATCAGTGGTGGTCGTGCTTGCACAATATAGGAAAAAGCACTAGCCTATGTGTGCTCCCATGGTTCCGGCCACCAGAGAGACTGACGCTTTTACCTATAGTTACCTATATTCTCTGGTGCTCTTCCTCGGCTGCCAATAGCTGTCTATTATGCCTGCTCTATGTGTCAGGCAAAATTCCCTTGCGGGCAACCGGATTCTGTCTGCACTGCTTGTCAGACGCCCAGACAGGGGCCCCCCCTTCAGCCCGTACTGCTGCCTCCCCTCTGTTATCTAAGTTACCCGATTGAGCCCGAACTCTCTCTCAGGTGGTGGAAAACCTTGCTAAAATCTCCCAATGCACCCTATCTATAGTGGGTCGCTTGGTTGAGAATCTGCCACCAGCGCAGGCTGCACCTCCCTCAGATATACCCTTCAGAGCTTCTTGCTCGGACGACCCTCCTATGTCACTTCCCTCTGGTGATTCCGTCAGCGCACGGCATTCACAAAAGCGTCCCAGAGTAGACCACGTTTCTTCCTCTGACGTATCATCCTCTCCACCCCTTGTATGATCTCACTCAGGTTTTTCTTCTCCTGGGGACGTGCTGTCCGAAGGAGAGGTTGAGAATTCTGATCTGGACATGGATACGTAGCAGCCTTCCAAGTTGGCCTCTACTGTGGATAGCCTCATTGCTGCCATCCGCGACACCTTCCGGGTGCAGGATGATCCCCCACGCACACACACACCAACAGGGGGTATCCTTCTTCCGTCCAAAACAGGCCTCCCTTAAAGGTGTTTCCTCGCCATAATGATTTTTCGGCGGTGGTTTCCAAGGCTTGGGATCATCCAGACGTGTTTTTCCACCCCCAAAAAGCTGTATGTCCTATATCCTTTCCCAGCGGATTGTGTGTCCACGTGGGTATCCCCTCCTAAGGTTGACCCACCGGTGGCACGGCTCGCCAAAAATACGGCTATTCCTATAGCCGATGGATCCTCCCTCCAGTCCGCTGAAGATCGTCGGATGGAATCCTTCACAAAGTCCCTCTTTGCAGCTACAGGGTCAGCCCTTAGGCCCATGTTCGCCTCTGCGTGGGTGGAAAAGGCGATCTCTGAGTGGGGCAGCCAGCTGGACCAGGACTTTGTATCCGAGGTCCCTGCTCAGGATCTCCGATCCTTGGTGCAGAGGATCACCCAGGCGGGGAAGTTCCTCTGTAAGGTGTCCTGGGATGCTAGTGCCCTCATCGCTCGCTCTTCGGCGCTTGCAGTCACCTTACGCCGGGAGCTTTGGCTGAAGGTGTGGGCAGCGGACGCGACTTCCAAGCGTTCTTTAGTCGGACTTCCCTTCGCAGGCGCCCGTCACTTTGGTTCTCGGCTGGACGAAATTATTTCTGACAGCCTAGAGCCAGGCGGGCCTCTCACGTTAGGTCAGGTTCCTCACGTGGTAGGCCCTTTCGTCGATTCGCTAGTTCCCACCCTGCGACGAGCTCTTCCACTGGGGAGGGGGGGGTTTACTTCCCAAGATCGACGCAAAAAAAAAAAACCGTTGTTTTGTGCACAGCCCTCCTGGCGTCCCAGGCCTTAGGCCGCTCGACCTTCTGCCGCTAAGCAGTCAGCCTGAAGGTGCGCCCACGCCCAACAGGGTGGGGGGCCGCCTCCTCCTCTTCCAGGACGTCTGGTGGGCCCACGTCTCCGACGCTTAGGCACTCGAGATTGTATCGTCGGGAAACGTGATCGAGTTCCTCGCTCTTCCCCCATACAGGTTTTTTCAATCACCTGAGGGGTTAATTGTGCGGATCACAGCCCCCTGTAAGAGATCAGATGCTGCCAGGCAGCAGGGGCAGTTATGTACACAGTTCTTAGTATATTCTAACTTGAAGCATCCTCATCACTATGGGAACGCCTCTGTGTTAGAAAATACTGTCGGATCTGAGTTTTCACAATCTAACTCAAATCCGATGGTATATTCTAACATAGAGGCGTTCCCATGGTGATGGGGACACTTCAAGTTAAAATATACCATCTGATTGGAGAAAACTCCGATCCGATGGTATATTAACCACTTCAGCCCCGCTAGGTGAAACCCCCTTCATGACCAGGCCACTTTTTACACTTCGGCACTACACTCCTTTCACCGTTTATCGCTCGGTCATGCAACTTACCACCCAAATGAATTTTACCTCCTTTTCTTCTCACTAATAGAGCTTTCATTTGGTGGTATTTTATTGCTGCTGACATTTTTACTTTTTTTGTTATTAATCAAAATGTAACGATTGTTTTGCAAAAAAATGACATTTTTCACTTTCAGCTGTGAAATTTTGCAAAAAAAACGACATCCATATATAAATTTTTCGCTAAATTTATAGTTCTACATGTCTTTGATAAAAAAAAAAATGTTTGGGCAAAAAAAAAAATGGTTTGGGTAAAAGTTATAGCGTTTACAAACTATGGTACAAAAATGTGAATTTCCGCTTTTTGAAACAGCTCTGATTTTCTGAGCACCTGTCATGTTTCCTGAGGTTCTACAATGCCCAAACAGTAGAAAAACCCCACAAATGACCCCATTTCGGAAAGTAGACACCCTAAGGTATTCGCTGATGGGCATAGTGAGTTCATAGAACTTTTTATTTTTTGTCACAAGTTAGCGGAAAATGATGATGATTTTTTATTTTTATTTTTTTCTTACAAAGTCTCATATTCCACTAACTTGCGACAAAAAATAAAAAATTCTAGGAACTCACCATGCCCCTCACAGAATACCTTGGGGTGTCTTCTTTCCAAAATGGGGTCACTTGTGGGGTAGTTATACTGCCCTGGCAATTTAGGGGCCCAAATGTGTGAGAAGAACTTTGCAATCAAAATGTGTAAGAAATGACCGGTGAAATCCGAAAGGTGCACTTTGGAATATGCGCCCCTTTGCCCACCTTGGCAGCAAAAAAGTGTCACACATGTGGTATCGCCGTACTCAGGAGAAGTTGGGGAATGTGTTTTGGGGTGTCATTTTACATATACCCATGCTGGGTGAGAGAAATATCTTTGCAAAAGACAACTTTTCCCATTTTTTTATACAAAGTTGGCATTTGACCAAGATATTTTTCTCACCCAGCATGGGTATATGTAAAATGACACCCCAAAACACATTCCCCAACTTCTCCTGAGTACGGCGATACCAGATGTGTCACACTTTTTTGCTGCCAAGGTGGGCAAAGGGGCACATATTCCAAAGTGCACCTTTCGGATTTTGCAGGGCATTTTTTACACATTTTGATTGCAAGGTACTTCTCACACATTTGGGCCCCTAAATTGCCAGGGCAGTATAACTACGCCACAAGTGACCCCATTTTGGAAAGAAGACACCCTAAGGTATTCCGTGAGGGGCATGGCGAGTTCCTAGAATTTTTAATTTTTTGTCACAAGTTAGCGGAAAATGATGATTTTTTTTTTTTCTCTTTTTTCCTTACAAAGTCTCATATTCCACTAACTTGCGACAAAAAATAAAAAATTCTAGGAACTCGCCATGCCCCTCACGGAATACCTTGGGGTGTCTTCTTTCCAAAATGGGGTCACCTGTGGCGTAGTTATACTGCCCTGGCAATTTAGGGGCCCATATGTGTGAGAAGTACTTTGCAATCAAAATCTGTAAAAAATGACCGGTGAAATACGAAAGGTGCACTTTGGAATATGTGCCCCTTTGCCCACCTTGGCATCAAAAAAGTGTCACACATCTGGTATCGCCGTACTCAGGAGAAGTTGGGGAATGTGTTTTGGGGTGTCATTTTACATATACCCATGCTGGGTGAGAGAAATATCTTGGCAAACGACAACTTTTCCCATTTTTTTATACAAAGTTGGCATTTGACCAAGATATTTTTCTCACCCAGCATGGGTATATGTAAAATGACACCCCAAAACACATTGCCCAACTTCTCCTGAGTACGGCGATACCAGATGTGTCACACTTTTTTGCTGCCAAGGTGGGCAAAGGGGCACATATTCCAAAGTGCACCTTTCGGATTTTGCAGGCCATTTTTTACACATTTTGATTGCAAAGTACTTCTCACACATATGGGTCCCTAAATTGCCAGGGCAGTATAACTACGCCACAAGTGACCCCATTTTGGAAAGAAGACACCCCAAGGTATTCCGTGAGGGGCACTGCGAGTTGCTAGAATTTTTTTTTTTTTGTCACAAGTTAGCGGAAAATGATGATGTTTTTTTTTTTTTTTTTTTTTTCTTACAAAGTCTCATATTCCACTAACTTGCGACAAAAAATAAAAAATTCTAGGAACTCACCATGCCCCTCACAGAATACCTTGGGGTGTCTTCTTTCCAAAATGGGGTCACTTGTGGGGTAGTTATACTGCCCTGGCAATTTAGGGGCCCATATGTGTGAGAAGAACTTTGCAATCAAAATGTGTAAAAAATGGCCTGCAAAATCCGAAAGGTGCACTTTGGAATATTTGCCCCTTTGCCCACCTTGGCATCAAAAAAGTGTCACACATCTGGTATCGCCGTACTCAGGAGAAGTTGGGGAATGTGTTTTGGGGTGCCATTTTACATATACCCATGCTGGGTGAGAGAAATATGTTGGCAAAAGACAACTTTTCCCATTTTTTTATACAAAGTTGGCATTTGACCAAGATATTTATCTCACCCAGTATGGGTATATGTAAAATGACACCCCAAAACACATTCCCCAACTTCTTCTGAGTACGGCGATACCAGATGTGTCACACTTTTTTGCAGCCTAGATGCGCAAAGGTGCCCAAATTCCTTTTAGGAGGGCATTTTTAGACATTTGGATCCCAGACTTCTTCTCACGCTTTAGGGCCCCTAAAAAGCCAGGGCAGTATAAATACCCCACATGTGACCCCACTTTGGAAAGAAGACACCCCAAGGTATCCAATGAGGGGCCTGGCAAGTTCATAGAAATTTTTTTTTTTTCGCATAAATTAGCGGAAATTGATTTTTTTTAGTTTTTTCTCACAAAGTCTCACTTTCCGCTAACTTAGGACAAAAATTTCAATCTTTCATGGACTCAATATGCCCCTCAGCAAATACCTTGGGGTGTCTTCTTTCCAAAATGGGGTCAGTTGTGGGGTGTTTGTACTGCCCTGGCATTTGAGGGTCTCCGCAATCATTACATGTATGGCCAGCATTAGGAGTTTCTGCTATTCTCCTTATATTGAGCATACAGGTAATGAGATTTTTTTTTCCGTTCAGCCTCTGGGCTGAAAGAAAAAAATGAACGGCACAGATTTCTTCATTCGCATCGATCAATGTGGATGAAAAAATCTCTGCCCAAAAAAAAAAATGGAGGGGAAAGGCGTCTGCCAGGACATCCATACCCACTTAGCTCGTATGCCCTGGCAAACCAGATTTCTCCATTCACATCAATCGATGTGGATGAATAAATCATTGCCGGGATTTTTTTTTTTTATATATATATATATATATATATATACATACAAAGTGCTTGCCAAAGCATAGGAACGCCGCCTCCTCCTCAGCTCGTATGCCTCGGCAAACGTATCTGTCACTGCAGAGGAGAAAATCCCGTCTTGCAGCGCCGCATACACCGACTTGCGTGTAATCTGACAGCAGCGCAATGCTTCTGTCAGAATGCACATCGGTGCTGCAGCTAGTAGATCGGTTGGTCCACCTGGAAGGTAAAAAGACAAAAAAAAAAAAAAAAAGAAAAAACCAGGCCACAACGCAATAATTTTATTAACTTTGGGACAGAACATGTAACTTTAACTTTTGGAACTAAACATTAACCTGTTTGCTTACCTGTTTTTGTTTTTTTTTGTTTTTTTTTTGTTTTTTTACCTTTATAGAACAAACCTCTCCTTCCCCATGGGTCAATGTGCAAAGCGCAAATCGCCCAAAGATGTGGCGAAGTGCGTTATGCACTTTGTCCCATGTGAAAGGAGACGTTTGCAGCAGCTGTGAGTGAATGGGCCCTAATAGCCCTGTGTGCCTATCCTGGTGAGATGATCCCTATGCTAATAGTGTACCTGTGAGTGGTACTTCCGGAAACACTCTCCAAAGCATAGGGCAGGGTGGTCGGGACAGTCAGGACAGAAATAGCGGGTGTCACGCCTTATTCCACTCCTGCTACAGACACGACATTTTTTTCGGGGTGGCGGTCGGTTTGAGGTACCAGCAACGACACTGGGGAAGTGTCGCTCGTGTAGACGGCTAACTACACTGGTGGATGGGGCCACGGAACCTCCTGGATACAGGAGGTTCGCGATGATCTCTTCCTGAAATTTGAGGAAGGATCCAGTTCTCCCAGCCTTACTGTAGAGAACAAAACTATTGTACAGAGCCAATTGAATTAAATATACAGACACCTTCTTATACCAGCGTCTGGTGCGTCGGGAAACTAAATACGGAGCCAACATCTGGTCATTGAAGTCGACCCCTCCCATGTGGAGGTTATAGTCGTGGACTGAGAGGGGCTTTTCAATGACACGGGTTGCTCGCTCAATTTGGATTGTCGTGTCTGCGTGAATGGAGGAGAGCATGTAAACGTCACGCTTGTCTCTCCATTTCACCGCGAGCAGTTCTTCGTTACACAGTGCGGCCCTCTGCCCCCTTGCAAGACGGGTGGTAACGAGCCGTTGGGGGAAGCCCGCGCGACTAGTTCGCGCGGTACCACAGGCGCCAATCCGTTCTAGAAACAAATGCCTAAAGAGGGCCACACTTGTGTAAAAATTGTCCACATAAAGATGGTACCCCTTGCCGAATAAGGGTGACACCAAGTCCCAAACTGTCTTCCCACTGCTCCCCAGGTAGTCAGGGCAACCGACTGGCTCCAGGGTCTGATCTTTTCCCTCATAGACCCGAAATTTGTGGGTATAGCCTGTGGCCCTTTCACAGAGCTTATACAATTTGACCCCATACCGGGCGCGCTTGCTTGGGATGTATTGTTTGAAGCCAAGGCGCCCGGTAAAATGTATTAGGGACTCGTCTATGCAGATGTTTTGCTCTGGGGTATAAATATCTGCAAATTTCAGGTTGAAATGGTCTATGAGGGGCCGAATTTTGTGGAGCCGGTCAAAAGCAGGGTGGCCCCTGGGACGGGAGGTGCTGTTATCGCTAAAGTGCAGGAAACGCAGGATGGTCTCAAATCGTGTCCTGGACATAGCAGCAGAGAACATGGGCATGTGATGAATTGGGTTCGTGGACCAATATGACCGCAATTCATGTTTTTTTGTCAGGCCCATGTTGAGGAGGAGGCCCAGAAAAGTTTTAATTTCGGAAACTTGGACTGGTTTCCACCGGAAAGACTGGGCATAAGAGCTTCCCGGGTTAGCGGTTATAAATTGTGTGGCATATCTGTTTGTTTCGGCCACAACTAAGTCTAAAAGCTCCGCAGTCAAGAACAGCTCAAAAAATCCCAGGGCCGAACCGATCTGAGCCGTCTCAACCCGAACTCCAGACTGGGCAGTGAAAGGGAAAACTACGGGTGCGGCGGAAGTTGGGGACTGCCAATCAGGGTTTGCCAGCACCTCTGGGATTCTAGGGGCTCTACGGGCACGTCTTTGCGGTGGCTGCGACGGGGTCACTACTGCACGTGCCACCGTACCAGCTTCAACTGCCCTTCTGGTGCTCGCTACTTCACCAGGTTGTACGGCAGTGCTGGTACTAGGTCCAGGAAGGGCTGGGCTGCTGGTGTATGCCTCACCACGTAATCCGACAGCACCAGCCCCACTCTGCTGCTCTTGAAGCGGATCCTGCGCAACCTGCGGTCTAGCGACACGGGGCCGGGTACGCCTGCTGCTATCAGGGACCTCAGCCTCCTCGTCCGAACTTTGGGTCAGAGAGCCACTGCTTTCTACAGGTTCGTATTCTGACCCGCTGGATTCATCAGATGAGGGTTCCCACTCCTCATCCGACTGGGTCAGAAGCCTGTAGGCCTCTTCAGAAGAATACCCCCTGTTAGACATGTGGGCAACTAAATTTCGGGGTATTCCCTGAGACTACCCAAGAAAAAAAAAGCAAGCCTGTCTTACAAAGGGGAGCCTAGCGAAGTACCGGAGGCCGCTGCGGTTGATAAAAAATATCAAAACTGATTTTTTTATCGCCGCAGTGCGTGTAAAGTGAATGTGCAGTGATCAAAAAAAAAAAAATTTTTTGTCACTGCGGTGGGGCGGGCGTGGGCAAACGCACGTGTGGGCGACCGATCAGGCCTGATCGGGCAAACACTGCGTTTTGGGTGGAGGGCGAACTAAAGTGAGACTAGTACTATTATAGATCTGACCGTGATCAGTTTTGATCACTTTCAGATACTATAAAAGTACAAATGCTGATTAGCGATACGCTAATCAGCGAATAACGGACTGCGGTGCGGTGGGCTGGGCGCTAACTGATCGCTAACTACCTAACCAAGGGACCTAAACTATACCTAAAACCTAACGGTCAATAACAGTGAAAAAAAAAAAAGTGACAGTTTGCACTGATCACTTTTTTTCCTTTTCACTAGTGATTGACAGGGTGATCAAAGGGTTAATTGGGTGCTGGGAGGTGATCTGGGGGCTAAGTGTACTGTAGTGGGTACTCACAGTAATGATGTGCTCCTCTGCTCCTCTCCTGGAACCAACCGACCAAAAGAAGGAGCAGAGGAGCACAGCAGCCATATAACCCCATCATATTTACTAATATGATGGGTTATCTGGCTGCTGATTCGTTTTTTTGAAAATCATCAACCTGCCAGCCAATGATCGTGGCCGGCAGGTTGATGACGAAGTTCTTCTTTGAATTTTGCCGGCCCGCGATGCGCATGCGCGGGCCGGCATACCCGGAAATCTCGCGTCTCGCGAGAGGACGCACCGGCGCGTCCACCCAGAACAGCACGACCGCCGCGAAGACGCAATCCTGCGTACGGCGGTCGTGAGGAGGTTAATAGGGACTCCTGACTTTACATTGAAAGTCAATTGGGGACGGATCCGTTTGCAATTGCACCAATATTGTGTCAATGTAAATGGATCCATCCCCGTTGACTTACATTGGAATTCAGGACGGATCCGTTCAGCTCCGCACCGCCAGGCGGACACCAAAACGCTCTAAGCAGCGTTTTGGTGTCTGCCTCCAGAGCGGAACGGAGCCAAACTGATGCATTCTGATTAGATCCGCATCCATTCAGAATGCATTGGCGCTAAACTGGTCCGTTTGGGGCCGCTTGTGAGAGCCTTGAAACGGAACTCACACGCGGACCCTGAAATCCCAGTGTGAAAGTAGCCTAAATTTAACCCCTCAGGTGCAGCGATTGCTGCACCTGTGAGGAACTGCAGAGGAATGTGGCTCCCTCTGCCTTCCAATCAAAGCCCCCGCATTAAAATCGTGCGGTTTTGATTGGTTGCCATGACAGCCAGGACGTTTCTGAAGCCTTCCAGGACTTCCATGGTAAGCTCCCTCCTGCTGTGCGCAGCATGGAGCATGTGAAAATCCTATTCACCCTAATATATCTTTATTAGGGTGAATATGACAAGGGATCAAAAGATCACAGGTTCTAGCTCCCTAAGGGGGCTAATTGATAAGAAATAAAAAGTTTAAAAGAAAATTAAAATAATAATTTTAATTGCCCCCTCCCCCCTCCCCCCTCTTTCCCTGTTTTACTCATACAAATATATTAATAATAATAAAAAAAATGTCAAAAATGTCTGAACTACAGTGAACACTGTAATAAGGGCGGGGGGGTACACAAACTATTCACCAGTGATCAAAAAGTCGAATGTACCAAAGAAAACAACAGTTCGTCCCGCATAAAACAAGCCCTCATACAGCTCTGTGGATGAAAATATAAAAAAGTTATGGCTGTCAGAAAATGTCAATTCAAAGAAATTTTTTATGTTTTCAAAGGTTTTTATTTTTTAAGTAGTAAACAAAAAAAAATATACAAGTTTGGTATCCTGTATTCGTATTGAGCCACAGAATAAGAATGTTATGTCATTTTTAGTGCACAGTGAACTCCAAACCCCATAAACCTGGGCAGAATTGTGTTTTTTTGTTTGTTTTTTAACCTTAAAAAGCATTTTTTTTTTTTCCCTTTTTTTCAATAACAGACATGGTAAATTAAATGGTGCCCTTTAAAAATACAACTTAGGGCTTGTTCACACTAATGTGCCGCCCGTGTGCCTTCCGCAATTTACGGAATGGACGGCCTTTTATTGAAATGCCTATTCTTGTCCGCAAAAACGGACAAGATTAGGACATGACTTATAATTTTTGCAGGGCCAAGGAACGGAGCAACGGATTGCGGACAGCACACAGAGTGCTATCGGCATCTTTTGCGGCCCCCTTAAAGTGAATGGCGAGCTGCAAAAAAATGCTGCTAGGATGCGGAACCAAACCACGGTCGTGTGAATGAGTCCTTATCCTGCAAAAAATAAGCCCTCATATGGCTATATAAATGGAAAATGTAAAAAGTTACGGCTATTGGATAGTGGGGAGGAAAAAACGAAAGTGAAAAACCAAAAATGGGCCAGGTATTTAAGGGGTTAAGTCCTGTAGGGCTGAACAAGCGATCATCTTAATAACGAGCAAACAGCAAAAAAATATTTCCCGATTGTTTTGTGTACTTGAAAGTCATGAGTGCACACAACTCACTAAATTTCCACTTTCTACTCGTTAACCCTTTCAAGACCAAGCAATTTTTCACCTTTGTGACCAGGCTTAATTTTGCTAATCTGACACGTGTCATTTTATGTGGTGATAACTTTAGAATGCTTTTATTTATCCAAGCCATTCTTAGATATTTTTCTCGTGACATCTCGTACTTGATGTTAGGGGTAAATTTGGGTTGATAACTTTTACCTTTATATTATAAAAAAATCCTAAATTTACCGAAAATTTGGGGGGGGGGGAAGTACCGTATTTTTCGCCCGTATTTTTTTGGGGGGGATGTTAGAAGGCTTAGAATTTAAAAAGCAATTTAAAATTTTCTATAACATTTTCAAAACTGACTTTTTCAAGGACCAGTTCAGTTCTGAAGTCACTTTGAGGACCTTAAATTATAGAAACCACCCATAAATGACCCCATTTTATAAAGTACTCCCCTCAATTTGCTCAAAACTGGTTTTAAAACTGGTAACCCTTTAGATGTTCCACAAGAATTAAAGGAAAATGGAGGTAAAATTTTCAGTTTTGTGCAGATTTTTTATTTTAATTCAATTTTACCTATAGCATAGCTGGTTAGCAGCAAATCGAACCTCAATATTTATTTCCCTGATTCTGCAGTTTACAGAAACACCCCATATGTGGTCGTAACCTGCTGTATGGGCACAGGGCACAGAAGGCAAGGAGCAACATATGGTTTTTAGAGAGTAGATTTTTCTGGAATGGCTTATGGGCGTCGTGTCATATTTGAAGGCACCCCTACAGTAGAACTCCCCAAAAGTTTTGGAAACTACACCCCTCAAATAATTTATTGAGGTGTTTCATAATATTTAGAAACACATGGCTGTGAAAATGAAAAATGATATTTTTCACAAGAAAGGTCGCTTAAGCCCATATTTTTCACTTTGACAAGGTATAACAGGAGAAAATTTGATACGGTTATGGCAACACCAAATTTATATTGTTTTATTTATGTTCTACCACTTTTATATCATAAAATCACTTTTTTTTTAAAAACAATTATATATATTTTTTCTTGCATCACCAAACCGAAGATCCATAGCTTTTAGATTTTTCCGTCAATGTACTGTGTGAGAGCCAGTTTTTTGTGCAAGGCGGGTTGTAATTTTTAATGGTACAATTTTGGGGTCTATATGACTTTTTGAGTGCTTTTTATTACATTTTGTAGGTGGTGAAGCAGGCAAATATTGCATTTCTGTCAGTGTTTTTATTTTTTTATGGGGTTCTCCATGTCGTTTATTTGATATGATCATTTTATTCTGTGGTAGAACATGAAAAAAAAAACAATACAAATTTGGTGTGTGGCCACACCAAATTTGTATCGTTTTTTTCATGTTCTACTACTTTTTTTTATCATAAAAACAGTTTTTATTAAATTTTTTATTTTGTATTTATTTTTGCATCACCAAAATCTAAGACCCATCATTTTTTTTATTTTTCTGTCAACATAGTTATATGAGGGCTTATTTTTTGCAGGATTTTTTTTATTTATATAATTTTTGGTATGCATATGACTTTTGATCACTTTTTATTCATTACTTTTTTCGGAGGTGAGGCAAAAAAACAGCAATTCCGCCATAGTTTACCATGCGGGATTAGTACCATAATCATTTTATAGATCAGGTGATTATGGATGCGGCGATACCAATTTTGTGTAGTTTATTTTATTTTTTTAATCTCTTATAAATGAGTGGATATGTGAAAAGGCTGTTTATTTTTAATTTACATTTTTATTTATTTACATTTATTTATTTTTAAACCTTTTTTTTCCCCACACTTTTTTTATTTTTATTAAGTCTCACTTGGATCTTGAAGAGCCAGTGGGCCTGATGGCTGTATTATACTTTGGAATTCTCTAGAATTGCAAAGTATAGTGCTATCAAGTTTCCTGATGGCAATACTGGTCGCATTTGCAAAGCGTGTGGTTGCCATGGCAACCATCGGGCTGCTGCCATCACATCGCGGCAGCCCGATTGTTCAGAGTGGGAGCCCCCTCCATCTGTTAACCCCATGGATGCCGCGGCATCTAAGGGGTTATAGCAGTGTCAGCATACAGCTGACACTCGCTGCTCACATTCAAGAGGACTGCAACAGGGGGCACAGATGGGGTCAGGGGGCACAGACGTACACAGTGGGAGCTACGGGCCGGGACAGGGCACAGCTGGCAAAGTTAAAGCCACTGCACGCAGAGAGCACAGATGGGGGAGGCAGGAGCTATTTGGGGGAACAGATTGGGGCCTTCCAGGACTTCCATGGTAAGCTCCCTCCTGCTGTGCGCAGCATGGAGCATGTGAAAATCCTATTCACCCTAATATATCTTTATTAGGGTGAATATGACAAGGGATCAAAAGATCACAGGTTCTAGCTCCCTAAGGGGGCTAATTGATAAGAAATAAAAAGTTTAAAAGAAAATTAAAATAATAATTTTAATTGCCCCCTCCCCCCTCTTTCCCTGTTTTACTCATACAAATATATTAATAATAATAAAAAAAATGTCAAAAATGTCTGAACTACAGTGAACACTGTAATAAGGGCGGGGGGGTACACAAACTATTCACCAGTGATCAAAAAGTCGAATGTACCAAAGAAAACAACAGTTCGTCCCGCATAAAACAAGCCCTCATACAGCTCTGTGGATGAAAATATAAAAAAGTTATGGCTGTCAGAAAATGTCAATTCAAAGAAATTTTTTATGTTTTCAAAGGTTTTTATTTTTTAAGTAGTAAACAAAAAAAAATATACAAGTTTGGTATCCTGTATTCGTATTGAGCCACAGAATAAGAATGTTATGTCATTTTTAGTGCACAGTGAACTCCAAACCCCATAAACCTGGGCAGAATTGTGTTTTTTTGTTTGTTTTTTAACCTTAAAAAGCATTTTTTTTTTTTCCCTTTTTTTCAATAACAGACATGGTAAATTAAATGGTGCCCTTTAAAAATACAACTTAGGGCTTGTTCACACTAATGTGCCGCCCGTGTGCCTTCCGCAATTTACGGAATGGACGGCCTTTTATTGAAATGCCTATTCTTGTCCGCAAAAACGGACAAGATTAGGACATGACTTATAATTTTTGCAGGGCCAAGGAACGGAGCAACGGATTGCGGACAGCACACAGAGTGCTATCGGCATCTTTTGCGGCCCCCTTAAAGTGAATGGCGAGCTGCAAAAAAATGCTGCTAGGATGCGGAACCAAACCACGGTCGTGTGAATGAGTCCTTATCCTGCAAAAAATAAGCCCTCATATGGCTATATAAATGGAAAATGTAAAAAGTTACGGCTATTGGATAGTGGGGAGGAAAAAACGAAAGTGAAAAACCAAAAATGGGCCAGGTATTTAAGGGGTTAAGTCCTGTAGGGCTGAACAAGCGATCATCTTAATAACGAGCAAACAGCAAAAAAATATTTCCCGATTGTTTTGTGTACTTGAAAGTCATGAGTGCACACAACTCACTAAATTTCCACTTTCTACTCGTTAACCCTTTCAAGACCAAGCAATTTTTCACCTTTGTGACCAGGCTTAATTTTGCTAATCTGACACGTGTCATTTTATGTGGTGATAACTTTAGAATGCTTTTATTTATCCAAGCCATTCTTAGATATTTTTCTCGTGACATCTCGTACTTGATGTTAGGGGTAAATTTGGGTTGATAACTTTTACCTTTATATTATAAAAAAATCCTAAATTTACCGAAAATTTGGGGGGGGGGGGAAGTACCGTATTTTTCGCCCGTATTTTTTTGGGGGGGATGTTAGAAGGCTTAGAATTTAAAAAGCAATTTAAAATTTTCTATAACATTTTCAAAACTGACTTTTTCAAGGACCAGTTCAGTTCTGAAGTCACTTTGAGGACCTTAAATTATAGAAACCACCCATAAATGACCCCATTTTATAAAGTACTCCCCTCAATTTGCTCAAAACTGGTTTTAAAACTGGTAACCCTTTAGATGTTCCACAAGAATTAAAGGAAAATGGAGGTAAAATTTTCAGTTTTGTGCAGATTTTTTATTTTAATTCAATTTTACCTATAGCATAGCTGGTTAGCAGCAAATCGAACCTCAATATTTATTTCCCTGATTCTGCAGTTTACAGAAACACCCCATATGTGGTCGTAACCTGCTGTATGGGCACAGGGCACAGAAGGCAAGGAGCAACATATGGTTTTTAGAGAGTAGATTTTTCTGGAATGGCTTATGGGCGTCGTGTCATATTTGAAGGCACCCCTACAGTAGAACTCCCCAAAAGTTTTGGAAACTACACCCCTCAAATAATTTATTGAGGTGTTTCATAATATTTAGAAACACATGGCTGTGAAAATGAAAAATGATATTTTTCACAAGAAAGGTCGCTTAAGCCCATATTTTTCACTTTGACAAGGTATAACAGGAGAAAATTTGATACGGTTATGGCAACACCAAATTTATATTGTTTTATTTATGTTCTACCACTTTTATATCATAAAATCACTTTTTTTTTAAAAACAATTATATATATTTTTTCTTGCATCACCAAACCGAAGATCCATAGCTTTTAGATTTTTCCGTCAATGTACTGTGTGAGAGCCAGTTTTTTGTGCAAGGCGGGTTGTAATTTTTAATGGTACAATTTTGGGGTCTATATGACTTTTTGAGTGCTTTTTATTACATTTTGTAGGTGGTGAAGCAGGCAAATATTGCATTTCTGTCAGTGTTTTTATTTTTTTATGGGGTTCTCCATGTCGTTTATTTGATATGATCATTTTATTCTGTGGTAGAACATGAAAAAAAAAACAATACAAATTTGGTGTGTGGCCACACCAAATTTGTATCGTTTTTTTCATGTTCTACTACTTTTTTTTATCATAAAAACAGTTTTTATTAAATTTTTTATTTTGTATTTATTTTTGCATCACCAAAATCTAAGACCCATCATTTTTTTTATTTTTCTGTCAACATAGTTATATGAGGGCTTATTTTTTGCAGGATTTTTTTTATTTATATAATTTTTGGTATGCATATGACTTTTGATCACTTTTTATTCATTACTTTTTTCGGAGGTGAGGCAAAAAAACAGCAATTCCGCCATAGTTTACCATGCGGGATTAGTACCATAATCATTTTATAGATCAGGTGATTATGGATGCGGCGATACCAATTTTGTGTAGTTTATTTTATTTTTTTAATCTCTTATAAATGAGTGGATATGTGAAAAGGCTGTTTATTTTTAATTTACATTTTTATTTATTTACATTTATTTATTTTTAAACCTTTTTTTTCCCCACACTTTTTTTATTTTTATTAAGTCTCACTTGGATCTTGAAGAGCCAGTGGGCCTGATGGCTGTATTATACTTTGGAATTCTCTAGAATTGCAAAGTATAGTGCTATCAAGTTTCCTGATGGCAATACTGGTCGCATTTGCAAAGCGTGTGGTTGCCATGGCAACCATCGGGCTGCTGCCATCACATCGCGGCAGCCCGATTGTTCAGAGTGGGAGCCCCCTCCATCTGTTAACCCCATGGATGCCGCGGCATCTAAGGGGTTATAGCAGTGTCAGCATACAGCTGACACTCGCTGCTCACATTCAAGAGGACTGCAACAGGGGGCACAGATGGGGTCAGGGGGCACAGACGTACACAGTGGGAGCTACGGGCCGGGACAGGGCACAGCTGGCAAAGTTAAAGCCACTGCACGCAGAGAGCACAGATGGGGGAGGCAGGAGCTATTTGGGGGAACAGATTGGGGCAGGGCGCACAGATGAGGGGCATAGATCAGCTAATGCCTGATTTCAGGCTCTGATCTGCAGATCAGAGCCTGAAACCATCACTTTTACACTGCCGCGATCTGATAAGTTAGTCTGCATAGACTAACCAATTGGAGCAATCGCCGACAAGGGACCACTCTGATTGATCCCTTGTTGGCATTGCTGAACTGTACACTGTCCCTGACAGCGGCAGGGTCAGAAGCTTTAGGCTGGGTTCACACTTGAGCGTTGCGCAAACGCGCGTTTTACGCGCGTTTTTGACGTGCATTTTTATGCGCGTTTTTGTAATAGTAAACGCGCGTTTGACGCGCGTTTGTGTGATTCACTACAGTGTCCTATGGCCACAAACGCCCCAAAAGTCGCTCATGTACTTTTTGGAGCGTCGGGCGTTTTACAGCGCGATCGTACGCGCTGTAAAACGCCCAAGTGTGAACCATTCCCATAGGGAATCATTGGTTTCTCCTTGTTGAGCGTTTTACAGCGCGTAGGAACGCGCTGTAAAACGCTCAGGTGTGAACCCAGCCTTAATCCAATGTGCAGATAGCACGTATATCGCTGTATGGCAGTCGTGAAGGGCTTAATGAAAAATATCTGCCCGTCTAATAGGGCCCTGAGTCTTTGATACATTCCCTCACTAATCTGACCTGTGTGACCCAGCTTAAGACAAATTGATGGCAATGTATCAATAGATTGCTAGGTAAATCAGATTGTGATACGGTAAATTTATCTGAAATGTATTTGGTGCAGACTCTTTACTCCATACACAAAAAATGCAGCGACTCCTTTTAACCACTACTTTTTCAACATGTCAAGGTAGATGTAAAAGTGCCTGAAACACATAAGAAATTTGGCTCATGACATGTGTTCCATTTTTCTTTTATGTCTTTCGCTTGGTAAATTTCCACACACCGTACAGGCTTTCTGAAGTGGGGATTGTGGTGTACTATTGCTAGTGCAGGTGTTTAGCTTTCTAAGTTCTCTGCGTGAACTGATACAGGTAATCCTTTTTACATATCTCACTGTGAAATGATAATAGGGCTTTTCAGCAGCTCAATTGAGTTTCCTTTCCTTGCCTCTTAAATCTAGAAGAACAGCCTCTTACTGTATTCCTATCCGGCACTAATGTTGCGGTTTAATTTTAGAAGATACTCATTTCAGTTATAACTGAGCATGAAGCCAAAACTTAAGCAATGCATTAACCCAATACCTATTTACCCTTAATGGAATCAGTGTGCGGCACATTTAGAGCTTATTCGGCTGAGCTTGTTTATTCTGTACCAGGGAGTGACAGAAAAAACTATATTCTTTACTTTTTATGTAAATCCATGTCAGCCCCCTGTGAAATAGTAATATTCTTCTAACGTCAACCTGCCACCATTAAATCTCTGCTCTTTCTATGAAAAAAAAAATAATAATGATATATTCATATATATATATATATATATATATATATATACACACACACACAGTGGATATAAAAAGTCTACAAAC
Source organism: Bufo gargarizans (assembly GCF_014858855.1). Lineage (NCBI taxonomy): Eukaryota > Metazoa > Chordata > Amphibia > Anura > Bufonidae > Bufo > Bufo gargarizans. The sequence goes on along the minus strand of NC_058080.1, from coordinate 454,517,403 downwards.
CCCTGTTAAAATATCAGGTTTCTGTGCTGTAAAAAAAAATTTGAAAAATATTAATCATTTCAGTAACTTTTCCACCTTTGTGGACCTATAAACTGTACAACTCAATTGAAAAACAAAATGAAATCTTTTAGGTAGAGGGAAGAAAAAATATAAAAATAATATTGCATAAGTGTGCACACCCTTAAACTAATACTTTGTTGAAGCACCTTTTGATTTTATTACTTTTTGGGTATCAGGCTAACAGCATGGCACATTTTGACTTGGCAATATTTGCCCACTCTTCTTTGCAAAAACACTCCAAATCTGTCAGATTGCGAGGGCATCTCCTGTGCACAGCCCTCTTCAGATCACCCCACAGATGTTTAATTGGATTTAGGTCTGGGCTCTGGCTGGCCCATTCCAAAACTTTAATCTTCTGGTGAAGCCATTCCTTTGTTGATTTGGATGTATGCGTTGGGTCGTTGTCATGCTGAAAGATGAAGTTCCTCTTGATGTTCAGCTTTCTAGCAGAAGCCTGAAGGTTTTGTGCCAATATTGACTGGTATTTGGAACTGTTCATAATACCCTCTAGCTCAGGCATGCTCAACCTGTGGCCCTCCAGCTGTTGCAAAACTACAACTCCTAGCATGCCCAAACAGCCTACAGGTATCAGCCTACAGCAGGGCATTGTGGGAGTTGTAGTTTTACAACAGCTTGAGGGCCGCAGGTTAAGCATGCCTGCTCTAGCTTAACTAAGGCCCCAGTTCCAGCTGACAAAAAACACCCCAAAGCATGATGCTGCCACCACCATGCTTCACTGTGGGTATGGTGTTCTTTTGTTGATGTGCAATGTTGTTTTTGGGCCAAACATATCTTGAAATTATGGCCAAAAAGTTCAACCTTGGTTTTATCAGACCATAACACCTTTTCACACATGCTTTTGGGAGACTTCAGATATGTTTTTGCAAAATGTAGCCTGGCTTAGATGTTTTTCTTCATAAGAAAAGGCTTTCGTCTTGCCATTCTACCCCATAGCCCAGACATATGAAGAATACGGGAGATTATTGTCACATTGTGTTCACTGACAATGGTTTCTGGAAGTATTCCTGAGCCCATTCTGTGATTTCCTTTACAGTAGCATTCCTGTTTGTGGTGCAGTGTCGTTTAAGGGCCCGGAGATCATGGTCATCCAGTATGGTTTTACGGCCTTGACCCTTACGCACAGAGATTGTTCCAGATTCTCTGAATCTTCGGATGATGTTATGCACATATGATGATGATAGATGCAAAGTCTTTGCAATTTTTCGCTGGGTAACACCTTTCTGATATTGCTCCACTATCTTTCTGCGCAACATTGTGGGAATTGGTGATCCTCTACCCATCTTGGCTTCTAAAAGACACTGCCACTCTGAGAAGCTCTTTTTATACCCAATCATGTTGCCAATTGACCTAATTATGCTTCGTTATGCTCAAATTTACTTTTTCCAGCCTCTTATTGCTACTTGTCCCAACTTTTTTGGGATTTGTGGACACAGTGAAAATTTGAATCAACGTATTTTTCCTTTAAAATGATACATTTACTCGGATTAAACGTTTGATCTATCATCTACGTTCTATTACAAATAAAATATTGACATTTGCCATCTCCACATCATTGCATTCAGTTTTTATTCACAATTTGTTTAGTGTCCCAACTTTTTTGGAATCCGGTTTGTATTTACCTGACCCAGTTGAGGAAGCTGGGTGGGATATACACCCCTTCCAGGACTTTACCATACACTTTTCTGTTCACCTTACCACTATATATATATATATATATATACTATATATATACACACACAGTTGAGTTCAAAATTATTCAACCCCCAATGCTGTAAAGGGTTTTAGGGAATTTAGTGTACATTTGTAATTGTGTTCAGAATGAAATCTTACAAGGACTTTTTAAAGAACCAAATGCAACTAAAAAGACATCAATTGTTTTTGTAATACAGTATTAAATGTTTTTTTGTGATTTCTTCATTGACACAATTATTCAACCCCTTAAGAACAGAGGTTCATTCAAGTGTTTTCAATCAGGTATTGAAAACACCTGTGGATGTCAAGGATCAGCAATCAAGCATAATAAGCACCAATTAGGCAGATTTAAAAGGACTGTGATACTCAGCTCCTTCTAGACATTTACTGGTGTGTTTACAAACATGGTGAAGTCAAGAGAATGGTCCAGGAAGACAAGAGAAGAGGTGATTTCTCTTCACAGGAAGGACAATGGCTATAAGAAGATTGCAAAGATGTTAAACATACCAAGAGACACCATAGGAAGCATCATTCGCAAATTCAAGGCAAAGGGCACTGTTGAAACGCTACCTGGTCGTGGCAGAAAGAAGATGCTGACTTCGACTGCTGTGCGCTACCTGAAGCGCAAACTGGAGAAAAGTCCCCGTGTGACTGCTGAGGAACTGAAAAAAGATTTGTCAGATGTGGGTACTGAAGTTTCAGCTCAGACAATAAGGCGCACACTGTGTAATGAAGGCCTCCATGCCAGAACTCCCAGGCGCACCCCCTTGCTGTCTCCAAAGAATAAGAAGAGTCGACTGCAGTATGCCAAAGGTCATGTGGACAAACCACAAAAGTTTTGGGATAGTGTTCTGTGGACTGATGAAACAAAATTTTAACTGTTTGGGCCCATGGATCAACGCTATGTTTGGAGGAGGAAGAACAAGGCCTATGAAGAAAAGAACACCTTGCCTACTGTGAAGCATGGCGGGGGGTCAATCATGCTTTGGGGCTGTTTTGCTTCTACAGGTACAGGGAAGCTTCAGCGTGTGCAAGGTACCATAAATTCTCTTCAGTACCAAAAGATATTGGATGAAAATGTGATGCAGTCCGTCACAAACCTGAGGCTTGGTAGACGTTGGACCTTTCAACAGGACAATGATCCCAAGCATACCTCCAAGTCCACTAGAGCATGGTTGCAGATTAAAGGCTGGAACATTTTGAAGTGGCCATCGCAGTCACCAGACTTAAATCTGATTGAGAACCTCTGGTAGGACTTAAAGAAAGCAGTTGCAGTGCGCAAGCCTAAGAATGTGACTGAACTGGAGGCTTTTTCCCATGAAGAATTGGCGAAGATACCTGTAGATCGCTGCAAGACACTTGTGTCAAGCTATGCTTCACATTTAAAAGCTGTTAGAACTGGAAAAGGATGTTGTACTAAGTACTAAGATTGAATGTCACTTGGGGGTTGAATACAACTGATAATGATGTGAGCACAGAAAAGACATTTGTGGTTATTTCATTATAAATGTTGTAACGGATCTCCTGGCACCCCGACCGGGTACCTCCGTTGATAGATGCTCCTAGTGTTTTCCGAGTACTCCAAGCACTCCACTTGACACCGTATGCACTGCAGACCCCACAAACCGCCAAAGCTTAGTTGAGGTCTCACCGTCTCCTACTCCTCTCCCTGTGATCCTGTCTGCCGCTAGGGAGAGAGACCGGTTGTCATCTCTCCCTGTAAGTTAAGCTGCCGATGGGGAGTCAGACCGACTGTCTGGACTCCGGGTAACGCTGGCTGTAGTTGGGGATCTGGGCCGGCTACCCAGCATCCCTGTAGGGCCGGTGGAGAGACTTCGGTCCCATCTCTACCTGCCTTCGGGAGGTCTTCCCAGAACCAGTCAATGAAGTTCCCTACTTTGGGAGTTGGTAGGGAAGCAGGGGGTATCGCCGGCAAGTCTTCCCAGTTGTAGGAGGGCAGATCTGGCTCTGCTTGTCGAGTAGGTTGGGGATGAACGGAGCTGAGCAGGTGTTGGTAGGTCTGCTCCAGCTCCCACTCCCTTGTTACCAGGTGGGTCATGTCTTTGCTCACCTCCCTTCCGTCAGCATAAACATGCATGCCCATCCGGTAGTCGTAGATGTCCCAAATCCTAGACTCCTCCGTGCTGCCAAGATCAATGTCATCCTCCAAGGCATCCCATAGTAACCCAGGTCCATCATAATCCTCACCCTCGGGTCTATCGTGCTCAGCCATCCAGGGGGAATGTTGAATGATATGCCACCTTAGGGCCTGATAAGCGTCCTCTAGCCAAAGCTCCTTACATACCAGGCTCTGGAGCTCTGTTACCCACTCGTCCAGGGGCTGCTCTCCCAAGAAACCCATCTGCATCGCCACACGCTTCTGTAGCCGCTGCTCATAACTGGGGAGACTCTCACCTCGCCGCCGCTGGGCATTTTCCAGGGCATCATACCAGGCTTCCTTTCTGTCTGCATCCCTGTAGTCCGCGGCTACCTCCTCGTCATGGAACACTGTCCGAAGACTAGCCAATTCCATCCTGCTGTATCCAGGGTCGCTGTACGGATACTAGCATTGCCCTCAATTTTGTAAATCCACGAATGGTGTCTCCGAGCTGCTTCTCCTCTCACTAGGACGCCATCCCACTGCTTGCCACCAAATGTAACGGATCTCCTGGCACCCCGACCGGGTACCTCCGTTGATAGATGCTCCTAGTGTTTTCCGAGGACTCCAAGCACTCCACTTGACACCGTACGCACTGCAGACCCCACGAACCGCCGAAGCTTGGTTGAGGTCTCATCGTCTCCTACCCACCCTGGACCGACGACAAGGCTCCAGGCGGTGAACCTCTACTAAAACCAGAGAGCAGGAACAGCTCTTACAAGAGCTAGTAGTTATGCCAGGGGAGTATAGCAAATCTTCAGCGTATAGCAATCCCCCAGTGTTGATCAGTTACCCAAACACCAGTCTCAACATGATGAAGGATAAAACAGGCACTCTTTATTGAGGGCTACCCGCCCGTATTTATGCAGGTCCCCATCTGGTGGACACGCCCCCTAGGGGACCAGAAGGAAGACTGTGACACAGGACAGATATGCAGCAATTCAGGATACACAGACACAATACATCCCCACAATGCATCATGGTTTCCTCCTCTCTGCCCTGGAGACACCCGAGGAGTAATTCAATTATCTCTCAGGACAAAGGGAAATCGCCAATACACATGTGGGGACAACAGGACAGAAATCACCATTTAAACATACAATGTCACAACCCTTACAGTAAACACAGACATTTAACATATCCCCAGATAGCTCAAGTCTGAGTGCATATTATTAGGTGAATGGCACTAAGACTACACAAATACAATAAAATGAGCTATCTGGGTACCCTCACATAACATAAAATACAATTCCAAAGACAGATTTAAGCTGTGCGGCCGGTCTGTTAGTATGGGCCATAATCCTGAGGCAAGAGGCTGGTATCCAGGCCCCTCCAAAACCCAGTGGCGAGGTTGGTTTCGCCACAAATGTTATGTTATATTTGTCTGACTTACAAGGCGCCTCTTAGATTTAATTGTAAACAAGATGACTGAAATGATCAAAATCAATGTCAAACTGGCCAAAACACTCAATTTCAGTGGGGGTTGAATAATTTTGAACACAACTGTATTTGTGGTCAAGGCTGCAGGGAACGAGGAACCTGACTGGAGGCCAGGTGCCTATCTGACTTACTAACTGAAACCTAGCTAAGATGAATAGGCGGGGAATATAAAGACCTTACGCCCCTCCCACATTTGCAGGCTGAATACTCAGCCTTCCCTCTCTCTATACATATATATATATATTGCACGCTGCTTTGAGACTTTAATATGCCGACCTGTTCTGGCTGGGGGGAAACCTTTTCTTTCACAGCATTGTCCTGTATTGCTGCTAGTCTATAAATTATGTCAGATGTTATGTGTTGTATGATATTTTATCAATAAAGGATGAAGTTACATTACATGTGCAAACGCAAAAACACATGCAGCCATGCACACCTGACCAGTTAATCTACCCTGGAGGCTGGTTTTAAAGTCAGTATAAAACTGAGTCTGCTTATATAGCACCTACCAGTAGCCATTTGGCTCCAGGAGAAGTATATAGTGGGCTCAGCATGCATGTTGGTACTTGCATCCCTGGATCCAATGAAAGCTGTAATGGCATCGGACGGGGTTAAAAGCAGATTGTGCTTGGCGTGCATGCTGTACCTGCGCTCCCTGGACTTTGTGTGGCTGTCGTGGCCCATAACAGGTAGGAACTAGTGTTAGGGACCACTCATGAAGGCGACCTTGACGTGGTGAGTGGCTTATTACGCTTTGGCCAAAATGTACACCAATGCCTTATTCAACATCCAGCATAAAGGCAGGGCAGAGTGCTGGTTTGCAGAGTGCGATTGCATTTGTGTTTTTGCATTTGTATCTGTATTTCGCCATAGCAATGAGCACCTGCATACAAGGTTGTGCGGGCTGACCCCCCTACATTACATGTGTGTTTTCAAATATTTGGTGAGCCAGTTTTCTCTTTGGCAGCCTCCGTTAAGGGCACCTGCTAGTACCCTTTCATGAGGTCCAAAACTGAAAAATACCGGGCTTGTCCTAGCCTCTCGATGAGCTCATCCACCTGGGGCATGGTATATGCATCGAATTTGGAAACCTCGTTAAGTTTTCGGAAGTCATTACAAAACCGCAACGTCCCGTCCGGTTTGGGTACTAATACTATAGGACTGGCCCACTCACTTTTTGACTCCTCAATGACGTCTAGCTGCACCTCCGTGTTCAGTGACAATGTCACTGAGCACGGAGGCTCAGTGACAATGTCATTCTGGACTATGGAAGTGCATCCAGGGAGGTCCAAGAACACATCTGTGTTCCGACTAACGAACTCCCTGGCCTCCTGAGTCTGTTTAGTGGAGAGGCTGTCAGCAATTTTTACTTTCTCTTGCATCAGACAGAGGGGTCGGTACCTCTTCTCCTAGAAAACCCACCGCAGGCTGTCTTCTGTACAGGTTTTCCTATCCTTCCTTCCACGGTTTGAGTGAATTCACATGGTAAACCTTCTGGCTTTCGCCGCCCTGGCTGGTGTACCTTGTAGTTTACATCTCTAATTTTCTCGAGTACCTCGTAGGGCTCCTGCCACCTAGCCAGGAACTTACTGTCCGCGGTCGGCACTAGAACCAAAACCCGATCACCCAGGTTAAAGATCCGGACCCGAGCCTGCCAATTATAGACCCGACTCTGGGCTCACTGAGCTGCCTCCATATGCTCCCTAACAAGAGGCAACACTGTCTCTAACCGATCTTGCATCTGGGTAATGTATTCAATGACACTTTTGTGTGGAGTGGGTTGTTGTTCCCACGCTCTTTTGGCCAAGTCCAAGAAAACACAAGGGTGTCTGCTATATAGCCGTTCAAAGTGCGAGAACCTAGTAGAGGCCTGGGGTACTTCTCGCATTGCGAACATGAGATAGGGCAGAAGGAGGTCCCAGTCCTTCCCATCTTTAGACATATTTTTTAATGTTTGATTAAACCGTTCTACCAGACTGTCTGTTTGCGGATGGTAAACAGACATCCGTAGTTGTTTTATGTGCAGCAACTTACAGAGTTCTCTCATCACCTTGGACATAAAAGGGGTCCCTTGGTCGGTCAGAACCTCTTTAGGTAGTCCTACTCAGGAAAACATTTCCATTAACTCCTTAGCAATGAGTTTGGCCGAGGTATGTTGCAGTGGCACCGCCTCCGGGTACCGAGTGGCATAGTCTAGAATGACTAAGATGTTTTGATGCCCTCTGGTGGACTTCGGTACTGGGCCTATAAGGTCCATAACTATTCGGTCAAACGGTATTTCGATAATCGGGAGAGGTACTAGGGGACTACGGAAATGTGGCTGGGGGCTAGTTATCTTGCAGGTCGGGCAAGACTTACAAAATTCTTCCACTTCTTTGAATATGCTGGGCCAGTAAAACCACTGTAGAATACGATCCTGAGTTTTGTGCAGCCCCAGGTGACCCCCGAGAACATGTTGGTGGGCTAGATCTTACACAAGCTTGCGATAAGCCTTGGGGACCACTAGCTTTTCAATAGGCTCACCCTGTAGTTGGTTTTCCCGATACAACATATCCTGATGAACCAGAAAACGGGGAAACACTGACTCTGCCCCAGGTTGTTGTGGTTTACCATCTACTTTTCCCAGATGCGGGATAGCGTTGGGTCCCGACGTTGGGCGGTACCAAAATTGTCCCCGGAGACATTGAGGTCTTCCAATTCAGGGCCCGGCAGCAAGTTCTCCATATCTCCCACCATCACTCAGCGAGGTTGTATCCCCCTCTTCCACCAAAGTGGCGGTCACCCCTACCGCTGGCCCTTTGGCCTCAGGTTCCCAGGGTTCTGGTCTCCCCCCTGAGCAGGGCCACTTTGCTAGGGTTACCCCATCTCATGGGTATTAGTAACTCTCATAGCAGGCCACAGTGCCGGGAAGTCTCTCCCTATTATAAGTTCGTAGTGTAAATTTGGGGCAACTGCCACTTCGTGAGTCCATCTGCCAGCCCCTGTGGTTAGAGACACCAGGTTGGTGGGATATTCTTTTAAGTCTCCATGGATTGGATACACATGACCCTGACTTTCCGGCCAGTATACTCCCCTGACCGTACCAGGGGAGCCCTTACTAGGGACACCAGACTCAATGAGTCCAGCAGAGCATCTGGTGGAGTGTTTCCTACCTCCACCTGGCACAGGTGGTTTAGAGTTTTTGGGGTACCTGCTGCACACAGCTTCCTTGCATATAGCGACTGACGGTAGCCATAGTTAGTATCGATGGATTCCACCTAATGGGGACAGTCAGCTCTTACATGGCCTGGCTCCTGACACCGCCAGCAGACTATCGGAGCCAGTTCCTTAGAGGGTGCACGCCGGGTGGGTTTGGTTGTTACAATTCGCCGGGTCTGGGATAGAGATTTCCAGGTTTTGACTGCCCCCACCCACCCAAAAGAGCCCCCTGTAACAGTCTTAGTAGCCTCGTAGCACTCCACCAGGTCCACTATTTCTCAGGCGTTGCCAGGAGACACCTGGCCGATTCATTGCTGGAGAGGGTGTGGCAGAGCCCTCTAGAACATATCAGCCAATTGTCTATCCAGCATAGCCGTGGCACACAGCACATCAGGCTGTAGCCACTTTAGCAAGAGGTGGAGTAAGTCATAATACTGGATCCTCGCAGGCTTAGCTGGCTTAAACCCCCACCCTTTTTTGGTAGTCGGACGCTTGCAGGATAACAGGCCGAACTGGATGGACAAATGTCTTTTTTCGGCCTTATGTACTATGTTATGTACACCCGCTGGGAATCGGATGCCAGGAATGGAGCGACGACCTCAGCCCACTGGTCACGGGGTAGCTTTTCCCTGAGGCCACTTTCTCGTACATCACCAGGTAGGTTTCAATGTCGTATGCAGGGGTCATCTTAGGAATCGTGGCACGGACTGCTTTCCGGGCATCGTGGACGCTCGGGGTTGCTCCTGCTGTCTGCAATGCCATCACGTGTTGTAGCAGCAACTGGTTAGTCTCCTGCTGCTGCTTATTAGCCTCGTGTTGCTGCAGGTTTGTCTCTCACTGCTGCAGATTAGCCTCCATGAGGGCCTTCTCAACAGCCTCCATTTTGTCGTGGGGCACTGGTTGTAATACAGCTGGTTAAATGTACAACATACAACCGTGCCTGAAAAATGCAGAAACCAAAAATATCGGCGTTCACGCCAGCCTCACTGCAAGTGCCCGCATCCTTTATCAATTGTGGGGTTTCTCTCTGGTAGATAGGGTAAGCGGGCGCAGTATAGAGGCAAAATACAAGTTCTTAACTCAAAACGTCAGTGTTTATTAACACTTGAGGCAATTGCACAAAACAGCATGTAACTTTGCAGTCTTAGTGTTACAGTTGTATTCAAAATTTTTCAACCCCCACTGAAATTGAGTGTTTTGGCCAGTTTGACATTGATTTTGATCATTTCAGTCATCTTTTTTACAATTAAATCAAAGAGGCACTTGTAAGTCAGACAAATATAACATAACATTTATAATGAAATAACCACAAATGTCTTTTCTGTGCTCACATCATTATCAGTTTTATTCAACCCCCAAGTGACATTCAATCTTAGTACTTAGTACAACATCCTTTTCCAGTTATAACAGCTTTTAAATGTGAAGCATAGCTTGACACAAGTGTCTTGCCGCAATCTACGGGTATCTTCGCCCATTTTTCATGGGCAAAAGCCTCCAGTTCAGTCACATTCTTAGGCTTGCGCGCTTTCTTTAAGTCCCACCAGAGGTTCTCAATCGGATTTAAGTCTGGTGACTGCGATGGCCACTTCAAAATGTTATAGCCTTTATTCTGCAACCATGCTCTAGTGGACTTGGAGGTATGCTTGGGATCATTGTCCTGTTAAAAGGTCCAACGTCTCCCAAGCCTCAGGTTTGTGACGGACTACATCACATTTTCATCCAATATCTCCTGGTACTGAAGAGAATTCGTGGTACCTTGCACACAGTGAAGCTTCCCTGTACCTGTAGAAGCAAAACAGCCCCAAAGCATGATTGACCCCCCCGCCATGCTTCACAGTAGGCAAGGTGTTCTTTTCTTCATAGGCCTTGTTCTTCCTCCTCCAAACATAGCGTTGATCCATAGGCCCAAACAGTTCTAATTTTGTTTCATCAGTCCACAGAACACTATCCCAAAACTTTTGTGGTTTGTCCACATGACTTTTGGCATACTGCAATCGACTCTTCTTATTCTTTGGAGACAGCAATGGGGTGCGCCTGGGAGTTCTGGCATGGAGGCCTTCATTACGCAGTGTGCGCCTTATTGTCTGAGCTGAAACTTCAGTACCCACATCTGAGAAGTCTTTTTTTCAGTTCCTCAGCAGTCACACGGGGACTTTTCTCCACTTTGCGCTTCAGGTAGCGCACAGCAGTCGAAGTCAGCATCTTCTTTCTGCCACGACCAGGTAGTGTTTCAACAGTGCCCTTTGCCTTGAATTTGCGAATGATGCTTCCTATGGTGTCTCTTGGTATGTTTAACATCTTTGCAATCTTCTTATAGCCATTGCCCTTCCTGTGAAGAGAAATCACCTCTTCTCTTGTCTTCCTGGACCATTCTCTTGACTTCACCATATTTGTAAACACACCAGTAAATGTCTAGAAGGAGCTGAGTATCACAGTCCTTTTAAATCTGCCTAATTGGTGCTTATTATGCTTGATTGCTGCTCCTTGACATCCACAGGTGTTTTTAATACCAAAACAATTGATGTCATTTTAGTTGCATTTGGTTTTTTTAAAAGTCCTTGTAAGATTTCATTCTGAACACAATTACAAATGTACACTAAATTCCATAAAACCCTTTACAGCATTGGGGGTTGAATAATTTTGAACACAACTGTAATTCACACACAATGGAAAGCTCATATAGCACAAGTCACCTTGCTGGAAGTTCTGTCTCCCGTAGTCCACAGCAGGCTTTAGGGGGCCTGTTTCAACAGCGTGCGGCTCTCAGCCCTCCGGCACGGCACAAAGCCTCAGATCCCCAAAACAGAGACCTCTCTGCTGAGCCCAGCTGCCTATTTAAGGACAGCCAGGTGCTGCCAAAACCCGTTAAGGTCTCTTTCACACTTGCGTTGTCCGGATCCGTCGTGTACTCCATTTGCCGGAATTACACGCTGGATCCGGAAAAACGCAAGTGAACTGAAAGCATTTGAAGACGGATCAGTCTTCAAAATGCATTCAGTGTTACTATGGCAGCCAGGACGCTATTAAAGTCCTGGTTGCCATAGTAGTAGTGGGGAGCAGTATACTTACTGTCCGTGCGGCTCCCGGGGCGCTCCAGAATGACGTCAGAGCGCCCCATGCGCATGGATGACGTGTCCATGCGCATGGGGCGCCCTGACGTCACTCTGAAGCGCCCCGGGAGCCGCACGGACGGTAAGTATACTGCTCCCCACTACACTTTACCATGGCAAACAGGACTTTAGCGTCCTGGCAGCCATGGTAACCATTCAGAAAATTCCGATCTGGCCTTGCGGCAAGTCTTCAGGATTTTTGGCCGGAGCAAAAAGCGCAGCATGCTGCGGTATTTTCTCCGGCCAAAAAACGTTCCGCTCCGGAACTGAAGACATCCTGATGCATCCTGAACGGATTTCTCTCCATTCAGAATGCATGGGGATAATCCTGATCAGGATTCTTCCGGCATAGAGCACCGACGCCGGAACAGAACAACGCAAGTGTGAAAGAGCCCTAAGGCACTTAAACTCCCGGTATTTGATCTCACCTGGCTGGAAACCAGCCCAGCCGCACATGCTGGGAGGAAAATGCCTGCCTTGCCAGACCCAACTCCTCACCCTGTCACTATATATATATATATAGTTTTTGTCTAGATGTTTGGATGTTCTCTATGCGCAACCAAACAACTGGACAGATCTTCACCAAATTTGGCACTCAGGTACATCAGGTGTCCGGTAAGATTTTAGTCTCAGCTCTCTAGGACTTACCGTTCCTGAGATATTCCCCCAAAAAATTACCTGCATTAGCCAATAGAAGCCAGCAAGCCTTTCACTTAAATCCGAACTGCCATTTTCATGGTCACATGTCCCTTATTGGCCAAAAGAAGCTCGCAGGTCCTACTCCAGGTTGCCATAATAACTGATCATAGGTTTTATCATTTCACAGGTCCTTAAATATTCAGTCATACGACGTATGATGGCACAACTACACTGCTACATGCATTGGGGACAGGGGCCACTATTTAACCGACTGGCGTGGTGGAGTTCATTGTTAAAGGGGCAAGTACTGCAGAGGTGACTCTTAAAGGGGCGGGCACTGTGAAGATCACTGTTAAAGGGCAGCCACTATTAAAGCGAAGGGGCACTGTGGAGGTCACTGGTAAAGGGGCAGGCATTGTGGAGGTCACTGTTAAAGGAGCCGACACTGTGGAGGTCACTATTAAAGGGACAGGCACTGTGGAGGTCACTGTTAAAGGGGCGGGCACTTTGAAGGTCACTGTTAAAAGGGCAGCCGCTATGAAGGTGACTGTTAAAGGGGTGGTCAAGGTTAAAGGGGCGGGCACTGTGGAGGTAATTGTTAAAGGGACGGGCACTGTGGAGGTCACTGTTAAAGGGTCGGGCACTGTGGAGGTCACTGTTAAAGGGGCAGACACTGTGGGGGTAACTGTTAAAGGGGTAGACACTTTGAAGGTCACTGTTAAAGGGGCGGGCAATGTGGAGGTCACTGTTAAAGGGACGGGCACTGTGGAGGTCACTTTTAAAGAGGCGGGCACTGTGGAAGTCACTGTTAAAAGGGCGGGCACTGTGAAGGTCACTTTTAAAGAGGTTGTCAATGTAAAAGGGGTGGGCATTGTGGAGGTTACTGTTGAAGGGGTGGGCACTGTGGAGGTCACTGTTAATGGGGCGGGCACTGTGGAGGTCAATGTTAAAGGGGAGGTCGCTGTTAAAGAGGGCGGGCACTGTGGAGATCACTGTTAAAGAGGCGGGCACTGTGGAGGTCATTGTTAAAGGGGCTGGGTATTGTAGAGGTTACTGTTATGGGGGATACTTACGATATCTTTTAACGACACACAGAAACATTAAATAAAATAGATAAAATGTAGCCATGCGAAGCCGGGTCTTTCTGCTAGTATATACAGTATATATATATATATATATATATATATATATACAGACGTGGACAAAATTGTTGGTACCCTTTGGTCAATGAAAGAAAAAGTCACAATGGTCACAGAAATAACTTTAATCTGACAAAAGTAATAATAAATTAAAATTCTATAAATGTTAACCAATGAAAGTCAGACATTGTTTTTCAACCATGCTTCAACAGAATTATGTAAAAAAATAAACTCATGAAACAGGCATGGACAAAAATGATGGTACCCCTAACTTAATATTTTGTTGCGCAACCTTTTGAGGCAATCACTGCAATCAAACGCTTCCTGTAACTGTCAATGAGACATCTGCACCTCTCAGCAGGTATTTTGGCCCACTCCTCATGAGCAAACTGCTCCAGTTGTGTCCGGTTTGAAGGGTGCCTTTTCCAGACTGCATGTTTCAGCTCCTTCCAAAGATGCTCAATAGGATTGAGGTCAGGGCTCATAGAAGGCCACTTTAGAATAGTCCAATTTTTTCCTCTTAGCCATTCTTGGGTGTTTTTAGCGGTGTGTTTTGGGTCATTGTCCTGTTGCAAGACCCATGACCTGCGACTGAGACCAAGCTTTCTGACACTGGCTAGTACATTTCTCTCTAGAATTCCTTGATAGTCTTGAGATTTCATTGTACCCTGCACAGATTCAAGACACCCTGTGCCAGACGCAGCAAAGCAGCCCCAGAACATAACAGAGCCTCCTCCATGTTTCACAGTAGGGACAGTGTTCTTTTCTTGATATGCTTCATTTTTTCGTCTGTGAACATACAGCTGATGTGCCTTGGCAAAAACTTCGATTTTTGTCTCATCTGTCCACAGGACATTCTCCCAGAAGCTTTGTGGCTTGTCAACATGTAGTTTGGCATATTCCAGTCTTGCTTTTTTATGATTCGTTTTCAACAATGGTGTCCTCCTTGGTCGTCTCCCATGTAGTCCACTTTGGCTCAAACAACGACGGATGGTGCGATCTGACACTGATGTTCCTTGAGCATGAAGTTCACCTTGAATCTCTTTAGAAGTCTTTCTAGGCTCTTTTGTTACCATTCGGATTATCCGTCTCTTAGATTTGTCATCAATTTTCCTCCTGCGGCCACGTCCAGGGAGGTTGGCTACAGTCCCATGGATCTTAAACTTATGAATAATATGTGCAACTGTACTCACAGGAACATCTAGTTGCTTGGAGATGGTCTTATAGCCTTTACCTTTAACATGCTTGTCTATAATTTTCTTTCTGATCTCTTGAGACAGCTCTTTCCTTTGCTTCCTCTGGTCCATGTCGAGTGTGGTACACACCATATCACCAAACAACACAGTGATTACCTGGAGCCATATATATAGGCCCAATGGCTGATTACAAGGTTGTAGACACCTGTGATGCTAATTAGTGGACACACCTTGAATTAACATGTCCCTTTGGTCACATTATGTTCTGTGTTTTCTAGGGGTACCATCATTTTTGTCCATGCCTGTTTCATGAGTTTATTTTTTTACATAATTCTGTTGAAGCATGGTTGAAAAACAATGTCTGACTTTCATTGGTTAACATTTATAGAATTTTAATTTATTATTACTTTTGTCAGATTAAAGTTATTTCTGTGACCATTGTGACTTTTTCTTTCATTGACCAAAGGGTACCAACAATTTTGTCCACGTCTGTATACAGTGGTCCCTCAAGTTACAATATTAATTGGTTCCTGGACGACCATTATAAGTTAAAACCATTGTAATTTGAGTCCATAAATAACTCTTTGGAAAACTGATAATTGGTTTCATAAAATGTCAGGCCAAGATGAGAGAAAATGAAGATTTAAGTAAAATAAGCAGATAACTAAGGAACATAAAGCAAGCCCACATACAGCCTTCTGATGTAATTTGTAAGATAATTGACTTCCAATGTGTGAAAGTATTAATTGGGATGGGACTGCATTATTTGTTAGGGGAATTGTTTTTGTCCGCCATTTTGAAATCTGCCATATTTTATTTATTTTTTTCCATTGGGAATGAGGTCATGTCATATATTAGTCTTGGCTAGAATTTACTTTCAAACATGCCAGAAGTATAAATTGTTACCTATCTCTACCTGTGCAGTATGATTTACCTGAAATGGTGAATCCTACAGTGCTTTGAAGTTTTAATCTGTGGTTCTTCAGCATGTTCACATATTAGATGTTAACCCTTTCCCAACTGCCCAACGTAAATTTATGTCGGCGGCAGAGCATTTAAGAATAGTGCCCGCTGGCCCATAGCTGCACACTATATATATTATGCACCTCACAGTGCCTGCAGTTTATGGCCATGTGAATATCCCCATAGATTTTAATTGCCTCTGAAAACGTCTGTGTTACGGAAAATACATTTTCTACAAATTACACCAGTTAAAAAGGTGTGTCCAGACTTTTGCCTGACGCTGATCAATTGCTGTATATAGAAATACAAAAAATAAAGAACATGCCCGTTTATAATATTACCAAGTGCAAATGCCAAAACAAACATGAGGGTTGTTGCATGTAGATTGCTGTGTGGGTAAGGAGGTCCCACCCCTTAGGAAGCCTTTTTACTGTGACACGTGCGGAGTCTGTCCTCCTTAGGCCTCATGCACACGACCGTTGTGTGCATCCGTGGCCGTTGTGCCGTTTTCCGTTTTTTTTCGCGGACCCATTGACTTTCAATGGGTCCGTGGAAAAATCGGAAAATGCACCGTTTTGCAGCCGAGGCCGTGATCCGTGTATCCTGTCCGTCAAAAAAATATGACCTGTCCTATTTTTTTGACGGACAACGGTTCACGGACCCATTCAAGTCAATGGGTCCGTGAAAGAACACGGATGCACACAAGATTGGCATCCGTGTCCGTGATCCGTGGCCGTAGGTTGCTTTCATACAGACGGATCCGAAGATCCGTCTGCATAAAAGCTTTTTCTGATCTAAGTTTTCACTTCGTGAAAACTCATTTCCGACAGTATATTCTAACACAGAAGCGTTCCCATGGTGATGGGGACGCTTCTAGTTAGAATACACTGCAAACTTTGTACAAGACTGCCCCCTGCTGCCTGGCAGCACCCGATCTCTTACAGGGGGATATGATAGCACAATTAACCCCTTCAGGTGCGGCACCTAAAGGGGTGAAGTGTACTATCATATTCCCCTGTAAGAGATCAGGGCTGCCAGGCAGCAGGGGGCAGACCCCCCCCCCTCCCCAGTTTGAATATCGTTGGTGGCACAGTGTGCCCCCACCATCGCCCCCCTCTCCCTCCCTCTATTGTATTAAATCGTTGGTGGCACAGTGTGCCAACCACCATCGGCCCCCCTCCCTCCCTCTATTGTATTAAATCGTTGGTGGCACAGTGTGCCAACCACCATCGGCCCCCCTCCCTCCCTCTATTGTATTAAATCGTTGGTGGCACAGTGTGCCAACCACCATCGCCCCCCCCCCCCCTCCCTCTATAGCAGTAACATTGGTGGCAGTGTGCGGTCTCAACAGTAGAAGATTCATACTTACCTGGGAGCTGCGATGTCTGTGTCCGGCCGGGAGCTCCTCCTACTGGTAAGTGACAGTTCTTTAGCAATGCGCCGCACAGACCTTTCACTTACCAGTAGGAGGAGCTCCCGGCCGGACACAGACATCGCAGCAGCAAGCAGGTAAGTATGAATCTTCTACTGTTGAGACCGCACACTGCCACCAATGTTACTGCTATAGAGGGAGGGGGGGGGGGGGCGATGGTGGTTGGCACACTGTGCCACCAACGATTTAATACAATAGAGGGAGGGAGGGGGGCCGATGGTGGTTGGCACACTGTGCCACCAACGATATTCAAACTGGGGAGGGGGGGGGGGCTGCCCCCTGCTGCCTGGCAGCCCTGATCTCTTACAGGGGAATATGATAGTACAATTAACCCCTTTAGGTGCCGCACCTAAAGGGGTTAATTGTGCTATCATATCCCCCAGTAAGAGATCGGGTGCTGCCAGGCAGCAGGGGGCAGTCTTGTACAAAGTTTGTAGTGTATTCTAACCTGAAGCGTCCCCATCACCATGGGAACGCCTCAGTGTTAGAATATACTGTCGGATCTGAGGTTCACGAAGTAGCTCATATCCGACAGTATATTCTAACATAGAGGCGTTCCCATGGTGATGGGGACGCTTCAAGTTAAAATATACCATCGGATTGGAGAAAACTCCAATCCGATGGTATAAAAGAACTCCAGACTTTACATTGAAAGTCAATGGGGACGGATCCGTTTGAAATGGCACCATATTGTGTCAACATCAAACGGATCCGTCCCCATTGACTTGCATTGTAATTCAGGACGGATCCGTTTGGCTCCGCACGGCCAGGCGGACACCAAAACGACTTTTTTTTCATGTCCGTGGATCCTCCAAAAATCAAGGAAGACCCACGGACGAAAAAACGGTCACGGATCACGGACCCACGGACCCCGTTTTTGCGGACCGTGAAAAAAAACTGTCGTGTGCATGAGGCCTTACCCACATCACAGTTTTTCCATCAGTGACCATAAAACACCTTTCCTTTATTAGCATTTACTGTGCATCACCTTCTCTTTGGGTGACTGCAATCAGATGCCAGACATTTTTCATATAGTGGTTGTTTTTTTAAAGGTTTTTAAATAACCTCCAAATATTGAGATTAGTACAGTTAAAGCAAATCTGCAGGCCACTTTGTTGAGATTAATTTTGCTCAATATATGTTTACCTCCTACCTGATAAACTTTAATTAATTTCTTATCTTTTGGCCATGTGTTTAGAAAAAGCAGACACTTTAAACAAGCTGAGCTGTGGTGTAAAGCATGGATGGAGTGTTCTGAGCCTGTGATGAGACAGAATGTGTATTATTGTTCATTTCAGACTAGTAAACTCTTAGTTGGAGCCAGTGCTTATAGCTTTACCCTTCTGGAGCAGAAATTAAAAGCTGCTAAGCAGCAAGTACTGAAGCAAATACTAGGAGGTAAGAAAATCCCACAGCTAATGATTGTGTGCCTTGTTGGGGCAAAGAGGTATGTTGACATGCACCATTGAGTACCAAAAATGTCTAAACATATGTTATCATTTAGCATCAGATATTTGGTGCAAATTTGACTGTCTACATACTAGGATTAGTAGAAATAATCGGCACTCTGGAAGAAGGTGGTGCTCCTATCCTGGGTTGCAGGCCCATTAGCACTCACGTTTTGATGGTAATAAATCTTCACGTTATTGCCATAAACAATATGCAGACAGATGGGAGGTGTTTTGGCTAAACAGCCTTTTTCAAACAAGGATGCTTGCTTATTACATATTAGGATTAGCAAATCTGCCACATTGTGTATGTGTTAGCTGGGGTTACACGGTGACACAACAGCAATTCTTGGAAAGTCTTTTAGAGCTGCAATTTGGCTGTGAAAACACACCCAAATCTCAGAAAAGTCACAGTAGAGTCACACTCAACTTTGCGTTGTGGTCTATGATAGCAAAGTCATGTGTCCCTTGCTACCAAAAACCCATACATCAGATTTTTTTTAGACTGCATCGTATCATAGCCCTATTGACAATCACTAGATGAGAAGCCACAATGTGACATTGTGATCTTTGTGCAGCCCAGCCTAACAACCATTCATGTTATTGATCTCTGTCTGCCTGGAAACCAAGGGCTGCAGTAGAATAAATTCATGGTATTTTCACAGTATTTGCCATAAATGTCTGATTTTGGGGGAAGTCACCAGAGAGGGAGAAAAAAATGCTGATTTACCAAAACCGCAAGACGTTTAGGGTAGAGTAATGAAGTGATTGTGTGCTCATTAATTTCATTTTTCAGGATGCAGATATAATACGGCTGCCTTATTGCACTTACATATATCACTGTGATTTTATTTTATGTTAGGGGTTGTCTCACTTGCAATCCATCAGTGGTGGTCGTGCTTGCACAATATAGGTAAAAGCACTAGCCGGTCCCGGCCACCAGAGAGGCTAACACAATTAGGCCACTTTCACACTGGCGTTTTGGCTTTCCGTTTCTGAGATCTGTTTAGGGCTCTCACAAGCGGTCCAAAACGGATCAGTTTTGCCCTAATGCATTCTGAATGGAAAAGGATCCGCTCAGAATGCATCAGTTCAGTCTCCATTCTGCTCTGGATGCGGACACCAAAACTCTGCCTGCAGAGTTTTGCTGTCCGCCTGAATAAGCAGAGCCAAACGGATCCGTCCTGGCACACAATGTAAGTCAATGGGGACGGATCCGTTTTCTCTGGCACAATAGAAAACTGATCCGTCCCCTATTGACTTTCAATGGTGTTCAAGACGGATCCGTCATGGCTATAGAAGACATAATACAACCAGATCCGTTCATGACGGATGCATTATTGTAATGGAAGTGTTTTAAAAAAAAAACGCTAGTGTGAAAGTAGCCTTATGCGGATCTGTGGTTTGCAGACAGCGATACGGACATGGTCCTGTGCATGAGGCATTAAAGGGGTTGTCTCACTTCAGCAAATAGTATTTATTATGTAGACAAAGTTAATAGAAGCCACTTAGTAATGTATTGTGATTGTACATATTGCTTCCTTTGCTGGCTGGATTTATTTTCCCATCACATTATACACCGCTCGTTTCCATGGTTATAGACCACCCTGCAATCCATCAGTGGGGGCCGTGCTTGCACACTATAGGAAAAACCACTAGCCTATGTACGGTCCCGGCCACCAGAGAGGTCAATGCTTTTTGCTATAGTGTGCGAGCACGACCACCACTGCTAGATTGCAGGATGGTCGTAACCATTGAAATGAGCAGTGTGTAATGTGATGGAAAAATGAATCCATCCAGCCAAGGAGACAATATGGAGAATCACAATAAAGTCCTTCCTTTATATTTCTTATTCACTTTCAACCACTTCTGGCTTTGGCACAAAAATCTGCATCAAAACCTGGCACAAGAAGCTGTGTGTGAGACCACTCCTAGACTCTTTTATGAACTACATACTACAGTCAGGACAAAATGCTACATCTGATATTGTTTCAGCGACACTACAAAATGTAATAAAGGTATGCTACAGAATATTACTGGTGTGTTGGTAAAAACCTGCTATATATTTCAAATAATGTTGCCTCTTTTCTGACCTGGGGATATCCCGCTTTCAGCATGTAGTTGTGCAGGCTTACAAGAAATGTTGCTCTGTTAAGGGCAAAGGTGAGAAAACGCTTCCAGGAACAAGGGAGCTGCTTGTAAAGACCTCCTTTCAGCCTCCCGGAGTTGTCAATCTTTCCTATAATGGTAGCACAAGTGAGAAGTCAATGCACGGCTGTTTTATTTGACACGACCACTGAGTTAAGAGTGCGTAATGGCTAGAGGGGACAGATAAGCAGAACGTATTGTGTCAGCCTGTCTCACTTCAAATGCTCCACTAAACGTTTGCTGATGAGCCATAGATTGGGTTAAATAGCAGGATAATTGCAGCAACCATCTTCCTTGTTATTGCTTGTATTACATGTGTATCTGCTCTTGCCTCAGGCAGTGGAGGATTTTTTTCTTCTCCCTGCACATCCACAGTGTACACAGTCTCCAGTATTGTCAAGCAACTGTTACAGAGCCAAGCGGGTTATTAGAAATGACGTACTTTTCAGTAGAAAGGGAAAAAAGGAAAATGTCAAAGCTTCCTGAAAATAACTTTCTGCCAAGCATACCCGCAGCATATTTCTCTGACAGAAGCAGTTTTGCATTGCGTTCTTGTATAAGCCATGAAAGTAACAAGACAGTCTGTTGAGAGGGCTGTACTGTTATCCTTGTGTATAGAAACATCTGCAGAACAATGACACTTTTTCACACTTTACAAGGCTTCTTCCTTTGACCTTTCTTTCATATATCTTTTCAGTATCTGAGGAGAATGCTATGATTCATTGCCTCTCAAAGAGTATTTCAGGTATTCTAATTTCTCTTCTCCATTGGCAAATGCAGAATATGGGGGTCATTTGTTGTATACCAGTTTTTCATGTATTAGCCCCTACCTGAAGCTGTGATTTTCTATTTTCTCGTTTTTCACTCCCTGCCTTTCCAAAGCCATAAATTTATTTTTCCGTTATTTATTATTCTGTTATTTTTGCACTTTCTAATGGCACCATTTAATATTGTATAGAATGTAGTGGGAAGCTGGAAAAAAATTCCAAATGGGATAGAATTTGAAAAATTCTGCCACAGTTCTATGGGTTTTGTTTTTTCATGGCGTTCACTATTCAGTAAAACTGACTTGTGCTCTTCATTCTCCAGGTCAGTACGACCTTGCGTTTTGATACTAAAGAAAAAATAAAAACAATTACCGTATTCTTTTTTTATAGTTATACCTACAGAGATGTGTGAGGGCTCATCTGTAGTTTTTGTATATACCAGTGATGGCTAACCTTGGCACTCCAGCTGTGGTAAAACTACCCAAGATGCCCCCATTGCTTGGCTGCTCTCAGAACTCTATAGAAATAAATGGAGCATGCTGGGAGTCGTAGTTTCACCACAGCTGGAGTGCCAAGGTTAGCCATCACTGGTATATACCACTTTGGGTGTGTATGACTTTTTGATCACTTTTATAACAAAATTGGGGGGAGGTAAAGTGATGAAAAAACGGCGAATTGACCATTTTAATTTTTTTTCTGTATGGGATACGTTTTTATATATTTTAATATAATAGTAGATGCACCTAGGTTTAGAGAAGAAAAATAATAAGAAAAAAAAATCATAAGAGCTCAGAGCCCCAGTCAGACCTCAGAACAGACCCCTATTGTTAATAAGACCCCCAATCAAACTTCAGATCAGACTCACAATGTTAATAAGACCTTCAATCAGACCTTAGATTAGACCCTCAATGTTAATAAGGCCCCTATTCAGACTTCCATGTTAATAAGCCTCCATATTAATCAGACCTCCATGTTAATGGCCCTATATTAATCAGACCTCCATGTTAATGACCCCATATTGATCAGACGGATTTTTTATTTTTATTTTTTTAAGGTCCCAAGTGGATCACATCATGCAATCATCAGATTGCAATTTGTATAGGGTATTGGAATTTCCTCCGTTATCCTATACAGAAATAGCTATATTACAGTTCCGTGCTGCCACCTGCTGGCCTGGATTGTAATATACAAGTAATGAGCCTGGAAGCCTAGCACAGGCTCATTCCTGCAGTGCTTTACAGAGAGACGGGGCTCCCTCTGACTCCATTGCCCCCCTCGCTGCGGTGACAGGGGGCCAATGGTTGCTATGCCAGCTCGGATGCCTTACACAGGCATCGGAGCCTGCCAGCTATGGAAGTCCAGGAGATCCAGCCCCCAGGCTTGGTCTCTTAGGCAACTGTCAGCATCTTACATTGTAAGACACTAACAGTTCAATACAGCATGTGTTTTTTAATAATTAAAAATAAAGTTTCTAGTAAAGAAAAAAATGCCCCTTCACCATTAAATTATTGTGTATAATAAAAAACACACATTTTAGGTATCACCGCATCCGTAACGACTGGCTCTATAAAAATGTCACATGATCTACCACCTGTGCAAGAAAGCCATTTTGTATTGCTTAACATCACAAAAAGTGTAATACCAAGCAATCAAAAAGACATATGTACCCTAAAATAGTACCAATCAAACCGTCATCTCTTCCCACAAAAAATGAGCTCCTACTTGAGACAATCACCTAAAAAAAAAAAATAGCTTTCAGAAAATGGAAATGCTAAAACATGATTTTTTTCAAAAAATGCTTATATTGTGTAAAACTGAAATAAATTATAAAAAAGTAGACATATTGGGTATCACTGCGTCCATAACAATCTGCTTTATAAAAATACCACATAATCTACCGCCTAAGGCAGTGATGGCTAACCTTGGCACTCCAGCTGTGGTGAAACTACGACTCCCAGCATGCTCCATTTATTTATATAGAGTTCTGAGAGAAGCCAAGCAAGCGGGGCTTCTTGGGCGTTTTAGTTTTACCACAGCTGGAGTGCCAAAGTTAGCCATCACTGGCCTAAGGTGAATTCCATAAAAAAAAAAAAATGAAAACTATGCTAAACCAACCAATTTTTTGGTCACTTTGCCCCATAGAGTGTAAAATTGAGTGATCAAAAAAATCATACGTACCCAAAAGTGGTACCTATAAAAACGTCAACTCTTCCCACAAAAAATGAGCCCCTACACGTGATGATCAGCATAAAAATATAGCTTTCAGAAAATGGTGACACAAAAACTAGATTATTTTCCCAAATGCTTCTATTGTGTAAAAATGAAAAAATAAATAAAAAATAGACATATTAGGTACGTAATGACCTGCTTTATTAAAATATCACATGATCTACCTGCTCTGATGAACGTGTCCCTGCACAAGACGATCGGCAAAAAAATAAAAGAAATGTAGCTTTCACAAAACTATTTATTTTTGTTTTAAAAAATGCTTTATTATGTAAAACTGAACCTAAAAAATACACATATTTTATATTGTCGTGTCCGTATCAGATGCTCTATAAAAACAACACGTGATTTATCCTGTCGGGAGAACGCCTTAAAAAAAATAAAAACTCTGCCACAACTCTGCCATTTTTTGGTTACCTTGCCTCACAAAAAGCATAATATCAAGTGATCAAAAATCATATGTACCCCAAAATAGTACCAATAAAACTGTCACCTCGGCCCATAGTTTACAAAATGGGGTAACTTTTTGGGAGTTTCTACTGTAGGAGTGCATCAGGGGGTATCCAAATGCAACATGGCAACTTAAAATTATCCCAGGGACATCTGCTCTCCAAAAACTATATGGCGCTCCTTCTGCGCACTGCTGTGTGCCCATACAGCAGTTTACGACTACATATGTGGTGTTCCTGTAAACTGCAGAATCAGGGTGATAAATATTGAGTTTTCTTTCTGTTAACCCTTGCCATGTTAGAGGACAAATAGATGAAAATGGAAAATCTACAAAAAAAAGTGAAATTTTGAAATTTTAAAGGGTTAACAAAGTTTTCGAAATCAGCTATGAACAACTTGAAGGGTGTAATTTCTAAAATGCCATTTATGGGTGGTTTCTACTATGTAAGCCCCACAAGGTGACTTAACTGAACTGGTTCCTAAAAAAGTGGGTTTGGAAAGAATTGCTTCTAAAATTCTAAGCCTTCTAACGTCCTAAAAATAAATGAAATTTTCAAAATGATGGCAACCTAAAGTAGACATATTGG
Source organism: Bufo gargarizans (assembly GCF_014858855.1). NCBI lineage: Eukaryota > Metazoa > Chordata > Amphibia > Anura > Bufonidae > Bufo > Bufo gargarizans. The sequence goes on along the minus strand of NC_058080.1, from coordinate 454,492,729 downwards.
GGAAAGTACAGTAACAACATTTTATGAGGTATCACTGCTTTAAAGGCAGAGAAATTAAAATTTCTGTAAATTTGGGAATTTTTTTTATCAATAAAGGTGACTCAGATTTACCACTAACATGAAGTACAATATTTCATGAGAAAACATTCTCAGAATGGCTTAGATAAGTAAAAGCATTACAGAGTTCTTACCACATAAAGTGAAACATGTGAGATTTGCTAAATGTGGCTTGGTCCTTATAGTCAAAATTGTCTTGGTCTTGAAGGGGTTAAAGATCCGACATCCTCTGTACATGTACGGCGGATGTCGTGAAGGGGTTAAAATCGCAGATTTTTATTGTGGGGAAAATAAGCAACTTTTTCCCCTCTCACACCATTTTTCCAGAGTGCTGAGAAAAGGGGACGGGGAATCGGTCAAGCCGGCTCATTTATTATTTTCCACGCCAGTGTTTGGGGTGAAAAATTTCTTAACTCTATGCCAGCAGTGGGAGCTGGTGTAGATTTAAGACTTTTGCAAGGTCTGCTGTGGGAAACATGAAACTTATTTAGAGGCACCCATTCAAATAAATGGTTCCGCATACGGTCCGCAAAAAAACTAAACGGACTCAAATACAGTCGTGTGCATGAGCTCTTATCGTGAGCCAAAACCAGATGCGAGTCAAAAACACAGAGCCGGTGCAAATCTTTCCATTATACATTATCTCTTACAGCCGGTTCAGACCTGAGCGTTTTACAGCGCGTTCCTACGCGCTGTAAAACGCTCAACAGGCAAGAACCAATGATTCCCTATGGGAATGGTTCTCACTTGAGCGTTTTACAGAGCGTATAATCGCGCTGTAAAACGCCCGATGCCCCAAGAAGTACAGGAGCTTCTTTGGGGCGTCTTGTCGCGCGTTCCAGTACATAGACTTCAGCGGGAACGCGCGACAATGGACGTTCGCTTGTCTCTGTATGCGCGATTGCAAACGCCCGTACAATCGCGCATACAGAGTACGCTCAGGTCTGAACCCAGCCTTAGGGCTCGTGCACACGAACATATTTTCTTTCCGCATCCGTTCCGATTTTTTTTTGCCGACCGTATGCGGAAATATTCATTTCAATGGTTACGCAAAAAAAGGAAGGTACTCCATGTGCACTCCGCATGTCCGTATTTCTGTTACGCAAAAAAATTGAACATGTCCTATTATTGTCCGCATCACGGACAAGGATAGTACTGTTCTATTAGGAGCCAGCTGTTCCGCAAAATACGGAATGCACATGGACTTTATCCGTATTTTTTTCAGACAACAAAATACATATGGTACGTTCCATTTTTCGCGTTCCGTATACAGAACCATTCATTTCAATGGGGAGTTATTCCGTGTGTATTCAGTTTCCTTATTTCCGTTCCGCAAAAAAATAGAACATGCCCTAATATTGTCCGCATCACGGACAAGGATAGTACTGTTCTATCAGGGGCCATCTGTTCCGGACCGCAAAATACTGAAAAGCCATACGGCCGTGTGCAATAGGCCTAAGAGACATGCAGCTCTTAATAATTATGACCCATCTTACATCAGCATATTTTTTTATTAAAGGGGTTGTCCGAGTTATTTTTATTTTCTTTGTATGTTTCTAACTAATCAAATGTAAGTGTTTTACAATTCACTTACGGTACTTAATCTGCAGTGGCTCCTTTCTCAGATTTCATTGAGGGTCACATGACTTGTGATGTCAGCTTCTCTCCCTGCTTTGATGATGTTTTCTGCACAAGCCTGAGGAGCAGGTCTGTGTTTGTGCACTAAATGTCACTGGATTCTTCAGGAATGTTTAACCTCTTCTACCACCAGCAGCACAGACTCAAGGCTGGAGTGAAGAGACAAATGCTGGGTACAGGATCTTCCCTCCTCATCCTGCAGACACAGAGCTGACATACTGGAATAGTTCTGCAGATCATTGCACAAGAACAGGTAGGGGGAAGGTCCTCTGTGTATAAGCAGTGTGATTGTACAGCTGGGACTTGTAGTCCTACGCATACAACATGCTGCTGAGTATCCTAGCAGTCAGACATTTCACTCAGGGCAGCACTTTTATTCACTCCCTTTGCAGAGCAGGAGGGGCAGTCTTTTTTGACGCCCACAAATATTCATAAGGAAAACCTCAGAGATTGTTTTTATTGCAGGTAAGCAAAGGGCCAGAAGAAAACTGGGGAAACAGAAGTTTATGTTGCCTAAAACGTGCTTAGTTTATGTGTATATTTCTGACCATCAGATTTACAGTGCTATATTATTTTTTTTACATAACTCGGACAACCCCCATGTTGTAGGCAGGTCCAAATTGACAAAAGGTAGTGCAACACAAGTAGACGGCATCAGCAATAACATAGCACAAAATACCGTCCCATCAGAACCAAATATCACAGTGTAGAACAATATATTGCCCCAACAGCTGTCCCTCTGTGGTGGCCATCAATAGCTGCCATTTCCTGTCCTGCTCCAGTTTTCTTTGATTAAGATATGGAGCAAGGGGCTTGGGGAGTGAGATGCAGCCCACAGCAGTTGAATTCCGAAGGGTATGTGCGGCCGCTGGCCAGGTACATGAGTACCTCATTCTCACAGCGTTTATTATAACTGAGAGCTCTTTATGTACCCCGCCAGCAGAAGAGAGGAGGGCTTGGGCAGCCCTATGGGCATTTGTACACCAGGAAACTTCCCTGTAAGGTCGCCAATCCGCCCCTGGTTTTAACCCCTTCCCAACACATGACGTACTATTACGTCTTGGAAGGCACTGTGTTCACGCAATTTGACGTAATAGTACGTCATGGTGATCGGGCGCACCCGATCACTGCAGGGGCCCGGCAGTCCCTGGTAGCCAGGAAGCTGCTGTATCCACCGGCATTGCTGTAAAAGCCGATGCCGGCGGATTAATGCGGTCCGCTCTGACCGCGACATAGAAAGGGTTTGTGTCGGGTCAGGGAGCGCATCGAGTCCCCGCGCTGCTGTTGCGGGGACTCGATGTGTCAGAAGGCAGCCCGATGCCGAGCAGAGGCTGTCCATTGCCCTGCACGGCACTGGGACCTGCCTTCTACGGGTGCCGAGGAGATCCAGCCTCAGGCAGGGTCTCCTAGGCAGCCTGTTAGTGTTCTACTCACGGTAGTACATGAACAGGCAATGCATTACAATACAGATGTATTGTAATGAATTGCAGAGGGGATCAGACCCCCAAAAGTGAACGTCAGAAATAAAGTAAAAAAAATTAATAACGTTTTTAACTAAAAAAATGCCCCTTTCCTCTTATTTTATAATAAAAAACAAAGAAAAAAAAACACACATATTAGGTATCGCCGTGTCCTTAATGACCAACTCTATAAATATATCACATGATCTATCCTATCCTGTTAAAAAAAATCAATTTTTGTCACCTTACATCACAAAAAGGCAACACCAAGCGATCAAAAAAGGGCGTTTGTCCCACAAAATGGTATCAATAAAACTGTCATCTCATTCTGCAAAAAATTAGCCCCTACTGAAGACAATTGCCGGAAAAAACTATAGCTCTCAGAACATGGAGACACTAAAACATAATTTTTTTGTTTCAAAACTGCTATTATTGTGCTAAAGGAAAATACATAAAAAGAAAATATACATGTTAGGTATCGCCACGTCCGTAACAACCAGCTCTATAAAAATATCACATGATCTAACCCCTCCGGTGAACACCGTAAAAAAAATTTAAGAAATGATACCCTACCTAAGACAATCGGTCAACAAATAAAAAAGCTATCACTCTCAGACAATGAAGACACTAAAATATATATATATATATATATATATATATATATATATTTGCTTCAAAACTGCTTTTATTGTGTTAAAGTGAAATAAATTAAAAAAGTATATATCATAGGTATCGCCGCGTCTGTAACAACTAGCATAAAAATATCACATGATCTAACCCCTCAGGTGAACTCCGTAAAAAAAATGTGGTCACCTTACTTCACAAAAATTGCAACACCAAGCGATCAAAAAGACATATACCCCCAATCAAACTGTCACCTCATCCCACAAAAAATGAGAATTACCTAAGACAATCGGTAAAAAAATAAAACCTCTATGGCTCTTAGACTATGGATACACTAAAACATCATTATTTCGGTTTCAAAAATTGCTATTTTTGTGTAAAACTTAAATAAATAAGAAAAAGTAGACATATTAGTTATTACCACATCCGTAACGATCTGCTCTATAAAAAATTCACATGACCTAATCCCTGAGGTAAACGCTGTAAAAATAAATAAACAAAAACAACCAATTTTTGGGTCACCTTGGCCCATAAAGTGTAATAATGAATAATCAAAAAATTATTTGTACCCAAAAATGGTACCAATAAAAACATCAACTCTTCCTGAAAAAAAAACGAGCCACTGCACAAGGCAGAAAAATGGAGATACAAAAACTTGTTTGTTTTCAAAAATGCTTTATTATGTAAAACTGAAACAAACAAACATAGAAAGTAGACATACAGACGTGGACAAAATTGTTGGTACCCTTTGGTCAATGAAAGAAAAAGTCACAATGGTCACAGAAATAACTTTAATCTGACAAAAGTAATAATAAATTAAAATTCTATAAATGTTAACCAATGAAAGTCAGACATTGTTTTTCAACCATGCTTCAACAGAATTATGTAAAAAAATAAACTCATGAAACAGGCATGGACAAAAATGATGGTACCCCTAACTTAATATTTTGTTGCGCAACCTTTTGAGGCAATCACTGCAATCAAACGCTTCCTGTAACTGTCAATGAGACATCTGCACCTCTCAGCAGGTATTTTGGCCCACTCCTCATGAGCAAACTGCTCCAGTTGTGTCCGGTTTGAAGGGTGCCTTTTCCAGACTGCATGTTTCAGCTCCTTCCAAAGATGCTCAATAGGATTGAGGTCAGGGCTCATAGAAGGCCACTTTAGAATAGTCCAATTTTTTCCTCTTAGCCATTCTTGGGTGTTTTTAGCGGTGTGTTTTGGGTCATTGTCCTGTTGCAAGACCCATGACCTGCGACTGAGACCAAGCTTTCTGACACTGGCTAGTACATTTCTCTCTAGAATTCCTTGATAGTCTTGAGATTTCATTGTACCCTGCACAGATTCAAGACACCCTGTGCCAGACGCAGCAAAGCAGCCCCAGAACATAACAGAGCCTCCTCCATGTTTCACAGTAGGGACAGTGTTCTTTTCTTGATATGCTTCATTTTTTCGTCTGTGAACATACAGCTGATGTGCCTTGGCAAAAACTTCGATTTTTGTCTCATCTGTCCACAGGACATTCTCCCAGAAGCTTTGTGGCTTGTCAACATGTAGTTTGGCATATTCCAGTCTTGCTTTTTTATGATTCGTTTTCAACAATGGTGTCCTCCTTGGTCGTCTCCCATGTAGTCCACTTTGGCTCAAACAACGACGGATGGTGCGATCTGACACTGATGTTCCTTGAGCATGAAGTTCACCTTGAATCTCTTTAGAAGTCTTTCTAGGCTCTTTTGTTACCATTCGGATTATCCGTCTCTTAGATTTGTCATCAATTTTCCTCCTGCGGCCACGTCCAGGGAGGTTGGCTACAGTCCCATGGATCTTAAACTTATGAATAATATGTGCAACTGTACTCACAGGAACATCTAGTTGCTTGGAGATGGTCTTATAGCCTTTACCTTTAACATGCTTGTCTATAATTTTCTTTCTGATCTCTTGAGACAGCTCTTTCCTTTGCTTCCTCTGGTCCATGTCGAGTGTGGTACACACCATATCACCAAACAACACAGTGATTACCTGGAGCCATATATATAGGCCCAATGGCTGATTACAAGGTTGTAGACACCTGTGATGCTAATTAGTGGACACACCTTGAATTAACATGTCCCTTTGGTCACATTATGTTCTGTGTTTTCTAGGGGTACCATCATTTTTGTCCATGCCTGTTTCATGAGTTTATTTTTTTACATAATTCTGTTGAAGCATGGTTGAAAAACAATGTCTGACTTTCATTGGTTAACATTTATAGAATTTTAATTTATTATTACTTTTGTCAGATTAAAGTTATTTCTGTGACCATTGTGACTTTTTCTTTCATTGACCAAAGGGTACCAACAATTTTGTCCACGTCTGTATTTGATATCATTGCGTCCGTAACAACCTGCTCTATAAAAATAGCGCATGAGCTAACCTGTCAGATGAATGTTCTAAAAAATAAAAACTGTGCCAAAACCTTGCCTCACAAAAAACAAAATATAGATTAAAAATCATATGTACCCCAAAATAGTACCAATAAAACTGGCACCTTATCCTGTAGTTTCCAAAATGTGGTCACTTTATTGAGTTTCTACTGTAGGGGTGCATTAGGGGGGCTTCAAACATGGCATCTAAAATCCAGTTCAGCAAAATCTGCTTTCCAAAAACTATATGGCGTTCCTTTCCTTCTGCGCCCTGCCTTGTGGCCATACAGTAGTTTACAACCACATGTGGAGTGTTTCTGTAAACTGCAGAATCAGGGTAATACATATGGGGCCAGATATATCATTAGGCAAAGTCACTTTTGTGGAGTGGAAAAGTCGCAAAAAAGTCCCAAAGGCTAAAACTGCGCACAAATTTGCGACTTTTTACTGCTCTGCACTATGCTCGCCAGTTTTCTGAAAGTGGGCGTGTTTTCGTATGTAAATGAATCTCTAGACAGATTTACTATTGGGACTTTTTTTAAAAGTCGCAACTTCACTCCAGTGAGGACCATGCTTATCTTATGAGACTTTTTAATAGAACATGCGACTTTTTCATAAAAACGTGCGACTTTTGAAAAGCTGCTTACTGACGGATAAACTGCTACCGTCAAACCACATTTATTACAGTCTTAAAGGGGCGATCATAAATCTGACTTGGCTAAAACTGACTTTAGCCATATGTGAAAGTGGAGTGAGCTGTCAGAGTCGTGATAAATCTGGCCCTTAGCGTTTTGTATGAGTGTAAGCCCTTGCTTTGCTACTAGAAAAAATGGATTAAAATGTAAAATCTGCCAAAAAGGGAAATTCTGAAATTTCATCTTCATTTTACATTAAAACGTTTATAAAATCCGTTTTGAATACCTTGAGGGGTGTAGTTTCTAAAATGGGGTCATTTGTGGCTGGTTTTCTATTATGTAAGCCCCACAAAGTGACTTCAGACCTGAACTGGTCCTTAAAAAGTGGGTTTTGGAAATTTTCTAAACTTCTAAGCCTTCTAACATCCCCAAAAAAATAAAATGTCATTTTCAAAATGATCCAAACATGAAGTAGACATATGGGAAATGTAAAGTAATAACTATTATATGAGGTATCACTATCTATTATAAAAGTAGAGAAATCGAAATTTGAAAATTTGGGAATTTTTTAATTTTGGGGGGGTAAATTTGGTATTTTTTCACAAATAAAGGTGAAATATATTGACTCAAATTTATGACTATCATGAAGTACAATGTTTCATGAGAAAACATTCTCAGAATGGCTTGGATAAGTAAAAGTGTTCCAAAGCTATTACCACATAAAGTGACATGTCAGATTTGCAAAAAATGGCCTGGGCAGAAGAGCGAAAACTGGCCCGAGGTAGAAGGGGTTAAATATTATTCGTGGATGGGGGAGATGAGTTGGCTCTGCAGCTTCTCAGCTGGGTCCAGGGGTCTAATGTATGTACAGGGAGAGGACTGAGACAAGCAGGACAAGGAGAAAGACACACAGCACATCTTCCCATGCCCAGATACTTTTTAGAACCATGAGGAGATACTGCTGTGTAATTACTGCAAGTAATCAAGATAGAATGTTGATGGGTTCTGTTTAAGTATTCTCTGCTATCAGATTATATATTTTGACAAAGTTTGCAGAACACCCCTCCCCCTTCCTTCCCATCAGATAGCATACAGGCACTACTCTGCAAACCAAATCATTAATCCGTCCGATCAGGTGGAATAAAGATCTCTATTCATAGCGTTACCTTTTACACCTTCTTCTAAGTGCCAGGAATGAGCACTCTAGAAAGTACACAATGAACTTGTCAAAGCTTGGGCGTCTGAGATAATCCTAATTACTTTAAATGTTGGTGACAGGGTTAATGGCATACAAGATGTGAAAGGAAGCAGATCTCTGGCTCTGCCAGAGGTTTTTGCTTAAGTTCTGATATTGGGTATTTTTTTCATACCTTCCACTGTAAGCAACTGAATTGAATGTATTATTTCTAAGAGCAGACCAGGATGTTTGCTCTATTTTAGAAAAATAACATTATATCAGTAAAGCAAGAAACAAACGAGCTTCATATAAGAAGTATATTGTATAGAAATTCAGTCACTTCCTGTACATTGGCGTATTATCGGCCCCAGGCACAAGGCAGAGCCATGTGCAGGAGGCTATATGGTGCCATACAAGGTCCTTGCAGCTCCATGTGGAGCCTCGGGCATTTCACTGCCCTGCAATGTGCCATCAAAGGCTGTAGTTGCCCTATTATAGCTCCAGACAACTCACAGGTAAATAATACTAAAGGTGGATTTACACATGTAGATTAGGGCTACAGCTAGTAACGATTAATAGAGTCCTGTAATAACAAAAACGAATTAAAAGAACGTTTTCCTTTATAAAAACTCATCAGCCTCCCTGTGCCATCAGGTTCCCCCCATGCCTTCAAATTCCCTCCCAGTGCAATCAGGCTCCCCCCATGCCATCAAGTTCCCCACCAGTGCCATCAGGCTCCCCACTCGGTGCCATCAGCTGCCCACTCGGTACCATCAGCCGACTGCCTCCCCCAGTGCCATTAGGTTCTCCCCCAGTGCCTTTAGGATCTTCCCCAGTGCCATCAGCTGCCCCCTCCAGTGCCATCAGCTGCCCCCTCTAGTGCCATCAGCAGCACCTCCAGTGCCATCAGCTGCCCCCTCAATGACATAAGCTTTTCCAACCCGTGCCATCAGCTGTTCACCCTCCTAGCCATGTCCCCAGCGCCAGTGATATAAAATACTTACCTTTCCTGTAGGTAATACTTAACGAGCAGCCATCTGTCCGGAAGGAACGCTTCCTTCCTGACAATCTGCTGCTTATTGGTACGTGTAAATGCACTACAAGTCCATATGCATGAGCTCTAGGGACAAAGTAGAGAGATACATGTGTGGTGTGTGCATTTACATGTGGTGTGTGCATCAGTGCGGCCCCCCCTCCCTCCCTCTATTGTATTTATATCACTGGTGGCCAGTGCGGCCCCCCCCCCTCCCTCTACTGTATTTAACCCATTGGTGGCACAGTGTGCGGCCCCCCCTCCCTCTATTGTATTTAACTCATTGGTGGCACAGTGTGCGCCCCCCCCCTCCCTCCCTCCCTCTATTGTATTTAACTCATTGGTGGCACAGTGTGCGGCTTCCCCCCCCCCCCCCGCCCGATCATTGGTGGCAGGGGAGAAGCATCATACTTACCTGCTGGCTGCTGCGCTGTCTGTGACCGGCCGGGAGCTCCTCCTACTGGTAAGTGACAGATCATTAAGCAATGCGCCGCACAGATCTGTCACTTACTAGTAGGAGGAGCTCCCGGCCGGTCACAGACATCGCAGCAGCCAGCAGGTAAGTATGATGCTTCTAATATTGCTAAGTAACCATGGCAACCAGGACTGCAGTAGCGTCCTGGTTGCCATGGTTACCGATCGGAGCCCCAACTGGGACTCTGATCGGAACTCTCCGCTGCCACCAATGAGTTAAATACAATGGGGGGGGGGGGGGCGCACACTGTGCCACTAATGATAATACAATAGAGGGAGGGAGGGGGGCCGCACTGGCCACCAATGATATTCAAACTGGGGAGGGAGGGGGGTCTGCTGCCTGGCAGCCCCTGATCTCTGACAGGGGGATATGATACGCACAATTAACCCCTTCAGGTGCGGCACCTGAGGGGTTAATTGTGCGTATCATAGCCCCCTGTAAGAGATCGGGTGCTGCAGGGGGCAGTCATGCACACAGTTTGTAGTATATTCTAACTAGAAGCGTCCCCATCACCATGGGAATGCCTCTGTGTTAGAATATACTGTCGGATATGAGTTTTAACGATGTAACTCAAATCCGATGGTATATTCTAACATAGAGGCGTTCCCATGGTGATGGGGACGCTTCAAGTTAAAATATACCATCGGATTGGAGAAAACTCTGATCCGATGGTATAAAAGGGACTCCTGACTTTACATTGAAAGTCAATGGGGACGGATCCGTTTGCAATTGCACCATATTGTGTCAACGTCAAACGGATCCGTCCCCATTGACTTGCATTGTAATTCAGGACGGATCCGTTTGGCTCCGCACGGCCAGGCGGACACCAAAACGACTGTTTTTTTTATGTCCGTGGATCCTCAAAAAATCAAGGAAGACCCACGGACGAAAAAACGATCACGGACCAACGGAACCCCGTTTTGCGGACAGTGAAAAAATACTGTCGTGTGCATGAGGCCTAAGAAAGATTGTTCCTATATTAATTACTACATATCTTTATTTGTGAAGGACTATCCCACGGAGGACTATTTTTATTATTATTTTTATAATTATTATTTTTATCATAATTTTTCATACTTATATGCATATGTGGCAATTTTATCCGCAAAACACATACGGACCTCTGAATGGAGCCTTTCAGGGGGGTAATCAGGGAGTCTATATGGGGTGATCACCCCCCTGTAAGGCTCCATTCAGACATCCGCATTTGGATTCCGTGAGGGGTATGGTGAGTTCATGGAAGTTTTTATTTTTTGTCACAAGTTAGTGGAATATGAGACTTTTTAAGAAAAAAAAATCATCATTTTCCGCTAACCTGTGACAAAAAATAAAAACTTCCATGAACTCAATATGCCCATCAGCGAATACCTTAGGGTGTCTACTTTCCGAAATGGGGTCATTTGTGGGGTTTTTCTACTGTCTGGGCATTGTAGAACCTCAGGAAACTTGACAGGTGCTCAGAAAGTCAGAGCTGCTTCAAAAAGCGGAAATTCTAATTTTTGTACCATAGATTGTAAACGCTATAACTTTTACCCAAACCATTTTTTTTTTTACCCAAACATTTTTTTTTATCAAAGACATGTAGAACAATGAATTTAGAGAAAAATTTATATATAGATGTCGGTTTAAAAAAAAAAATTACAACTGAAAGTGAAAAATGTCATTTTGTTGCAAGAATTTCGGTAAATTTCGATTAATAACAAAAAAAGTTAAAATGTCAGCAGCAATGAAATACCACCAAATGAAAGCTCTATTAGTGAGAAGAAAAGGAGGTAAAATTCATTTGGGTGGTAAGTTGCATGACCGAGCAATAAACGGTGAAAGTAGTGTAGTGCAGAAGTGTAAAAAGTGGTCTGGTCATTAAGGGTGTTTAAGCTAGGGGGGCTGACGTGGTTAACATATACCTATACCCATATTATTAAATTAGCTATATGCAACCCTTATATGAGTGTGCCTGCTTACCTTCATACCTTCCATCTATTGAATAAAGTTGTCACAGTAAGGCTTCTTTCACACTACAGTATGTTGAATTCAGTGTTTTGCGTTCCGTTTTTCACGGATCCGTTGTTCCGTTTTTTGCTTCCGTTGTGGTTCCGTTTCCGTTCCGTTGTTCCGTTCCGTTTTTCCGTATGGCAAATACAGTATACAGTAATTTCATATTAAAAATTGGGCTGGGCATAACATTTTCAATAGATGGTTCCGCAAAAAACGGAACGGATACGGAAGACATACGGATGCATTTCCGTATGTGTTCCGTTTTTTTTGCGGACCCATTGACTTGAATGGAGCCACGGACTGTGATTTGCGGCCAAATATAGGACATGTTCTATCTTTTCAACGGAACGGAAATACGGAAACGGAATGCATACGGAACACATTCCGTTTTTTTGCGGAACCATTGAAATGAATGGTTCCGTATACGGACCGTATACGGAACGCAAAAAACGGACCGTATACGGAACGCAAAAAACTGTAGTGTGAAAGAGGCCTAAAGCAGATGTGTAACTCCAGGTTCAGAAGTTAATAAGGTTTAAACACATCTATAATTTATTAACCCCCTCCTGACATATGACGTACTATTACGTCATGGAAGTCAGTGGCTTCCCGCATCTTGACATAATAGTACGTTATGGTTATTGGGCGGGCATCTGAGCGGTGCAAGCCCAATCACTGCAGGGGCCCGGCAGTCACTGATAGCCGGGCCCCTGCTGTATCTGCTGGCATTGCTGTAAAAGCCGATGCCGGTGGATTAACCCCTTCTATGCCGCGGTCACTGCTGACAGCGACATAGAAGGGGTTTGCTGCGGGTGAGGGAGCCCATCGGGTCCCCGCGCTGCTGTGGCGGGGACTCGATGGGTGATAAGGCAACCCGTTATCGTGCAGAGGCTGCCAAATGCCTTGCACGGCATCGGGACTTGCCTTCTACGGGTGCCCAAGAGAGTGGGTGTCCTAGGCAACCTGTTAGTGCCCCCCAAAATAGTACTAACCAAACTGTCACCTCATCCCACAAAAAATGAGACCCTAACTAAGACAGTCGGTCAAAAAACAAAAAAAGCTATGGCTCTCAGACTATGGAGACACTAAAACATCATTTTTTTGTGTGTAAAATTATTGTGTAAAAAAAGTATACATATTAGATATTGCCACATTCGTAACGATCTGATCTATAAAAATGTTACATGACCTCCTAACTCCTCAGGTGAACGCTGTACAAATAAATAAAAACTGTGCCAAAATTACAAATTTTTTGGTCAGCTTGCCCCATAAAGTGTAATAATGAATGATCAAAAAATCATATGTACCCAAAAATGATACCAATAAAAACGTCAACTCTTCCTGCAAAATACGAGCCCCTGCACAAGACGATCGGCAGAAAGAAAAAAAAGGCTTTCAGAAAATGGCAACACAAAAACATATTTCTTTTAAAAAAATGCTTTATTATGTAAAACTGAAACAAACAAACAAAGAAAGTAGACATATTTCATATCATTGCGTCCGTAATAACCTGCTCTATAAAAATAACACATGATCTACCCTGTCAGATGAATGTTGTAAAAAATAAAAACTGTGCCAAAACATCCATTCTTTGGTTAACTTGCTTTAGAAAAAAACGTATCATAGAGCAATTAAAAATCATATGTACCCCTAAATAGTACCAATTAAACTGGCACCTTATCCCCTAATTTCCAAAATGGGGTCACTTTTTGGGAGTTTCTACTGTGAGGGTGCATCAGGGGGGCTTCAAATGAGACATGATGTCTAGAAACCAGTCCAGCAAAATCTGCCTTCCAAAAACCATATGGCATTCCTTTTCTTCTGCGCTTTGCTGTGTCCCCTTACATCAGTTTACAACCACATGTGGGGTGTTTCTGTAAGGCCCCTTTCACACGAGTGAGTTTTCCTTGCTGGTGCAATGTGTGAATGTGTGCTTGAGTGGTTTTTTTCACGCATCAGTTCTGTGTTGCGTGAAAAATGCAGCATGTTCTATATTCTGCGTTTTTCACTCAGCCCTGGCCCCATAGAAGTAAATGGGGCTTCAGTGAAAAACGCATTGCATCCGCAAGCAGGTGCGGATGCAGTGCATTTTTCACTGATGGTTGCTAAGAGATGTTGTTTGTAAACCATCAAAACGCATTGCACCTGCACAGAAAAAACTGAACAACTGACCGCAATTGCAGACAAAACTAAGGCCCCTTTCACACGGCCGTTGCGGAAACATGTGCGGGTGCGTTGCGGGAACACCTGCGATTTTTCCGCACGAGTGCAAAACATTGTCATGCGTTTTGCACTCGCATGAGAAAAATCGTGCATGTTTGGTACCCAAACCTGAACTTCTGTGAAGAAGTTCAGGCTTGGGATCGTTATTCTGTAGATTGTATTATTTTCCCTTATAACATGGTTATAAGGGAAAATAATAGCATTCTGAATACAGAATGCATAGTAAAATAGAGCTGGAGGGGTTAAAAAATAATAATCTAACTCACCTTAGTCCACTTGCTCGCGTAGCCCGGCATCTCCTTCTGTCTTCATCTTAGCTTTTTGTAGCAACAAGTACCTTTGGTGACGTCACAGTCATCACATGATCCATCACCATGGTTAAAGATCATGTGATGACTGTGACGTCACCAAAGGTCCTTGTTGCTACAAAAAGCTAAGATGAAGACAGAAGGAGATGCCGGGCTACGCGAGCAAGTGGACTAAGGTGAGTTAGATTATTTTTTTTTAACCCCTCCAGCTCTATTTTACTATGCATTCTGTATTCAGAATGCTATTATTTTCCCTTATAACCATGTTATAAAAGAAAATAATAATGATCGGGTCTCCATCCCGATCGTTTTCACGCAACCCCATTCATTTCTATGGGGCCTGCTTTACGTGAAAAACACAGAATATAGAGCATGCTGCGATTTTCACGTAACGCACAATTGATGCGTGAAAATCACTGCTCATGTGAACAGCCCCATAGAAATGAATGTATCGGTATTCAGTGCGGGTGCAATGCGTTCAACTCACGCATCGCATCTGCGCGGAATTACCCGTGTGAAAGGGGCCTAACTGAACTTGCTTGCAAAATGGTGCGAGTTTCACTGAACGCATCCAGACCTAATCCATCACACTCGTGTGAAAGAGGCCTTAACAGCAGAATCAGGGTAATAAATATTGAGTTTTGTTTGGCTGTTAAGCCTCAATGTGTTAAAGAAAAAAATGGATTAAAATGGAAAATCTGCCCAAAAAAACGAAATTTAGAAATTTTATCTCCATTTTCCTTTAATTCTTGTGGAACACCTAAATGGTTAACAAAGTTTGTAAAATCTGTTTTGAGTAACTTGAGTGGTGTAGTTTCTACAATGGTGTAAGTTATCGGGGATTTCCACTATGTAAACTCCACAAAGTGAATTCGGAACTGAACTGGCCCTTAAAAAGTGGGTTTTGAAAATTTTATTAAAAGTTTTAAGAATTGCTTCTAAAATTCTAAATTCCAAGCCTTCTAATGTCCTAAAATAATAAAATTACATTTACAAAATGATGCCAACATAAAGTAGACATATGAGGAATGTTAAGTAATACATTTTTTATGATGTATCACTTTCTGTTTTAAAAGCAGAGAAATAAAAAATTTTAAAATTGCGATTTTTTTTGTAAATTTGGAATTTTTTCATAAATAAAGTTGAAATATATTGACTCAAATTTATGACTATCATGAAGTACAATGTGTCACGAGAAAACAATCTCAAAATGGCTTGGATAAGTAAAAGTGTTCCGAAGCTATTACCACATTACCTCCATTCCTGAGCCGCCGCCATCATCAGAGTGTCAGCTCTATGCTGACACTCTGCTGTAACCCCATAGATGCTGCGGCAGTGGCATCCATGAGGTTAATAGAGGGAGGGGGCTCCCTCTCTGCACCATCGGGGCTGCTGCGATGGCAGCCCCGATGGTTGCCCTGGCAACCAGACGCTTTGCAAAAGCGTCCGCTGTTGCCACCTACAGGGCATCTGAATGTATTACACTTTGCAATGCAGGAGCATTGTAAAGTATAGTACAGCCATCAGCCCCACTGGATCTTCATGATCCAAGAGGGACTTGATAAAAATAAATAAAAGTAAAAATAAATAAATAAAAATGTAAAAAAATAAATTGCCTTTTCCTATAAAAAATGAAAAATAAAAAAACTAACCATATTAGGTATCACCGCGTCCGTAACGACTGTCTCTATAAAGATATCACATGATAGACCCCGTCCGATAAACACCATAAAGAAATAAAATAAAAACTGTAAAAAAAAAGCCATTTTTGTCACCCTACATCACAAAAAGTGCAACAGCAAGCGATCAAAAGGCGTATGACCCCCAAAATAGTACCAATCAAACCGTCACCTCGTCCCGCAAAAAATGATACCCTATTTAAGACAATCGCCCAAAAAATAAAAAAGCTATGGCTCTCAGACTATAGAGACACTAAAACATCATTTTTTTGGTTTCAGAAATGCTATTATTGTGTAAAACTTAAATAAATAAGAAAAAGTATACATATTAGGTATTGCCACGTCCGTAACGATCTTCTCTATAAAACTATCACATGACCTAACTCCTCAGATGAACGCTGTATGTAAAAATAAATAAATGAAAACTGTTCCAAAACAGCCAATTTTTGGGTCACCTTGCCCCATAAAGTGTAATAATGAATGATCAAAAAATCCTATGTACCCAAAAATGGTAACAAAAAAACCTCAACACTTTCTGCAAAAAACTAGCCCCTGCACAAGACGATCGGCAGAAAAATAAAAAACATGGCGTTCAGAAAACCAATCCAGCACAATCTGCCTTCCAAAAACCGTATGGCATTCCTTTCCTTCTGCGCCCTGCCGTGTGCCCATACAGCAGTTTACGACCACATGTGGGGTGTTTATGTAAACCGTGGAATCAGGGTAATAAATATTGAGTTTTGTTTGGCTGTTAACCCTCAATGTGTTAAAGAAAAAAAATTATAAAATTTAAAATCTGCCAAAAAAGTGAAATTTTTAAATTTAATCTCCATTTTCCTTTAATTCTTGTGGAACGCCTAAAGGGTTAACAAAGTTTGTAAAATCAGTTTTGAGTAACTTGAGGGGTGTAGTTTCTACAATGGGGTCATTTATGGGGGTTTCCACTATGTAAGCCCCACAAAGTGACTTCAGACCTGAACTGGTCCTTAAAAAGTGGGTTTTGGAAATTTTCAGAATTGCTTCTAAACTTCTAAGCCTTCTAACGTCCTAAAAAATAAAATGACATTTCCAAAATGATGCCAACATAAAGTAGACATATGGGGAATGTTAAGTAATAAATATTTTATTAGGTATGACTTTCTGTTTTAATTTGGGATTTTTTCATAAATAAAGGTGAAATATATTGACTCAAATATATCATGAAGTACAATGTGTCACGAGAAAACAGTCTCAGAATGGCGTGGATAAGTAAAAGTGTTCCAAAGCTATTACCACATAAAGTGACGCATGTCAGATTTGTAAATTTTGACCTGGACACTGGGGCATCAATGACCCTTGGTCATGAAAGGGTTAAGGACACACGGCGTATCTGTATGCCCTGTGTATTTCCGCGTCCGTATCGACCGGCTCTATAAACATATCACATGACTTAACCCCTCAGATGAACACCGTAAAAAATAAAAACTGCTAAATAAACAATTTTTTGGTCACCTTACATCACAAAAAGTACAACAGTAAGCGATCAAAAAGGCATAAGCCCACCAAAATAGTACCAATCCAACCGACACCTCATCCCGCAAAAAATGAGACCCTACCTAAGACAATCGCCCAAAAAAGAAAAAAAAAATATGGCTCAGAATATGGAGACACTAAAACATAATTTTTTTGTTTTAAAAAAGTAAACCTAAGTAAATAAAAAAAAAGTATACATATTAGGTATCGTCGCATCCGAAATAACCTGCTCTATAAAAATATCACATGACCTAACCCCTCAGGGGAACAGCGTAGAAAAAAAATGTGTATAAAAAAAAGCAATTTTTTGTCACCTTACATCACAAAAAGTGTAATAGCAAGTAATCAAAAAGTCATACGCACCCCAAAATGGTACCAATCAAACCGTCATCTCATCCCGCAACAATCATACCCTACCCAAGATAATCTCCCAGAAACTGAAAAAACTATGGCTCTCAGACTATGGAGACACTAAAACATGATTTTTTTTGTTTCAAAAATGAAATCATTATGTAAAACTTACATAAATAAATAAAAAAGTATACATATTAGGTTTTGCCGCGTCCGTATCGACCAGCTCTATAAAAATATCACATGACCTAACTCCTCAGGTGAACACCGTAAAAAAGAAAAAAGAACGGTATAAAAAAAACTATTTTTTGTCATCTCACTCCACAAAAAGTGAAATAGCTAACGATCAAAAAGTCATATGCACCCCAAAATAGTACCAATCAAACCGTCATCTCATCCCGCAAAAAATGAGCCCCTACCTAAGATAATCGCTCAAAGACTGAAAAAACTATAGCTCTCAGACTATGGAGACACTAAAACGTGATTTTTTTTTTTGTTTAAAAAATGAAATCATTGTGTAAAACTTATATAAATAAAAAAATTGTATACATATTAGGTATCTCCTCGTCCGTGACATCCTGCTCTATAAAAATACCACCTGATCTAACCTGTCAAATGAATGTTGTAAATAACAAAAAAAAAAACGGTGCCAAAACAGCTATTTCTTGTTACCTTACCTCACAAAAAGTGTAATATAGAGCAACCAAAATTGATATGTATCCTAAACTAGTACCAACAAAACTTCCACCCTATCCCGTAGTTTCTAAAATGGGGTCACTTTTTTGGAGTTTCCACTCTAGGGGTGCATCAAGGGGCTTCAAATGGGACATGGTGTCAAAAAACCAGTCCAGCAAAATCTGCCTTCCAAAAACCGTATGGCATTCCTTTCCTTCTGTGTCCTGCCGTGTGCCCGTACAGCAGTTTACGACCACATATGGGGCCATAAATATAGAGTTTTGTTTGGCTGTTAACCCTTGCTTTGTAACTGGAAAAAAAATATTAAAATGGAAAATCTGCCAAAAAAGTGAAATTTTGAAATTGTATCTCTATTTTCCATTCATTCTTGTGGAACACCTAAAGAGTTAACGACGTTTGTAAAATCGGTTTTGAATACCTTGAGGGGTGTAGTTTCTTAGATGGGGTCACTTTTATGGAGTTTCTACTCTAGGGGTGCATCAGGGGGGCTTTAAATGGGACATGGTGTAAAAAAAAACAGTCCAGCAAAATCTGCCTTCCAAAAACCGTATGGCATTCCTTTCCTTCTGCGTCCTGCCGTGTGCCCATACAGCAGTTTACGACCACATATGGGGTGTTTCTGTAAACTACAGAATCAGGGCCATAAATATTGAGTTTTGTTTGGCTGTTAACCCTTTCTTTGTAACTGGAAAAAATTTTTTTTAAAAGGGAACCTGTCACCGGGATTTTGTGTATAGAGCTGAGGACATGGGTGGCTAGATGGCCGCTAGCACATCCGCAATATCCAGTCCCCATAGCTCTGTGTGCTTTTATTGTGTAAATAAAACGATTTGATACATATGCAAATTAACCTGAGATGAGTCCTGTATGTGAGATGAGTCAAGGACAGGACTCATCTCAGGTTAATTTGCATATGTATCAAATCGTTTTATTTACACAATAAAAGCACACAGAGCTATGGGGACTGGGTATTGCGGATGTGCTAGCAGCCATCTAGCAACCCATGTCCTCAGCTCTATACACAAAATCCTGGTGACAGGTTCCCTTTAATGGAAAATCTGCCCAAAAAGTAAAAATTTTTACATTGTATCTCTATTTTCCATTTATTCTTGTGGAACACCTAAAGGGTTTAACGACGTTTGTAAAATCAGTTTTGAATACCTTGAGGGGTGTAATTTCTAGAATGGGGTCATTTTTTGGATGGTTTCTATTATGTAAGCCTCACAAAGCGATTTCAGACCTGAACTGGTCCTTAAAAAGTTGTTTTTTTTTTGAAAATTTCTGATAAATTTCAAGATTTACTTCTAAGCCTTGTAACGTCCCCCAAAAATAAAATGTCATTCCCAAAATGATCCTAACATGAAGTAGACATATGGGGAATGTAAAGTAATAACTATTTTTGTGGGTAATAATATGTATTATAGAAGTAGAGAAATTGAAACTTGGAAATTTGCTAATTTTTCCAAATATTTGACAAATTTGGTATTGTTTTATCAATAAAAGTGATGTTTTTTTTACTCCATTTTACCAGTGACATGAAGTACAATATGTGACGAAAAATCTCAGAATGGCCTGGATAAGTAAAAGCGTTTAGAAGTTATCACCACTTAGAGTGACACTGGTCAGATTTGCAAAAAATTGCCTGGTCCTTAAAGGATAACTGTCACATTTAGACCCTAATTTAAATTTTCATATATGTAGTTACTACAAGATGGCCGCCACTGCCCTAACCCTGAGACTAATCCCGCCTGCCCTCACTAGCCAGTAACAATAGCCCCCCAAAAGTGTCAGTAACCAGAGCCCTCCCCCTAAAGGGTTAATCTCCTGCAGCACAAAGGGGTCCTCTTACCACATGTTGCTTTCATTTATACACTGAGCAGATGGCAGATCTCCCTTCCCTGTTGTGCGCTGGTTCAACTCTGCCTTCTCCAGCTCTGCTGAGTGAGGGAGCGTCTGCCAAGCGCAGGGACAGGGAGGCGTGCACACAGCCCAGGCACTGTTATCAGCTGCTGGGCTTTAATCATTTACTTACAGTCCCTGGCTGTCAGTAATCTGACCTTGCACGCAGCCTGCTTCTGCGTCCTCCGTCCTTCAACAGATAGACGGACCATGCCTAGCAACCCTATTTTAAGCACAGGTAAAAGTAGGCAGTACAGGGAACAAAAATGTGGAATTAGGCCTCATGCACACGACCTTTGTGTGCGTCCGTTCCGTCATTTTTCACAGTTTAGCGGAGGTCCCATTAATTTCTATGGAGCTGTGAAAAAAATGATAGTCCTCCGTTTTTTCTCCGCATCCGTGATTCCAGTCCGTCCAAAAAATATAACCTGTCCTATTCTTGTCAGTGGAAAACGGAGGACGGACCCATTCAAGTCAATGGGTCCGTAAAAAAAAACTGATGCACAACTGGTATGCCATCCGTGTCAGTTTTTTTCTACAAGACCTTGGTGCAATAAAATTGCACTTTTCATTAACCTTCCTTTTTTATCCCCTGTCAGACAAAAAAAAAGGGAAGACAGAAGGAAACACAACTGAAGCAAAATCAGACACGGACCACTAAAGCCAAATCACTGACAGTGAAAAAACACTGTCTTGTGCATGAGGCCTTAAGGGGTAATTGAATACACAGTGAAACGTTGAAATAGGGCCACCAATGTGATATTAATCACCACAATCCAATGCTCCAAAAAAAATAAAAAATACAACAGTGAAATAAGGCTGTGTCGATAAGGAGTTAAAGGGGTTCTCCGGGAATAAAAAATAAAAAAAGAAAATACTTAAATATTGCTTTATTATGAATATATTCCCAAATAACTTTCATTAGTTATAATGGTTCGTTTTGTCTAGGGAGTAATCATTAGGAGAAATAAATGGCCACTGTCCTATTAATATACAAAAAAACTGTCCTAATCACACAGGAGGACAAGTTACTTCCGAGCACTGAGCTAAAGAGCTACCTCATCCTCCGCTCCTACTTGTCAGGGATTTTCATCTTAAATATAGCTGATAAGAACTTTAGCTGAATCTCTGTAGGAATGAAGTTCATGAGTAGACATAAAGTACAGAGACGATGAACAGGACAGACTGTGGTAATGTGGGGCTGTGGTAATGGAGACTGCATATAAGTGCTGTTGCTCATCAGCCACATCCCCACCTCCTCTCTGTACTTCATGTCTCCTCATGAACTCCATTCCAACAGAGATTCAGCTGCAGATCTTATCAGCTGTATTCAGGATCATAATCCATGACAAGTAGAGCAGAGAGGAGGATGAGGCAACTCTTTAGGACAGGTTGTGTGTGGACTGATAGGATGGCGGCCATTTTATTTCTCCTTATGATTGCTCCCTAGACTAAATGAGCCATTATCATTAATGAAAGGGTGCATCAGGGGGGCTTCAAATGGGACATGGCTTCTAAAAACCAGTCAAGCAAAATCTGCCTTCCAAAAACCATATGGCGCTCCTTTTCTTCTGCGCCCTGCTGTGTGCCCTTACACCAGTTTACGACCACATGTGTGGTGTTTCTGTAAACCACAGAATCAGGGTAATAAATATTGAGTTTTGCTTGGCTGTTAACACTCGATATGTTAAAGAAAAAAATGGATTCAAATGGAAAATCTGCCAGAAAAGTAAAATTTTTAAATTTCATCTCCATTTTCCTTTAAAGGGCTTCTGTCACCCCACAAAAGTCTTTTTTTTTTTTTTGGATAGTTACATTACTTATAGCGCGATATAGGAGAATATAATGTTGTCACTTACTTTGATGCGGCCGTTTCTTTAGAAAACAAAGTTTTATAATATGTAAATCCGGTCTCTACCAGCAAGTAGGGCGTCTACTTGCTGGTAGCCGCAGCAGAAAACCGCCCCCTCGCCGTGTTGATTGACAGTGCCAGCCGTGATCTCCTCCTCCGGCCGGCCCTGTCAGTATTTCAAAAATCGCGCGCCTCTGTTCATTCGGCGCAGGCGCTCTGAGATGAGGAGGCTCGTCTCCTCAGAACTCCCTCAGTGCGCCTGCGCCGATGATGTCTCGGCGCAGGCGCACTGAGGGAGTTCTGAGGAGACGAGCCTCCTCATCTCAGAGCGCCTGCGCCGAATGAACAGAGGCGCGCGATTTTTGAAATACTGACAGGGCCGGCCGGAGGAGGAGATCACGGCTGGCCCTGTCAATCAACACGGCGAGGGGGCGGTTTTCTGCTGCGGCTACCAGCAAGTAGACGCCCTACTTGCTGGTAGAGACCGGATTTACATATAAAACTATATATATAACTTTGTTTTCTAAAGAAACGGCCGCATCAAAGTAAGTGACAAGATTATATTCTCCTATATCGCGCTATAAGTAATGTAACTATCCCAAAAAAATATATATGACTTTTGTGGGGTGACAGAAGCCCTTTAATTCTTGTGGAACACCTAAAGGTTTAACAAAGTTTGTAAAATCAGTTTTGAGTAACTTAAGGGGTGTAGCGTCTACAATGGGGTCATTTATGGGGGGTTTCAACTATGTAAGCCCCACAAAGTGACTTCAGACCTGAACTTGTCCTTAAAAAGTCTGTTTTGAAAATGTTCTTAAGGCCTAGTTCACACGACCGTATGGCTTTTATTGTTTTTTGCGGTCCGTTTTTCACGGATCCGTTGTTCCGTTTTTAAGTTCCGTTGTGTTTCCGTTTCCGTTCCGTTGTTCCGTTCCGTTTTTCCGTATGGCATATACAGTATACAGTAATTACATAGAAAAAATTGGGCTGGGCATAACATTTTCAATAGATGATTCAGAAAAAACGGAACGGAAACGGAAGACATACGGATGCATTTCCGTATGTGTTCCGTTTTTTTTGCGGACCCATTGACTTGAATGGAGCCACGACCCGTGATTTACGGCCAAATATAGGACAAGCTCTATCTTTCAACGGAACGGAAAAACGGAAATACGGAAACGGAATGCATACGGAACACATTCAGTTTTTTTTGCGGAACCATTGAAATGAATGGTTCCGTATACGGACCGTATACGGAACACAAAAAAACGGCCCGTACACCCGCAAAAAAAACGTTCGTGTGAACTAGGCCTAAAAGTTTTAAGAATTGCTTCTAAAATTCTAAGCCTTCTAACATCCTAAAAAAATAAAATGACATTTACAAAATGATGCCAACATAAGGCTACTTTCACAATCGTGTTTGGTGCGGATCCATCATGGATCTGCACAGATGGATCCATTCAGATAATGCAACCGTCTGCATCCGTTCTGAACGGATCCTTTGTATTATCTGTAACATAGCTAAGATGGATCCGTCTTGAACACCATTGAAAGTCAATAGAGAATGGATCCGTTTTCTATTGTGTCAGATTGTGTCATAGAAAACGGATCCGTTCCCATTGACTTACATTGTGTGTCAGAACGGATCCGTTTTTGCTCAGTTTCATCAGATGGACACCAAAATGCTGCAAGCAGCATTTTGGTGTCCGCCTCCAAAGCGGAATTGAGGCGAAACGGCAAACTGATGCATTCTGAACGGATCCTTTTCCACTCAGAATGCATTCGGGAAAAACGGATCCGTTTTGGACCGCTTGTGAGAGCCCTGAGCGATTCTCACAAACGGAACGCCAGTGTGAAAGTAGCCTAAAGTAGACATATGGGAAATATTAAGTAATAAATATTTTATGATGTATCACTTTCTGTTTTAAAAGCAGAAAAATAGAAATTTTTTAAATTGCTAATTTTTCTAAATTTTTGGTAGTTTTTTTTATAAATAAAGGTGAAATATATTGACTATCATAAAGTACAATGTGTCACGAGAAAACACTCTCTGAATGGCTTGGATAAAGTGTTCCAAAGTTATTACCACATAAAGTGACACATGTCAGATTTGCAAAAAATGGCCGGGGCAGAAGGGTGAAAACTGGCCTGGGTTAGAAGGGGTTAAAGTGTGTTGAATGCTGTTAATCACACTCCGGAATATATTGCACCTTTGAGAGCATGGCACTCTTCTGGAGTTAACTGTCCAGTTCATTCATGCTTCACTTCGTGACAGATGATTTATCCCAAAGGAGAAGCACAATTGCTCCAGGAGTGAGGGTTATGTGGAATAAAGGGAAGGTCATGAGCACTTCCCACCCTTTTGTTCCTCAAGTGACCCAAGAAACTTAGATAAATATCTCTCTTATTCACCGGGAGTTATCCATTTCTGTCCATTGTTTGAAGGAGATGTGCCAGATACATGACAGGCTGTAGGTTGGTGTAGTTGAACACTTTATCCAAGCCATTCAGAGAGTGTTTTCTCGTGACACATTGTACTTTATGATAGTCAATATATTTCACCTTTATTTATTAAAAAAAACTACCAAAAGTATTGAAAAATTAGCAATTACATTTTTTTTTATTTCTCTGATTAAGGAATTAATCTTTATGTTTTTCTTATTAACTTAAACAGTTTAATATGAGGAATTTTATATTCTATAACACTTTAGTAAGTGCTATGTGTTTGCATTTACCTTTCTCACAATGTTTGTATTGCCTAGTACTTTAGGAGCATTGTTTTTTTTTTTTTTTTTTTTGTATGTTGCATTCCAAGATGTATTTGCCCATTAAATGTAAAGACCTAAATAATGGGGCTACATCTGTAGTTGACCTCCAATGCTTCTCTTCTGATGAAGGTCAAGAAAGTCACATTCCTTGCACCCTAAATCCTAACTACATATTCTAGTATTTCAATACTTATTCAGGGAAATAAATAACAGACATAATAACGAGGAGTTCAGGCGTGGCGGAAACAATAGACATGGAGATTGCTCTGTATCTTAGCTAAATCTACAAGGCTTAAATCCATAACAGGCATGCAGCAGATTTGAAAAAACGTATTATTTTTTGTCAAGCAGACATGTCTTGATTTTAATGGCTGGCCTGGAGAGCTACAGTTTTTCTACAGTCAAGTAGTCTTTTGTCCAAGACGTCTTATTCCTACAAATGTGCATTGCCATCAGCTTCTGTGGCACCTGGCCTGGGTACGAATGATTCTTCTGCACCCCCTATAGCTACTCCTCTGAATAAAATAAGATGCATATCATATGTTATGTATCATAACTAAATGTCCATTTATATTATCAACTATCCTGTCTGCATTTGCAAAATTCTGCCTCCAAACTACTAAAAGTAATCCGTTCAGTTATTAGTATTTGCTCCCACTTTATGCACATTTTTTCCAAGTGTTCTACATGTGCGGATGTGGCATATTATCTAGGGGATGGAGAAGGATTTCATATTGTGTCCTCTAAGGGTCAGTTCAAACCAAGGATTTTGAAAAACACGCTTAGGCTACTTTCACACTTGCGTTTGGAGCGGATCCGTCTGGTGTCTGCACAGACGGATCCGCACCTATAATGCAAACGCTTAGATCCGTTCAGAACGGATCCGTTTGCATTACCATGAACAAAAAAAAACAAAAAACATATATATATATATTTTTTTGTTCATGATAGTGCAAACGGATCCGTTTTGACTTTACATTGAAAGTCAATGGGGGACGGATCCGTTTGAAAATTGAGCCATACTGTGTCAACTTCAAACGGATCCGTCCCCATTGACTTACATTGTAAGTCTGGACGGATCCGTTTGCCTCCGCACGGCCAGGCGGACACCCGAACGCTGCAAACTGCGTTCGGGTGTCCGACTGCTGAGTGGAGCGGATCCCAAACGCTGCCAGACTGATGCATTCTGAGCGGATCCGCATCCACTCAGAATGCATTGGGGCTGGACTGATCCATTGGGGGCCGCTTGTGAGAGCCTTCAAACGGAACTCACAAGCGGACACCCGAACGCAAGTGTGAAAGTAGCCTTAAAAAATCAGGGTGGAATCTGCATGGGTTTTTGTAGTGTGATTTTTGATGTTTGTTTTTTTAAACCAACAGAAGTTCACTTCTATACAAAGCTGCATTTTCAGCTTGAGGTTTTTGACGTGGATCTGCGCCAGAAAAATAATGGATTTGCATGGAACTGTTTTTTTATGCTTCCCATTCATTTCAATGGGAGACTTCAGTGCTGATTCTGCCCCAATATAGGGCAGGCTGCTTCCTTTTTTCCACATGTAAAAAAAAAAGTGCTGTTTCCCATTGAAGTGAATAGGAGGCTGTTTAGAGGCATTTTTTTAAAGCTGATTGTGAGGCACAAACACTCCAAAATCGGCGCCCAAAAAAAAGTGTGAACTTTACCTTTAGAGCTTCAAAATGAGAATCTGGTCTGACAGTGGAATCTGCATGTGGATCACCGCTAATTGCAGGTCGCACTTTTGGGCCACACCTGTATATGGGCCCTTTCATATATATCTGGCAATCCAGTTCAGTTTCCCTTCGGTGTGAAGCAGAAAATTCCGGAGGGGAGTTGGAGCTAAAACTGAACCCCATCATTTTCTAGGAGTTCATTTTCATACATCTGCAGTTGTGATGCCAGATGTCCAGTAGAGCTGGATAGAAAAATGCTGCATGCTCAGTTTTTCTGGCTGACGCATTTTATCCAGTGGATGGATGCCAGATTTGTGCACTGACGGATCTCGTGATTCCAAAGGGTTACATTTTAGATATTAGCCATTAACATACGTTGGTAACACTTTTAGAACGCTATCATGGCTCTGGTTCAGCCATGCCTTCAGTTGTAGGTCATAATAGGTATTTGTACTGCATATGACATATGTGTATATTCAGGGATATGTTATAGAAATGATAGATGGGTGAGCTGGGTGTTTCCTAAATGGGTGTTTCCTAAATTTCCTAAATGTGTGATATTTAAAGTGTTATATCTTGTACATTTAAGTGAATAAGAAAAAGGATCTGATTAGAATGATGACTATGACTGAGCATGAGTCTAATGCATTATTATAATGACATAACTTCCAGCTTACCTAGTAGTAGTGCGGTCTATGTGTGATAAATCATAAAGTGATGACTAGATTAACGGGCAGTTTATCAGGACGCTAGGTGTGTGGCTGTTGTGTCCTTTGCTTCTCGCTGATAGCATGAGCAGGCTTAGGTAAACTGTAAAAATGACTGTAATCAAACATAATAAGTGTTGACACTGAACATGTCAGAGCAGGGTGCACACTGCTGTGATTTAGACCTGCGCTGGGCTTCCAATGCGTTTAACTTAATTACACCATAGATTTCGCTATTGATGAACACAGGTTGAATTAACACATGAGCACTAATATACCTTCCCACCATTATTGTAGTACAAGGAGCAGTGGCAGATGCCCGCAGTTAGTTACACAAACATTAGTATTAACGATTGGCCATTTGGAATTGGTGACAAACTGCAGCCTGGCGAAATCTTGAGTCTGAAACCAATCAGCAAGTTAATGAGGGGAGAAATTGCCACTGCAGCTTGCCTTAATTACATTCAGGCTTGGCAGGAGCCGGGACGCATAGGGCTGTGGGTAGGATGGGAAACCAGAGGTCGCAGGACCTGCCTTCCTATCTTCTTTTCAGTATCAGTAGTGACATGTAGGTGATTTTAGAATTGTCCATGCTTGGGTTGGTTTTAGTATTTTTGTTCATTTGATTTTATCTATTTGCCAAAGAAGGTTTCGTTTTTTTTTTTCTTCGTGTTATGCTTTGCTGATATTCTATAAAACAATCCCTGAAATTATTACATTAAATTTGATTTTGTTTACTGCAGTATGTTGCCGAAGTGTGAGAATATGTCAGTATGACACAAATGGTAACATTTTTAAGATATACACATGCACCAGCTGCAGATATCAGTAGATTTTGCAGGTTGTATACATTAGATCAGTGGTGATCAGCCTTAGGCCTCATGCACACGACCATATGTATTTTGTGGTTCACATAAAATTCAGATGACGTCTGTGTGCATTCTGTATTTTGCGGAACAGCTGGCCCCTAATAGAACAGTACTATCCTTGTCCGTAATGTGGACAATAATAGGACATGTTCTATTTTTTTCACGGAACGGAAATACGGAAACTGAATGCACGGAAACCTTCCTGGTTTTTTTTTTTGTTTGTTTTTTTGCGGACCCATTGAAGTGAATGATTCCGCATACGGTCTGCAAAAAACGTACATGGAAAGAAAATACATTTGTGTGCATGAGCCCTTATAGGGTGTCAGAAGTTGTCCTTGATTCTTTCAGATCACGTACAGCCAAGGCTTAGACAGTGGTCAGGCAGAAACACGTGCACAACCATAAATCTATGTGAAAAAGTACGGACATCCTACTTTTATATATATATATTTTTATTTTTTTTTCAACATTTGTGGACATAAAAATATTTGGGGGCACATTTATCAAACTGGTGTAAAGCAAAACTGGCTTAGTTGCCCATAGCAACCAACCAGATTCCCCCTTTCATTTTCCACAGGATGATGATTAAAATTTCCCTACTGGACAAGTGCTGTGCTCCCCAGTGTAATGATGTTCCTGGCACTTGCTGGATCACGTG
Source organism: Bufo gargarizans (assembly GCF_014858855.1). Taxonomy (NCBI): domain Eukaryota; kingdom Metazoa; phylum Chordata; class Amphibia; order Anura; family Bufonidae; genus Bufo; species Bufo gargarizans. The sequence continues at coordinate 454,464,022 of NC_058080.1, read as the reverse complement.
CCATACATTGTGCTAGTGATCCTAGCCCAGTTACAACTCACAATTAATGCAGATTGTGCCTGCACAGTCAGGTAGCCTGACCCTGGGTAAACGCTGGTACAATCGCGCATACAGAGCGCTCCATCGCAAACGCTCAGGTGTGAACCCAGCGTTAAGCCTCTTGCACATGAACATCCATACAATTTGCAGTCCCCAATGCACGGGCAACCTCCATACGGAGACGGATCGAGACCCATTCAACTTGAATGGGTCTGTGATCTGTCCACACCACAAACAATAGAACAAGTTCTATTTTTTTGCGGTGCCTCCGATCCGTGTTTCCGTTCTGCATCTCCGTGATTGCGGTTCAATTCAAGTGAATGGGTCCGCAACCGTGATGCAGAGTGCACACGGGCCTGTGCCCGTGTATTGCGGGCCGCTATATAGCCACGGGCACACCACATTCGTGTGCAAGAGGCCTTAGGCAATGACTGCTTACAGTGCCCGAGGCTGCCTGACTGCGGAGACGCTACCCACGTGCATTGTGGTTTGTAACCGGGACAGGATTCCCATGTGCCCGCAACCTAATTGAACTGCAAAGCACGGCGCTGGCCCAAATTTTAATCGTAAAACGGCTAGGGCAGTGCTAAAGCCCACCCATCAGAGCCAGTAACAATGGGTGACCCATCAGAGCCGGCAACACTGCTAGGTGGAAGCCTCCGTCTAGTAGTGTTAAAAATATAAACAAAAAAAGCCCTTGTTGTGCGTGATCTATCGCAGGAAAAGCATGAAATGCTCCGGTGCTAATATCTGGAGGGGTGAAAACGGGGGTTATGTCCAGGTTCAGCTCTGAACCCGAACAACCCCTTTAAAGAGATTTTGCAGGAATTTAATATTACTATCCTCAGTATAAGACATCAATATCAGATTGTCAGGGGGTCTGACACCACATTGATCAGCTGCTGCAGAGTACTGTAGCTCCAGCGTCGTTACATGTAAGTTATGGTATAATTTATATAATTTTTTTTTTTGTTTGCTCTCACAAAAAATAAACAGAGAAGGTAGTTTTTTAGGTTATTACGGTCATATGGATGCTTAATATGTGTATGTGTATCTTTTTATATTTTTGTCCACAAAGCCGTATGAGAGCTTGTTTTTTGTGGAACAAGTTGCAATTTCTGTTGGCACCAATTAATATTCTATACATTGCCATTATTTACCCCTTAAGGACCCCTGCCATACATGTACAGCGCTGGTGGACGTCACTTAAGGACATGTACAGCTCCTGCACCCACCCAATCAGCGGCACAGACCCAGCAGTCACTGACAGCCAGGCCCCTGCTGCATACGCTGGCATCTGTGAAAACACAGATGCCGGCGTATTAACCCCTCAAAGTTGACCGCGGATTGCGGAGGGTACGGGTGCCCTCCGCATCTCCATTGGGTCCCCGTGCTACAGGGACCTGATGGCAGAGAAGGCAAGCCCGATGCCTTCCATAGGCATCCGGGCTTGCCATCTACTGAAGCCTGTGAGATCCAGTCCCTAGTGCTTCCGTGGGGTTCCGTTCCGCACCGCATCTCCATATTTGCGGAATGCACACGTCCGGTGCCCCGTGTATTGTGGATCTGCCGTATGCAGGCCGAAATACGGCAACGGAGGGGCAACGGTCGTGTGAACGAGCCCTAACACTGTAAAAAAATAAAAACGGTGCCAAAACAGTTATTTTTTGTTACCTTGCCTCACAAAAAATGTAATATAAAGCAACCAAAAATCATATGTACCCTAAAATAGTGCCAACAAATGGGGTGTTTCTGTAAACTACAGAATCAGGCCTCTTTCACACGACCGTTTTTTTTTTCCGTTTTGCGGGCCGTTTTTTGCGGTCCGTATACGGTCCGTATACGGAACCATTCATTTCAATGGTTCCGCAAAAAAAACGGAATGTACTCCGTGTGCATTCCGTTTCCGTATTTCCGTTTTTCCGTTCCGTTTAAAGATAGAACATGTCCTATATTTGGCCGCAAATCACGTTCCGTGGCTCCATTAAAGTCTATGGGTCCGCAAAAAAACGGAATGCATACGGAAATGCATCCGTATGTCTTCCGTATCCGTTCCGTTTTTTGCGGAACCATCTATTGAAAATGTTATGCCCAGCCCAATTTTTTATATGAAATTACTGTATACTGTATTTGCCATACGGAAAAACGGAACGGAACAACGGAACGGAAACGGAACCACAACGGAAGCAAAAAACTGAACAACGGATCCGTGAAAAACGGACCGCAAAACACTGAAATGGACATACTGTCGTGTGAAAGAGGCCTCAGGGTAATAAATATTGAGTTTTGTTTGGCTGTTAACCCTTGCTTTGTTAGCAGAAAAAAATGGATTAAAATGGAAAATCTGCCAAAAAAGTGAAATGCTCAAATTTCATCTACATTTTCCTTTAATTCTTGTGGAACACCTAAAGGGTTAACAAAGTTTGTAAAAATCTGTTTTGAATACCTTTAGGGGTGTCGTCTCTAAAATGGGGCTTTTGGAAATTGCAAAAACAACACTGCACATCACCAAAAGCACACCATATCCACAGTGAAGCATGGTGGTGGCAGCATCATGCTTTGGGGCTGTTTTTTTTCAGCTGGAACTGGGGCCTTAGTTAAGCTAGAGGGAATTATGAACAGTTCCAAATACCATCCAATATTGGCACAAAACCTTCAGGCTTCTGCTAGAAAGCTGAACATGAAGAGGAATTTCATCTTTCAGCATGACAATGACCCAAAGCATACATCCAAATCCACCAAGGAATGGCTTCACCAGAAGAAGATTAAAGTTTTGGAATGGGCCAGCCAGAGCCCAGACCTGAATCCGATTGAAAATCTGTGGGGTGATCTGAAGAGGGCTGTGCACAGGAGATGCCCTCGCAATCTGACAGATTTGGAGTGTTTTTGCAAAGAAGAGTGGGCAAATCTTGCCAAGTCAAAATGTGCCATGCTGATAGACTCATACCCCAAAAAGACTGAGTGCTGTAATAAAATCAAAAGGTGCTTCAACAAAGTATTAGTTTAAGGGTGTGCCCACTTATGCAACCATATTATTTTATTTTTATATTTTTTTCTTCCCTCTACCTAAAAGATTTCAGTTTGTTTGTCAATTGAGTTGTACAGTTTATAGGTCACATTAAAGGTGGGAAAAGTTTTGAAATATTTTATCTTTGTCTTTTTTTTTACATCAAAGAAACCTGACATTTTAACAGGGATGTGTAGACTTTTTATATCCATTGTATGACTTTTTTTAGCACTTTGTATAAAAAAATTTGAGAGGCAAAGTGACAAAGAAAAATGGGGATTCAGCTATTTCATTTTTTTCCGTTATGGTGTTCACTGTACGGGATACATACTTTTATGTTTTAATAGTTTGGGCATTTTCCGATGTTTGTCATCTCCAATCATGGAGTCTGCTTGCGGATTTCTGTTGAGTAAGGCCTAGTTCACACAAACGTTTTTTTTGCGGGTGTACGGGCCGTTTTTTTGTGTTCCGTATACGGTCCGTATACGGAACCATTCATTTCAATGGTTCCGCAAAAAAAACGGAATGTGTTCCGTATGCATTCCGTTTCTGTATTTCCGTTTTTCCGTTCCGTTGAAAGATAGAGCTTGTCCTATATTTGGCCGTAAATCACGGGTCGTGGCTCCATTCAAGTCAATGGGTCCGCAAAAAAAAACGGAACACATACGGAAATGCATCCGTATGTCTTCCATTTCCGTTCCGTTTTTTCTGAATCATCTATTGAAAATGTTATGCCCAGCCCAATTTTTTCTATGTAATTACTGTATACTGTATATGCCATACGGAAAAACGGAACGGAAAAACGGAAAGGAAACGGAAACACAACGGAACTTAAAAACGGAACAACGGATCCGTGAAAAACGGACCGCAAAAAACAATAAAAGCCATACGGTCGTGTGAACTAGGCCTAAAAAAAACTCCTGTGCTTTTGTACAGGCTGACACCATCTAGGCAATGCTGACAGTATCAGACTGTGTAGAGACATGCCTTTTGACAAAGGGAATGTTAACACACAGTTGCCATTTTATTCATAAATTTCAGGACGAATAACAGAGCGAATTTCCAGGAAGAATAACAGAGGGATGTAACGGTACTAAATTCTGATTAAATACTATGGGGATGATTTATCACACTAAAATATACCTAAATTAGTCGTATTTCTGGCGCAGATTTTGCGCAGCAATCTGCGACTTCTCCCCGCTCACACAGAGTCTAAAAAAGGGGTGTCGTGTCATGGCCAGGGAAGGGGATGGTCCCGCAGGCCCGTCTCATTTATCATTTTCTACACCTGTTTGAGATGTAGAAAATGGTCTAAATGTAAGACAGCTAGTAAGCTGCCTTACATTTAGAAGTGGCAGAGTATCTGCCGAAGTTATGTCGAGGCCAGCACTTCATAAATACAGCGAATCCACCGCCAGCTATAGGGGTTAAGACTTGCATCTAAAACGCTGGTCTTAGTAAATGTGCCCCTATATGCTTCAGCATACTGCCATAGAAACATAGAATGTGTCGGCAGATAAGAACCATTTGGCCCATCTAGTCTGCCCAATATACTAAATACTATGGATAGCCCCTGGCCCTAACTTATATATATACTAAAACAGCCACGCAATGGGTTATTCCATGTTTCATTTTAATACCAAAAGACCTGCATGGTAATTTGCAGTGTATCTATCACCACAAAATACTGTGCTGCTTCGGGAGGGCTTTGGACAGAATCACAATCCTTTCCCCCCGACAGCTGAGAATATTGGGGGGTCATTTATTAAGACCTGCATTTTAGATGTTGGTCTTAATACCCCTTTTGCTGGTGGTTCCGGCCACTACATAACTTCAGTGTATCCACCGCATGTCAAAATCTATGCCAAATCCCTTGCTGGTGTAGATTAAGACCATTTTCTACGCCCCTTTTTTTAGACCTGCCGTGAGCAGGGAAAAGTTGCAGATTGCGACGCAAATAACCTTTGTGTCGCAATCTTCAACAGATATATGCCGAAAAGTGGCGTATATCTGTTAGTAAATGACCCCCATTGTCTCTAATTATTCTCCCTGTAAAGTCAGTCTTCCCAGCTTTGTTGTGTATTTCTGTGCTACTGCAGAGGCTTTTTCTTTTGGCCTCTCTGCAGTGAACAGAGGATTCACATAACTCCCATTCCTTTGTTTTCTTTAGGAATGGGAGTTATGTGAATCTTGTGGTTTTAATTTTTTTTCTGTTACCGCACAGGAATTTTTAAAAAGTTTTTTTTTTTTTTGTTCAGACCTTTTCGGAGGCAGCCATTATTTTTTTATTTTTCTTGTTAATATATTTTGATATGTAAAATTGGAAAAGGGGGATGATTTAAACTTAATTTTATTTTTATTTTTTACAGTAATAACTTTTAACCCCCTTAGGGTGCTAGAACCTGGAATCTTTTGATCCTTTGTCCCGTTCACCCTAATTTAGATTCTAGAGGGTAAATAGGGTTTTGACAGAGCTGTGCCTCATGCATAGTTCAGAAGGGAGCTTGCCATGGCAGCCCGGTAAGCTTCAGAAGCTTCCCGGGCTGCCATGGTATCCGATTGGAGCACCACAATTTCAGTGCGGGGGCTCCGATCGTAAGGCAGAGGGAGCTGTATCCCTCTGCCTTACATCACAGATGCTAGGATCGGTGTTAATCGCGGCATCTAAGGGGTTAAGTGATGGATCCCGTCATTGTGACCAGGTGTCTGCTGTATGATACAGCCAGCACCTATCGCTTATGGAGCGAGCTCACTGCAGCCCACTCCATACATTCCCTCAACCACTGTGACATATCAGTAGGTTGAAAAGTGCTGTGCCTCTTAAATTTAATAAATAGTCATAATTGGCATGTAATGCAATATTTTTACATAACGAAACCTGACGTGCCTGCTTTAATAAAGGTCCTCCTATGAGTAAATTATATGTACTAAAAAATTGTGCCATTAAGAAATACAACTCATCCTGCAAAACTCAAGCCCACATACAATTACATCAACTGAAAAATATAAAAAGTTATGTCCTTGGAATGTGATGAAGAAAAAATTAAGACAATTGCTAGGTCCTTCTAGGGGTTTAGGCCATTAAAGGGGTTCTCCAGCCTTTGACACTTTAATCGTCCCAAGCAGTGTGCTGTACCTGTTGACAAAAATCATTCTCACATGCTCTCCGCTGCTCTGTTCTGACTTTCAGCAATCTTCTGATACTATGCCTGTAAATTTCTGGACAGACAGGGTCAAGTATGCCGCTGCCGGAACAGCCTTCCTGATATAAAAGTGCTTGTGTGAAACTAGCTTTACAGTTCTTGTTGCTTCTGAAGCCTGAACGTTCTCTTCTTCACAACCCCAGACCCCCGCCAATCAGCTATTTGAGAAGGCATCGGTGCTCCTGTGAGTGCTGCTACCTTCTCCGTGCTTACACAGCACCGTACGTTGTATTGTGGTTGTGCTTGGTATCACGCTCCGCACCATTCACTTATATGGGACTGAGCTGTGCCTAGGCCACGTGATCGATGAACGAATACTGCGAATGTCGATGACTTCTCAAACAGCTGATCGACGGGGATCCCGGGTGTCGGACACCCACAAATCAGATAATGATGACCTATCCTGAGGATATGAATTCTTTTAATATTTCCTTAAAGGGGTATTCCCATCTTCAAGATCATATTTAATTTGATAAAACTAATGCCCGCCATCATTTTTCAAATTTGATTTTATTACCAAAAATGCACCCATGTATGGGCCGCGCTTGCGCAGACAGGACCTTATTTTCACCCAGGTGGCCGGTCTTTTTCTCATGAGCGCGCACACTGCCTGCCGCGCATGCGCAGTTCTTCATTCACGCCGCGTCTGATACAATGCTGGGAGAGAGGATCGTAGCGCGCAGGAGAGCGGACGTGACCGGGAGAAGGAAAAGTTAGGTAAGTGCCTGCTGCCATATGCACTCGGATTGCTTATTGAGGCATATGGTGGGCTTATGTAGGCGCTGGGGTGGCTGATTGAGGCATTTGGAGGGCTGATGGAGGCATATGGGGTCTGATGAAGGCATATGGGGCTGATGGAGGCACTAAAGGGGGCTAAAACTTGGGGGGTGATGGAGGCATATAGGGCCTGATGGAGGCATATGGCGTCTGATAGAGGCACTAAAGGGGGCTAATGGAGGCACTTGGGTGCTGATGGAGGCACATGGGGACTGATGGAGGCATATGGGGGCTGATGGAGGCATATGGGGGGCTGATAGAGGCACTTAAGGGCTAATGGAGGCACATGGGGGGCTGATGGAGGCACTTGTGGGGCTGATGGAGGCATATGGCGGGGCTGATGGATGTAGCAGGCGTGAATATGCTGCTTTGGACTGGATTCTAACATCACCTGTGAGAGACACGTGGGACGTGAGTAGCTCCATAGCCGGGACGCCGGCAGATTCAACGGAGTAAGAGCTCAACAGTAAGTCCCTTTTTTGACCGACGGCGCGGGTGAAGGTAAGCCCACAGTAGTGGGTATTATACTAAGAAGCATCATATCAAATGAACCACTGCTGGTTATTCAAGTAATGATTTCTGCTACAATCAAGCCAAACAAACAGTAGATTGCAACAGTCAGCAGCAGGAAAACTGACATTATTCAACCAGTTTGTAGCAGCCTTTTGATACAGACGGTTTAACAAATTGTGTTCAAACACAAGTGAACAACAAAAATCTAGACATTCACGGATCCCAAACAGTGTGACATTTCTTTTTAATTGTTTATAGGATTATATACTTTATATCTGATGTATAATTATATCTGATGTACTTTGCTATTATATGGATTTTTTAGCTGAGTGAATGCTGTTTGCACCAACCTACCTCTGCAAACCAGATAGAACTATCGCACCTGGGACTGGACAAGTCTGGATGCGAATGATAGAGAGGGGTTTTATTTGGAGCCATCAGCACCCATTCAACACTGCTTTTTGTTTCATTTTATTTTTTTATATATTATTGATCAAAATTTAGTTTTAACATTTTATTGTAATTTTATTGCACACAATTCCATGATATATGCCCAATAAAGTGTCCTATATTTCCATATAAGCGTGACCATTCCATCTTCTTTTTACGTGAATATGCTGCTGTTCAGCCGTAGTTCTAATGGGGAAGGGAATAGACAGATGTAGCAGAGCTGTATATGTGGCGGGTCAGCATCAATGCTGGTGGAAGAGAGAAACAGATGTAGCAGAGCTGTATATGTGGCGGGTCAGCCTCAATGCTGGTGGAAGAGAGAAACAGAGCAGGGCAGGGCTGAATATGTGGCTGTTCTGACACAGTGCTGGTTGAAGAGATAGACAGATGTAGCAGAGCTGTATATGAAGCTTTTCAGACACAGTGCTAGTGGGGGAGTAGAATAAAGATGTAGCAGGGCTGTACAGGAAGCCATTCAGCCAAAGTGATGTTAGGGGACTGGAGAAGACACATGTAGCTGGGCTGTATATGCATCTATAAAGATACATAGTGTAAGGCTTATGCACAACTGGAGTACAGCTGTAATAAAAACAAATCTGCATCAGTGCTGGAGGGTGGGGGTTGGTCAAGCTTTTGAGCTAATGTATAATATGGAATTATAGTTTTTGATGCACAGAATGGGTTTGTAAAAGATCAGACAGAGATTTTGTGTGTAAAACAGTGCAGAACAGCCACGTGTTACTGTACACTGAGCTCACTTCATATCGCTCTCTGATGATTCCCCAGCAGGGGGAGGGGTCTCACAGACACTGCAGGCTGCCAGACTGATGAGTCATACTATCCACATGACCGAGCACATAAGAACTCAGTTCTCAGTGTGATGTCATAAGGAGGTGTGGGCGGCCTTCACTCAAACTGCCTAAGCCCGCCCAGCCTTAGCTGCAGGAAACCAGGAAGTGGACAGCAGCTTGCAGCAATTGAGGATTAAGTAGCAAGATAGGAAAACCCCTTTAATTACGAAGACCCTCAATGTCTCTTATCAGTTTGGTTGCTCCCCTTTGTAAATTTTCAGCTCCAGGGCATCTTTTCTATGGACTGGGGCCCAGAACTGAACTGCATATGCCAGATGAGGCCCCACCAAAGGTTTGTAAAGTGGTATTTTTACATCTGTCCTGCAAGTCAATGCCTCTTTTAGTACATGGCAATATTCTTTTTTGCAATATCCAGCCTTAGAATCCACTAATTCAATGCTCCTCAACTCCAGTCCTCAGGGCCCACCTACCGATCATGGTTTAAGAATATCCCACCCCAGAATGAATACCTGTGGTAAGTCTTAATGTACTGACACTAATTACCGTATTTTTCGCTTTATAAGACGCACTTTTCCCCCCCAAAAGTGGGGGGGAAATGGCCGTGCGTCTTATAAAGCGGATACTTCGCTGGCCGCTATGCTGCACAGCGCGGCCAGCAAAGTATCAGTGTGGAGGGAGGAGGCAGGGACACTAATGGCAGGGCCGGTGCAGTGACTCTACTCTAATACACCGGGCCCCGCAACTGTTAAATACATTCAATCCGATCTAAATGTATACCGCACTGTTCGGTACTTACTGTAGTACAGTAAGTATAGCATTAAGACGGCGCAGACCGGCAGCTCCCTCGGTCATGCGCCGCCTGCCTGTTCATTCATAAAGTGAGATAATTGGGCAGGCGGCGCATGACCGAGGGAGCTGCCGGTCTGCGCCGTCAGCTACAGTAAGTACCGAACAGTGCGGTACACATTTACATATAGATCTGATTGAATGTATTTAACAGTTGCGGAGCCCGATATATTAGAGTAGAGTCACTGCACCAGGCCACACCATGAGTGTCTCTGCCTCCTCCCTCTTCACTGATGCATCTGATGGGGGATCTGTAGATTACACTTATGGGGATCTGTGGATGACATTAGTGTCATCCACAGAGCCCCTTAAGTGTCATCCACAGATCCCCCATCAGTGTCATCCACAGATCCCTCATCAGTGTCATCCACAGATCCCTCATCAGTGTCATCCACAGATCCCTCATCAGTGTCATCCACAGATCCCTCATCAGTGTCATCCACAGATCCCTCATCAGTGTCATCCACAGATCCCCCATCAGTGTCATCCACAGATCCCCCCATAACAGTGCATCATCCACAGATCCTCCATAACAGTGCGTTATCCACAGATCCCCCATAACAGTGCGTCATCCACAGATCCCTCATAACAGTGCGGCATCCACAGACCACCATTAGTTCAAAAGCACACCTTTTGGTTCAAAATATTTTTTTCTTATTTTCTTCCTCAAAAACCTAGGTGTGTCTTATCATCAGGTGCGTCTTATAAAGCGAAAAATACGGTATATCACCTGCTCAATACTAAGGAAATCCTGAAAACATCATCGGCAGGTGGGCCCTGAGGACTGGAGTTGAGGAACCCTGCACTAATTGACATTGCATTATGTAATTTACTCTACCCAAATCCTTCTACAAGTGACTCTCCCAGTGATACACCCCTAGGATATATGATGCATGTAAATTATTTGTACCCAAATGCATAACTTTTCATGAATCTCATTTTCCAAGTGGGTACTCAAGTATCCAAGTCAGCTTATGTTGCTTCTCCTGGCAGGGCGTCCAGCTGGCATTTTACGGCAGGATAATGCTCACCCACACAACAAGGGTCTCCCAGAAATGTCTTTGCAATATTGCAACACTTTCTAGGCCTGCCCAGTAGCGAGATTTTTCACCAGTTGAGCATTTACAGGATCTACTGGTCCAGTTGCAAGATCTGTAGGCAAATTTGCTGCAGTATACCATACGGAATCTGTGCCTCCATGCCGAAACATATCACATCTTGTATCCAGGCTACAGGTCCCAGCGGGGTACTAGAGTACTCTCATTTCAGCTGTACAGTTTTACCTAATAAACTTATACTTTCACTTAATATTGCAATTACTTACATATATCATTGCATTCACACATATAAAGTTTCATTCGATTCTAACACCTCCTTCTTGGTGTGCTGAATCCAGTTTGTAGTAGCAAAATCAGAAGAGGAAATTCATAGTCTAGCAAAAGTTAAGGGTTGGCAGAGTTCATGCAATGCAATAATGCAACCAGACAAGGTCAAAGACAAGTAACAGACAGTCAATGTGAAGGGCAAGCCAAGTCACTTTAGAAACTAACTGTCACTACCAGATCTTTGAGAAGTTCTGATAGAAGTTCTTCAGTACCTCCTGCATGATCTTCTTTTGTTTTGCTTTCGTTTTGACATCTCTCCTCCCTCTCCCAGCTGTCATCTATTAGCAGTGATTGCCTCCCTATATATCTCCTCCCCATACTGCCTCACCTTACGGTTTATATTACATCCTGGATTGTGTTCTCTGCTAGAAGTTGCTACAGCTGGGTTTTCAGATAAATCTATTTCTGTATTTGTTGTTTTCCTGTTGGCTTGGTTCTAGGTGACCCTGACTCCCTTCCGTATTAAGTGCAGGGAGCTGGTGGTCGTGTCCCCTCACTATTATAGGGTTTGCAGGTGTCATTCAGTCTAGGTACGTGGACATGCAACCTTCTATCACTGAGATCTTTGCATGGGCTGAGAAGACGGGGAGAGCTTCAGGGCTTTAATAGGGGTCACCCTTTTGTTCCTTAGTTTTGGATCAAGCCAGTCGGATCCTTTTTTGTAACTTTTTGTTTTTTGTTACACCATCCATGACACTAACTGATGCAAGTAGCAGTGGGAGGGATCCTTAAAGGGTTTGTCTCATCTCGCCATTACTAAGGCGAGATGAGACACAGTCCCAACCACCAGCCGGCCGTGAAACAGCACAGCGCTCCAGCGCACACTGTTTCAGTAGTTCCCATTGCGGTGCATGAGAGCTACCGAAACAGCATAGCTCTCATGTACCCTAATGTGAGCTACTGAAACAGCGAGCGACGGAGAGCCCTGCTGTTTCCTGGACTGCTTGTGGTCAGGACTGTGTCTCATCTTGCCTTATTAATGGCAAGATGAGACAACCACCCCTTTAGGTAACCATAAATTATAGTAGTGAAAGGGTTAAGGACTGCTTAACTGCTAATTTTGGTGTGGTCACATAACATTGTACAGGCAGTCAGAACAGATTACAGAACTGAATTTGAAACATGGCATCTTGTCAGAGGCCATAGACTTGGTGGGCAAAGAGCATGACAGTGATTATCTACAGAATTAGGCCTCATGCACATGACCGTTGTTTCATTCAGTGTCCGTTGTTCAGTTTTTCGTGATTTTCTGAGGACCTATTGACTTTCAATGGGTCCGTTGAAAACTCGGCTAATGTACCGTTTGTCATCCGCGTCCGTGATCCGTGGTTCTAGTCCGTCCAAAAAATATAACCTGTCCTATTTTTTTTCACAGAAAACAGTTCGCGGACCCATTCAAGTCAATGGGACCGTGAAAAAACGTAGAGGCACACAAGATTGTCGTCCGCATCCGTTTATTTCCTATCATTTGCATGGCAAACTTGACTTAGACTTTTTTTTACTTTCCTTCATGTCTGGTGATCCTCCAAAAATAAAGGGAGACGCACGGAAACAAAAACGGATCACGGAACAACCGAACCCCATTTTGCGGAACGGAACACAACAACGGTCGTGTGCATGAGGCCTTATAAGCGCCCCCTTCCCTTGTCTCTGCAATCTGTGTGGGATGTGTACAGAATTTCCTGTGTATTCTATAATATCTTCCCTGCCTCTTTCTTATAGGAGCTGACAGGAAAAAAATTATCATTAGCAGAAGGAATGGGAGATGGGCTGATGCTGCATTACATAACATATTCTGAGACTCTGCGGTGTGAGTTAGGGGACAGAAGTTCTATGTCACTGATTTGTCCCTTGCTGCCCTGGAGTCAGAGCAAGTGCATTGTGAAGAGACTCCAATCACTCTGTCTTTGCAAAGCCAGAGGCATAATAGGAAATGTGGGCTGTATTAGGGGCAGGGGTGGACTGGACATAGATCCTACCATGAAACTTCTAGGTGGGCCAGCACCCTCCCCACAGCCACTGGCCGAGTACATAATGACCTGACACTCTCAGAAAGGTTTGTTAGTCAGCTCCTGAAGTCAACTGTATCACTATCCTTAGAATGGAGCTACATTTGAACACTGTGACAGCTGCTGGCTCCATGCCCCACCATTGACCCTCAGAGAACACAGGCTATTAGATCTGATTGTATCAACATGGCATAATTGCAACTGCCTACACTGGGACACAGGCCTCTCAGTTCACATGCTGGAAGAGGCCTGTGGCCTGCACCAGAGACATGGCATGAAACAGGATACGGATATTAGGGTTTTTGTTTTTTTGTCTTTTCTAGCCTAGGACACATTAGGGAAACATACTATGGTGTAGTATTATTATTAGTGGGGCACTATGCGGGCATTATTACTGGGGGGCACTGTATACTGCTGGGGGATTATTAATACTGGGGGCGATATAGGGAGCATTGGTGATTTATTTATATCTGATGAGTACTAGGGGTTTTGATCGGAAGTCTGATACAGATTGGGAGTCTGATCTGAGGTCTGGTACAGATTTTAGGTTTGATTGGCGGGTCTGATCTGCACTTTTATGTCTTGCGGTGGGAAGGGGTTAAATGTTGTTTTTTCAATGTAATAGTAATGCTGAAAATTCAATTAGTAGGGTGTTTTGTCATTCTTCTTTATTAGAGAAAATAATTTATAGCCAGTACTTAATTTTTTTTTTATTGCATAATAATCGCTTTGCTGTCTATTACAGGAAATGTTCAAGGACCAAGGAACCAGGTTATTCAAGAGACAGGTAAACAATTTCAATTTGTACTGCGATTTAGTTAAAAACAGCATGTGTATTGCAAATGCTTAAAGGCGAGGCCTGTTTGGGCCTTAAAGAGATTCCAGGATTTTGATATTGATGACCTTTCCTCAGGATAGTCCATCAATAACACACTAGTGGGGGTAATGGGAGTATTGCTGCAGTTACCAGCTATGTCAACTTCACAATGGATGGAACAGTGTTTTTCCTGTGAAGAAGTTACAACTAATTTGTTGATCAGTGAGTTTGTGTGAATGGACCCTTATTCTTCAATACCAAATCTTTACCAAATATGTTTTTTTACTGTTTTTGCACACACAAAAAAATATTATAATAATTTATTTTTATGTCGCCATATTCTAAGAGCGATAACTTTTTATTTTTCCATCAATGAAAGCTATATGAGGGCTTATTTTGTGGGGTGAGCTGACTTTTTTTTGGTACAGTACCTTTATTTTTCTGGCACATGCAATTTTTTTAATTGCTTTTTAATCTATTTTTAGGAGGTGGATGAAAACAGTAATTCTGAAAAAAAATTAATGACATTCACAGTACAAGTTTAATAGTGTGGTTGTATTATAATATCTCATTGTTTTAAATTTTATTTTAGTCTTACTTGGGGACTTGAACTTCTCTGAGCTTGATCACACATAATATACTGTATTGTAGTGTGTTATGTATATTAGTGTGTGCCACATTTCTTTTTTGACAGCTCCGTTGGAAAATTAAAGGAGGAATCAGATTGGTTGCTATGGGCAACTAAGCCAGTTCTACTTTACACTAGTTTGATAAATGACCCCCATAGTTTGTAAGGCTGAAAAAACACAACTTCCATCCAGTTCAGTATATTATCCTGAAAAGTTGCTCCAGAGGAAGGCCAAAAAAAAAAAACTTCAGGTAGAAGCAGGGGTGTAGCTATAGAGGGTGCAGAGGTAGCAGTCACTACCAGGCCCAGGAGTCTGAAGTGGTCCCTTGTGCTGCATAAGAAGACAATGGTATTGTAGAAATGATGGTCAAGTTACACCTCTGACTGGAGGGAAGGAGTGAGCCAGAACGCACCCAGAATCGCACGTTTCCGAGTTTTTGCACCTCTAGATGCCATGGTCTCATTTGGCCATGGCATCTAAAGGTTTAAAAGTCTGCGATCGGCGTTACCACCAGCTGCAGACATGACCCCTAAGGCCCCTTTCACACGGGCGAGTATTCCGCGCGGATGCGATGCGTGAGTTGAACGCATTGCACCCGCACTGAATACCGACCCATTCATTTCTATGGGGCTCTTCACATGAGCGGTGATTTTCACGCATCACTTATGCGTTGTGTGAAAATGGCAGCATGCTCCTCTTTGTGCATTGCGGTGCGATAATCCACGTAGAAGTGAATGGGGTTGTGTGAAAATCGCAAGCATCCGCAAGCAAGTGCAGATGCGGTGCGATTTTCACGCACGGTTGCTAGGAGACGATCGGGATGGAGACCTGATCATTATTATTTTCTGAATACAGAATGCATAGTAAAATTGCGCTGGAAGGGTTAAAAAAAAATAAAAAAAAATAACTCACCTTAATCCACTTGCTCACGTAGCCCGGCATCTCCTTCTGTCTTCATCTGAGCTTTGTGCAGTAACAAAACCTTTGGTGACGTCACAGTCATCACATGATCCATCACCATGGTGATAGATCATGTGATGACCGGAGTGACGTCATCACAGGTCCTGTTCATGTATTTAATGCTCACCCTAGGTCCTGTTCAGCAAAGGAGCCAGAAGGAGATGCCGGCTTCACGAGCAAGTGGATTAAGGTGAGTTAAATTATTTTTTATTTTTTTTAACCCTTCCAGCGCAATTTTACTATGCATTCTGTATTCAGAATGCTATTATTTTCCCTTATAACCATGTTATAAGAGAAAATAATACAATCTACAGAACACCTAACCGAAGCCCGAACTTCTGTGAAGAAGTTCGGGTTTGGGTACCAAACACACGCGATTTTTCTCACGCAAGTGCAAAACGCATTACAATGCGCAGAAAAATCGCGGGTGTTCCCGCAACGCACCGCACATTTTCCCGCAACGCCCGTGTTAAAGGGGCCTAAGTGTGGAAAAGAATTGCGGCGAGACATTTGGTCAGTTGTACAAAGTATTACAGTGACTGTTTTTAATGTTGACACTCACTGCCCTTTTAATACCCTAGATTGACTGTACAACTCGATTGCTGATCAACTAGCAAAAAGTTCTGCTGTGGATGCCACTGAAGTGTATGAAGCTAAATATTCAAGTCTGGCTAAGTGGGCTCACCAAAAATGTGGCTATTTCAGAGACAAAAGCCACTTATCAGTGGGCACAAAATAGAGGATTGTACATTAGGTTAGAGTTGGTAAAAGAGCTAATCCTAAGGCCTCATGCACACGACCGTTGTGTGCATCCGTGGCCGTTGTGCCGTTTTCCGTTTTTTTTCACGGACCCATTGACTTTCAATGGGTCCGTGGAAAAATCGGAAAATGCACCGTTTGGCAGCCGCATCCGTGAGCCGTGTTTCCTGGCCGTGAAAAAAATATGACCTGTCCTATTTTTTTCACGGCCAACGGTTCACGGGCCCATTCAAGTCAATGGGTCCGTGAAAGAACACGGATGCACACAAGATTGGCATCCGTGTCCGTGATCCGTGGCCGTAGGTTTTAGTTTCATACAGACGGATCCGAAGATCCGTCTGCATAAAAGCTTTTTCAGAGCTGAGTTTTCACTTCGTGAAAACTCAGATCCGACAGTATATTCTAACACTGTCATGGAACCATGAACCAGACGTACAACAAGAGATAAGTGGAAAATAAGAAGGTTTTATTGAAGAGCAAGCCGTAAGCAAAGTCCGAACGGATGGCTAAACCGAAGCAGGGTCTTGCGGAGACAGAGGTCAGGAACCAGAAGGGTAGTCAGACGAAGCCAGGAACAGGAACCAACGGGGTAGTCAGACGAAGCCGGAATCAGGAACCAACGGGGTAGTCAGACGAAGCCGGAATCAGGAACCAACGGGGTAGTCAGACGAGGCCAGGATCAGGAACCAGAAGCAGCAGCAGTCTTGGAAGCATGTGAACACAGGAGGACCAAGCAAGGAACTGAAGCCACAGACCTCCTATATATATGAGCTGGGCATCCAGCTCCTCCCAGTGGGAAGGAGGAGCCGCAGGGTGGGAGGCTACAAGAAAACCCAGAAACCAAGATGGCCGCCAGCACATGTCAAACGAAGGGAACAGCAAGGAGGTAAGACCATGACAGTACCTCCCCCTCAAGGGCCCCTCCTCCGCGGAGTAAGGAACGGTTTCTGAGGGAAGCGTGCGTGGAAGGCTCGGAGCAAAGCAGGAGCATGGACATCTGCGGAGGGAACCCAGGAACGCTCCTCTGGACCATAACCACGCCAATGGACCAAAAACTGCACCCGGCCGCGGACCAGGCGTGAGTCCAGGATATTGCTCACCTCATACTCCTCACGATTGCCCACTTGGACCGGACGAGGCCGAGGAATCGAGGAAGTGAAACGATTACACACCAGTGGCTTCAACAGGGAGACATGAAACACGTTGGAGATCCGCATGCCAGGAGGAAGCGCAAGGGCATAGGCTACCGGGTTTACCCTGCGAAGCACTCGGAAGGGACCAACAAAGCGAGGCGCCAGCTTGGGAGTGGGCACTCGAAGGTTGAGGTTGCGGGTGGACAACCATACGCGGTCTCCGACCTGGTAGGAAGGAGCGGGCGCTCGTCTGCGATCAGCCTGGAGTTTCTGGCGCTGCGCAGAGACCTCAAGGGACCTCTGGATCTGTACCCAAGAAGCACGTAGGACGGAAAGGTGATCCTCCACAGCCGGAATATCCTGGGGAGAGAATACCTCCGGTAACACGGCAGGTTGGAACCCATAATTGGCCATGAAGGGAGACGTCCCAGAGGAAGAGTTCACCGCCGTGTTCCTGGCAAACTCAGCCCAAGGCAGGAGGTCAACCCAATTGTCTTGGTGATCGGAGACATAGCAACGAAGGAATTGCTCCAAGGCCTGATTGGATCGTTCTGCGGCCCCATTGGACTGAGGGTGGTAGGCCGAGGAGAAAGAGAGATGAATCCCCAACTGGGAGCAAAAGGCGCGCCAGAACCTGGACACAAACTGACTCCCCCGATCCGACACAATCTCCTTGGGCAAACCGTGCAACCGGAAGACCTCCCTGGCAAAAATCGAGGCCAACTCTTGTGCAGAGGGTAACTTCTTGAGAGGAACACAGTGGCACATTTTGGAAAACCGATCCACAATCATGAGAATGACCGTATGGCCTCGGGATGCAGGGAGGTCCACAATGAAATCCATCCCCAGGTGTGACCATGGACGCTCCCCGGTGGCTATGGGTTGCAAAAGGCCCAACGGAAGGTGCCGAGGGGACTTACTCTGGGCACAAACGGAGCATGCCGCTACATATGCGGCGATGTCGGAACGTAGAGAAGGCCACCAGAACAGACGTGAAACCGCCCAGGACAGCTGATTCTTTCCAGGGTGCCCCGCGGCCTTGGAGTTATGGTAGGTTCGCAACAACCGAGTGCGCAACTCCTCAGGCACAAAACATCTGCCGTTGGGTCTCCCAGAGGGAGCACCAGATTGAGCCGCCAAAATCTGCTCACCCAGAGGAGAAGTCAGGCTGGTGCGAATAGCGGCCAGGATCTGATTCGGGGGTATGACCGTAGTCGGAATCGACTCCTCCCCGGACAGCTCGGAGTACTGCCGTGATAAGGCATCCGCTCTGATGTTCTTGGAGCCGGGTAGGTAGGAGACCACGTAATTAAAACGTGACAAGAACAGAGCCCATCTGGCCTGACGTGGTGTCAATCTCTTGGCCTCAGAGAGGTAGGTCAGATTCTTGTGGTCCGTCAGGATGAGAACCGGAACCACCGAGCCCTCGAGCAAGTGCCTCCATTCTTTAAGGGCCTGCACGATGGCCAATAACTCCCTGTCACCAATCTGATAGTTGCACTCCGCGGAAGACAGTTTCCGGGAGTAAAACCCACAAGGAAGCAGAGGACCCTCTGGTGTTCTACGCTGAGACAGGAGGGCGCCTACTCCCGTCTCAGACGCGTCCACCTCGAGGACAAAAGGCAACCCAGGGTTGGGATGCGACAGAATCGGAGCCGACACAAAGGCGGACTTTAGAGCCTCAAAAGCTCGGATGGCCTCGAGCGGCCAGACCTGAGGATTACTGCCCTTCCTGGTCAGATCCGTGAGAGGCTTGGCTAGCATGGAAAAGTCCCTGATGAACTTCCGATAATAATTGGCGAAGCCCAAAAAGCGCTGCAGGGCACGAAGCCCACTGGGCTGGGGCCACTGTAAGACAGCCGAAACCTTCTCAGGATCCATGGAGAACCCCTCAGCGGAAATGATGTAACCTAAGAAGGTTACCTGGGATCGGTGAAATTCGCATTTCTCAAGCTTACCGAACAGCTTGTTCTCTCGTAAGCGTTGCAACACTCGTCTGACATCCAGAATGTGGGCCTCCATGGATGCAGAATATACCAAGATGTCATCCAAATAGACCACCACACACTGCTGCAACAGGTCACGGAAAACATCGTTGATGAATTCCTGGAAGACTGCGGGCGCATTGCACAACCCAAAGGGCATAACCAAGGATTCATAATGACCGGTCCTGGTGTTAAACGCGGTCTTCCACTCATCGCCCGCCTTGATCCTTACCAGGTTATATGCCGCCCTCAGGTCGAGTTTGGTAAAGACCGTGGCCCCTTTGAGGCGATCGAACAGCTCGGAAATCAAGGGTATCGGGTAAGCGTTCTTGATCGTGATGCGATTGAGACCCCTGTAATCGATGCAAGGCCTCAACTCGCCGCCCTTCTTTTTCACAAAGAAAAATCCAGCCCCTACCGGGGACGAGGATTTGCGAATGTGTCCGCGTGAAAGCGCCTCCCTCACGTACTCCTCCATGGCCTCATTCTCCGCTACCGACAGTGGATAGACTTTGCCACGAGGAGGAACGGCACCGGATTGTAACTCTATGGCACAATCGTATGGGCGGTGCGGAGGTAGGGCAACCGCGCGCACCTTATCGAATACATCCCGGTACTCTTCGTATTCAGGAGGCAACAGAGAGTCCGAGGAAGTACACAGCAACTTGACAGGCCCATGGATGCAACTAGCCCCACACTGCGGTGACCACGAGAGGATCTCGACCGATCTCCAATCGAAAGTCGGATTATGCTTCTGGAGCCAGGGGTACCCCAAGACCACCGAGTAGTGTGGAGACGAAATAACCTGGAGACAGACCGACTCTCTGTGAACGGCACCAATGGCTATCCCCACTGGAAGGGTCTCATGAGTCACGTGTGGCGGCAGAAGGGGTCTGCCGTCTATCGCCTCAAGAGCCAGTGGGGAACCTCGAGGCTGCAGAGGAATGGAATTGGCGGCAACGAACACTCTATCAATGAACAAACCACCAGCACCAGAGTCCACCAACGCCTGGGTCGTCACCGAGCCCCCGACCCAGGAGAGGACAACCGTGATCAGTGGTTTGTCAACACGGGAAACCGGGGACGAGGAGACTCCACCCAAGATCTGCCCCCGACAGGACCTCAGGTGCGAGCGTTCTCCCGGACGGTTCGGACATGCCAACCGAAAATGCCCACCGAGACCACAGTACATGCATCGGCCCTCGCGTCTCCGGAGTACCCTCTCCCCCTCAGACAGGCGAGCAAACCCCCGCTGCATGGGTTCACCCCCAGACAAGTCATCCCCAGGAGGCGTGGGAGGAGAGGGAGGCACGGGTGGGACAGCAAACGTAGGCGCCAATCTGTTAGGAGACCTCCGCAGGCTCTCCTTAAAGGAAGGTCTCTCCCTGAGTCTGGTGTCAATCAAAATCAGGAAAGAAATAAGAGACTCGAGCTCCACTGGTAGGTCCTTAGCTGCAACCTCATCCTTCAAGGCATCCGAGAGACCATGAGAGAAAGCAGCGACCAGAGCCTCATTATTCCAGCCCACCTCTGCTGCCAGGGTACGAAACTCAATGGCGTATTCAGCTACGGATCGTGAACCCTGTCTGATGGACATAAGGAGCTTCGCAGCAGAGGCAGCACGAGCCGGCACATCGAATACCTTCCGAAGAGAAGCAACAAAACCGGAAAACTCGGCAACCACCGGATTGTTGTTCTCCCATAAAGGGCTGGCCCAGGCCAAGGCCTTGTCCGAGAGCAGCGAGATCAAGAAGCCCACCCTTGATCTCTCAGTAGGAAAGGCATGTGGCAGCAACTCGAAGTAAATGCCCACCTGGTTAAGGAAACCTCGGCACTGAGTTGGCTCTCCCCCAAAGCGCTGTGGAAGGGGGGCAGAACCGGTCATACCCTGAAACACCACAGGCGCAGCAACAGGTGTCAGGGTAGACTCTGGCGCAACAACCGGAGCGGCAGTAGGAGCGGGCCCAGGAGCGACAACCGACCCATCGGCAACGGAAGCTAAATGAGCCGTGCGTTCAAGCAGGGTTTGCAACGCCACAGCGAACCGACCCAACAGGTGATCCTGCTGATCAAGTCTGGCAACCAGCGTAGGTAGCGAGGGTGGCCCTGTACCGTCAGAATTCATGGCTTGGTCCTAATGTCATGGAACCATGAACCAGACGTACAACAAGAGATAAGTGGAAAATAAGAAGGTTTTATTGAAGAGCAAGCCGTAAGCAAAGTCCGAACGGATGGCTAAACCGAAGCAGGGTCTTGCGGAGACAGAGGTCAGGAACCAGAAGGGTAGTCAGACGAAGCCAGGAACAGGAACCAACGGGGTAGTCAGACGAAGCCGGAATCAGGAACCAACGGGGTAGTCAGACGAAGCCGGAATCAGGAACCAACGGGGTAGTCAGACGAGGCCAGGATCAGGAACCAGAAGCAGCAGCAGTCTTGGAAGCATGTGAACACAGGAGGACCAAGCAAGGAACTGAAGCCACAGACCTCCTATATATATGAGCTGGGCATCCAGCTCCTCCCAGTGGGAAGGAGGAGCCGCAGGGTGGGAGGCTACAAGAAAACCCAGAAACCAAGATGGCCGCCAGCACATGTCAAACGAAGGGAACAGCAAGGAGGTAAGACCATGACAAACACAGAGGCGTTCCCATGGTGATGGGACGCTTCTAGTTAGAATACACTACAAACTGTGTACAAGACTGCCCCCTGCTGCCTGGCAGCACCCGATCTCTTACAGGGGGATATGATAGTACAATTAACCCCATCAGGTGCGGCACCTGAAGGGGTTAATTGTACTATCATATCCCCCTGTAAGAGATCAGGGCTGCCAGGCAGCAGGGGGCAGACCCCCCCCCCTCCCCAGTTTGAATATCATTGTGCGGCCCCCCCCTCCCCTGTTGTTAACTCGTTGGTGGCCAGTGTGCGCACCCCCCTCCCTCCCTCCCTCTATTGTTTTAATACATTGGGGCCAGTGTGCGCGCGCCCCCCCAACCCCCCCCTCCCTCCCTCTATTGTTTTAATACATTGGGGCCAGTGTGCGCACCCCCCCAACCCCCCCCCCCCCTCCCTCTATTGTAATAATAGCATTGGGGCCAGTGTGCGCACACCCCCCCCCCCCCCCCCCCCCCCCGATCATCTCGGTGGCAGCGGAGTAGAAGATTTTCATACTTAGCTGGCTGCTGCGATGTCTGCGTCCGGCCGGGAGCTCCTCCTACTGGTAAGTGACAGCAATGCGCCGCACAGACCTGTCACTTACCAGTAGGAGGAGCTCCCGGCCGGACACAGAGATCGCAGCAGCCAGCAGCCAGGTAAGTATGAATCTTCTACTCCGCTGCCACCGATGATCGGGGGGGGGGGGGGTGTGCGCACACTGGCCCCAATGCTATTATTACAATAGAGGGAGGGAGGGGGGGGGGGGGTTGGGGGGGCGCGCACACTGGCCCCAATGCTATTATTACAATAGAGGGAGGGAGGGGGGGGGTTGGGGGGGCGCGCACACTGGCCCCAATGCTATTATTACAATAGAGGGAGGGAGGGAGGGGGGTGCGCACACTGGCCACCAACGAGTTAACAACAGGGGAGGGGGGGCCCACTGGCCACCAATGAGTTAAAAACAGGGGGGGGGGGTCTGCCCCCTGCTGCCTGGCAGCACCTGCCAGGCAGCAGGGGACAGTCATGTACACAGTTTTTTTGTATATTCTAACCTGAAGCGTCTCCATCACCATGGGAACGCCTCTGTGTTAGAATATACTGTCGGAAATGAGTTTCACGATGTAGCTCATATCCGACAGTATATTCTAACATAGAGGCGTTCCCATGGTGATGGGGACGCTACAAGTTAAAATATACCATCGGATTGGAGAAAACTCCAATCCGATGGTATAACAGAACTCCAGACTTTACATTGAAAGTCAATGGGGACGGATCCGTTTGAAATGGCACCATATTGTGTCAACATCAAACGGATCCGTCCCCATTGACTTGCATTGTAATTCAGGACGGATCCGTTTGGCTCCGCACGGCCAGGCGGACACCAAAATGACTTTTTTTTCATGTCCGTGGATCCTCCAAAAATCAAGGAAGACCCACGGACGGAAAAACGGTCACGGATCACGGACCAACGGAACCCCGTTTTGCGGACCGTGAAAAAAAACGTCCGTGTGCATGAGGCCTAAAGTATGCCATGGGCCAGCACACACAACAAAGACATTTACCACATACTGTAATAGAAGACACGGCAAGCTGCCAGGACAGATATGGCAGATGGACTTTGTGGGTCCTCTGCCTATGGATGCAGGATATGCTTATATTTGTACTGCAATGGATACATACTCTGGATACCTCACAGTATATCCATGTAAATGGCACATTAAAGGGCTTCTGTCACCCCAGTAAAGTCTTTTTTTTTATTTATTTTTGGCTTCTTATAATCCCTATACTGCGATATATTAATATATAATGCTATTACTTATTTTGGTTCAGTAGTTAATAAAAAAAAACAGACTTTTATAATATGTAAATTA
The DNA here is from genome assembly GCF_014858855.1 of Bufo gargarizans. Lineage (NCBI taxonomy): Eukaryota > Metazoa > Chordata > Amphibia > Anura > Bufonidae > Bufo > Bufo gargarizans. The sequence continues at coordinate 454,440,178 of NC_058080.1, read as the reverse complement.
CCTGTCTACCAGCAAGTAGGGTGGCTACTAGCTGGTAGCAGCCGCATCCACCTTTCATAAAGACGGCCCCTCCTCATGTTGATTGACAGGGCCAGCGAACGCGCTCGTCTTCTGGCTGGCCCTGTCTGCGTTCAAAATCTGGCGCCTGCGCCGTACCTGTCTTCAGTCGGCACAGGTGCACTGAGAGGAGGACGCTCGGCCGCTCCATCCTCAGTGTGCCTGCGCCGGGTGTAGATGTGACGTCATCGGCGCAGGCGCATTGAGGATGGAGCGCCAAGCGAGCGTCTTCCTCTCAGTGCGCCTGTGCCGACTGAAGACAGGTACGGCGCAGGTGCCAGATTTTGAACACAGACAGGGCCAGCCAGAAGACAAGAGCGTTCGCTGGCCCTGTCAATCAACATGAGGAGGGGCCGTCTTTATGAAAGGAGGATGCGGCTGCTACCAGCAAGTAACCGCCCTACTTGCTGGTAGACAGGTAATTTACATATTATAAAAGTGCGGTTTTTTTAATTAACTACTGAACCAAAATGAGTAATAGCATTATATATTAATATGTCGCAGTATAAGGATTATAAGAAGCCCAAAAAAAAAAAAACTTTAGTAGGGTGACAGAAGCCCTTTAACCTGTTCTCTACCATCCGTGTTTGTATGTCATCAGTTGGGGCATTAAATAAGGTGCCCGCTCGCTGTCATTTAACTTTTCAGTTGCCGTGGTCAAATATGACCACAGCATCTGCAGTTATAAAAACCCAGAGCACGCGCTTCCGGACATTCTCCAGCTCCCCCCTGGCGAGGATTGGGGAAACGGGAGTGTGAGTGCAGTAGCCTCTGCCCTCCTGAGTGACAGGAAGCTTATACACCTTAATTCCCATGGGGAGCCTGAACACAGCAGTATTCTCATAGACTCTAATGTTAATCCATTGGAATCTATGAGAGAAGCAATCTAATGATTGCTTTTTATTGTTACCTAGGGAAACTATAAAAAAAAAGTTTTTTTTGTTTTTTTTTTAAATATAAAAATGAAACTCACCCCCCTTTCCCCAAACTTAAAATAAAAGTACACAAACAATTAGAAATATAAACATTATGGGTATCATCAGCGTTTGCAAAAACGCCTGTACTGTTAAAAATATCGCAAATGGCGAAACTGAAAAAAAGACCCCTTCAAAATGGCTGATTCGCTGTTTTTGTCTGCCTCACCTGCCACAAAAAATTGAATAAAAAGTGATCAGAAAGTCATACACACCCCAATATGGTATCAATGAAAAGTACAGATCGCCCCACAAAAAATGAGCCCTCACATAGCACCATAGACATAAAAATAAAGTTATGGTGGTAAGAATATGTTGATGCAAAGAAAAAATTAGTTTTTTTTTTCCAAAGTAGTTCTTTTTTTCGGCATTAAAAGACAAGAAAAACTATAGATATTGGTATTGTTGTAATCGTACTGACCCAGAGAATAAAAGTAACAGATCAGTTTTACTAAATAGGAAATGCTGTAAAAACAAAACCCATAGAACTGTGGAGGAATTTATTTTTTTGTTTTTGTTTTTTATAATTCCTGTTTTAAATTGTTTCCCGCTTGCCACTACATTGTATGCAACTGTAAATGGTGCCATTAGAAAGTACAACTTGTCCCATAAAAAACAAGCCCTTATACAGCTATATGAATGGAAAAATTATGGCTATGGGAAGGCTTGGAGTAAAAAACAAAAATGGAAAATTTCCCGGTCATTAAAGGGTTTTAAAATATTGCAGGCATTGATTTTGTATTATGGTCTAATAAAAAATAAATAAACAGGGCTCCAAGCCGATCGGCTGTTTGAGAAGGTAGGGAAATTGTGCTTTTCTGTACAAAACAACATCATCAGTGATGAAGGCTATCTGGATGTCAGTGACTTTGGCTGTCTGCCCTACACCGATTTCGATCGATTTTCTTTATTTATTTTTTATTGTACAGTATGTAAAAAAAAAATTTCATCTTTAACAATTTCTTTAACATATACAGTACTGTGGAAAAGTTTTACGCAGGTTTGGGAAACATGCTGCAAAGTAAGAATTTTTTCCAAAATTTAATTGTTAAAGGGTTTTTTCCGGGAGTTTAACACTGATAAGTGGATAGGTGTCTGATCTGTGGGGTCTGACACCCAGGAGCCACACCGAACAGCTGTTTTAGTAGCGACACCGCCATCTCTCAGCTTTCCGTAGGCCATGTGACGTCATGGGGCTGGGCTGCGATACCAAGCACAACACTATACAAGTGTATGGCACTGTACTTGTTTTGCAGAGAGAAGGCTGTGATGCTACTGTGTGCGCCAGTGCCTTCTCAAAACAGCTGACCGGCAGGGATCCCGGGTGTCAGACCCCCACGATCAGATACTCATCAATATAAAACTCCTGAAAAACCCCTTTAATAGTTTATTGCAAGGAATCTCCACCATGCTTCACTGTTACCTGCAGACATTACTGTACCGCTCTCCAGCCTTTTAGCAGACAAACTACCTTGTATTAGGCTACATGCACACGACCGTATGTGTTTTGCGGTCAGCAAATTGCGGATCCCCCCCAAAAAACGGATGCCATCCGTTTTTTTTACGGATCCATTGTAACAATGCCTAAAACAGACAAGAATAGGACATGTTTATTTTTTTTTTGCGGGGCTACGGAACGAACATACTGATACACAGCCACATGGTGAAAATGAATGGGTCCGCATCCTATCCGCAAACAAAAAAAAAACGGAACGGACACGGAAACAAAATACGTTTGTGTGCATGAGGCCTTACAGACCAGAATTTCACATTTTGACTCCTCAGTCCACAGCACCTACTGACATTTTTTGCATCCCAGTTCCTATGTTTTTGAGCATAGTTGAGTCGCTTGGCCTTGTTTCCACATCAACGGCATGGTTTTTTGGTCGTAGTTCTTCCATGAAGACCACTTCTGTCCAGACTTCTCTGAACAGTAGATAGGTGTACCGGCCCCACTGGTTTCTGCCAGCTTTGAGCTGATGGCCCTGCTGGGTACGGGCTGTACATTGTTGGCGATTTTACAAATTGTTGGGTTCATTTATCAAACTAGTGTAAAGTAGAACTGGCTTAGTTGCCCATACCAACCAATCAGATTCCACCTTTTGTTTTTTAAAGCTTCTTTAGAGAATGAAAGGTTGCATCAGATTGGTTGCTATGGGCAGCTAAGCCAGTTCTACTTTACACCAGTTTGATAAATGATCTCATGTGTTGCTATATATAAAATTTGGAAATTGTATGGAGAGGTTTACTGTATACCAGATTCTGTTGTTACAGTTACATCCATATGTGATGTAAAATACAATGGAAAAGTCTGCTGATATTTGGCAAACAATGTATGCTGTGGAAATGTCTCTGGGTTTCACCCTCTCCATTGCAATGGTTGAAATCTCAAGTGGAACTCTGCAGCAGAAATGATCATGCTTCAGATGTCATATCCATACCGCAGGTCAGTTTAAAGGGGTATTCTCATCTTAATGATCACTGTTAAATCTGTTAATGATTTGACAGTGATAATTTTTTTTAATGCATTTTATTACCTAATTCCCACCCTTTTTTTTAGAAAATAAGTCCCCTCTTACCTGATGTTGTCTTTGGTCTCCCCTGGTTACGGCCACCTCTCCTGTCGGATCCTGCCGGGCCGCGCTTGAGCAGAAGACTGAAGATTCTCTCCTGTCCGGGCCGCTCAATGTCCTAAACGCGCATGTGCCATGATGACTTCTTCCTGGCCAGTATAGTACAGAGCCGCGCATGCCAGCTTTGTACTAATAAGGCCAGGAATAAGTCACCATGGCGCATGCGCCGCGGCTTGCGCGTTCAAGACATTGCACGGCCAGAGAAAATCTTCAGTCTTCTGCGCAAGCCCGGCCGGGAGAAGAATCCAGGAAGTGAACGTCGCGCTCAAGGAAGGTAAGTATGAAAAGGGAAGATGAGAATACCCCTTTAACTACAGATTTTTTGCGCAGCGTACGGATGAGATTTTTTTAAATCGGCATGGTACGGCATGAAAATCCACCATGGCAAATCCGCAGCATATCCTCAGCATGTGACTGTGCCCTTATGTGTAACCACCGTGTGTTTTGTTTGTGTGCAGTGTTTTCTCCACCGAGCAGCCAGGACTCTGGACTGGTTTCCTTGTCCAGCAACTCTTCAATCAGCAGTGAGAACATCAAAGCTGTAGCCGAGTGTGAAGCACCCCCTGGAGCCTCTCCATATAAAGTCACTACTATTGCTGACGATGGGGAGTGAGGTCATCTGGACCAACAACGTCAACAAACATCACAGCAAGAAATCCAAAGTGCCTGTATTTAAAGGCAAAAACACAGGTTTATTACCAGGCAGTAAACCTGAATTGCTTTTATCCACCTGATGCCTTGCTTTTAAATACAAGTCTTGCCTTCTCATACTTTTTCATTGAATGAATGTGTTCCTTTTGCATAATGTTATAGTTACCAAAGTTATGAAAAATTCTTAATTTGTAGAATAGATTTCTGTGATAATGGATTTTGGTTGAAAATATGATTTAAGCAAAGTGTTGAATGTCCAACGCTACTTCAACAGATGGCAGCGATCAAGTCAATATATGAATATCCTATCCTATAAAATTGGAGGCGTTGCAGGTCACATGTGACAGTTGTCCACTTGGTACCCAGTTTGATAGTTACTTTAATTTTTAATCAGCTCTAGAGAGAAAAAGAACCTTGAACCTAAGTTGATCCTTCGTTTTATTTCAGTGTAGTTAATACAGTGTCTTATTGGTTCAATTGTAGCACTTGCAATGTGTGGGCCCAACCGGAAAGTGTATTTGAGGTATTGAGGTACACAGAAATATCAGTAGTAGTAAAATACTCTGTGTAATGTAGTCAGCTCTGCTGCTGATAGGATGTGACCCAAACTAGAGAGGAGGATAATGATAAATATAAAGAACCATAGGGGAAATGGACATCATGGAAGGTTCTTCCCCACTGCAATCACGCAGAAAATCGCTAGTGAGTGTTTGTTCGGACCTTCGTTAGACATAATCTGCCTGTGTAAAGGTGTCGCCAATAAACAAGCTAAATGCTTGTACATTGGGTAATAGGGTCGTTAGTGCGGTCACCTAAATCCTCATTTGCAGATAGCTGATCGTGCCGCCTAAGCAGCCTGTGCTGCCGGCAAACAATGATTATGCAAGGGGGTGAAGTTCGCTCATTGTGTGGAGGAAATCGCTGCGTGTAAATGCAGCTTTCTCTTCCACCGACGAGCAAGCGATTAAGCGATTGTCAGGAAGGGACGCCTTCCTTCCCAACAATCGCTTGCTACATTGGGCAATGTAAAGGGGCCTTTTGATGGAAGCAGCTTGTGTTATCGGTTTTGACACTGGCCATCTTCCAGAGCCACAGAAAAGAAACATGGCATGCCTCATTTCTCTGGACGGATGTCTGATTTTTCCATCATTTGTGTCCAGTTCAGGCAATAAAAGGACTGACCTGATGATACAACTGATATACACAGGCCCTAAAAGCAACTCCACTCCAAAACATTTAGCAGTTAGTTGCAGCGAAGGCAATTCCCCTGTGTAGCTCCAACATTTCTCAATGTAACAGGTAATGAACAATTATGGATTTCATTTTGTAATACTGTCTGAAGAAGTTCTGCTATTAAAAGTTGACATAGACACAAATAGTTAAACTGTGTTGTGGAGCACAAACTACATTACAGACTTTACACATTATTTTCCAGTTTGTATTACCTTTTATATGCTGGTTGGATATTTGCAGTTTTATCGAGGCAGCTGCCTCCGTTTTACATTGTGTTCCATTTCGGATGTATTGCTTTTATTAACCCAGTGTTTTAGCGGTTACCTGTAGTGCACACAGCGTTAATGGGCAGCCTAGTGTGGAAATGTTACAGTGTGCGGTGTTCTTTCTCCGCAGTCCAGGCTCAGATGCATTGTTCTCTGATGTTGCAGCTGCACAGAAAATAAAAAATGTTATTGATGTCTAAATCTACCTGTGTGTATACTTGGTACGCTGTATTAAAGTCGGGAAAAAAAAGAAATTACTTGTATTTTTTTCGCTTTGTGCTTTTGAAAACATCTATTTGATTTCGCCGCCATCTGTTGTAATCAATAACCTGACCATCTTGTTTTTTTATTAAATGTACTTACTCTTAATTTCATCCACCAGTGGTTTTAGAGAGAATAATGTGGAGTTACCTATATGGCTTTGACATTATAAATCACTTCTTGAGGCTGAATCGTATAGTGGTATCGATTGATCCTGATATATCACAGAAATTTACTGTCACTTCTGTTTTCAATTAAAGATACAATCAGTCAGATAATGACTTAATTGGATTTTACAGAAGATTGAGTTTTATTGCCTAGTGCTTTACGAGTTTAGTTAAGGGAGATCATTTTATCACACTTGTCAGCCAGTTACTGCAGTCCCGGTGCCCTTCTCCCGCTGCTATTGTGACAAAGCCACACACAATAAGGCAGGGAGGGACTTGTGTACCGATGACTATTAGGATATAGCCATGTATAAAGAATGAAAGCACAGCAGAGATATGGGCCAAACTCATTTTTTTTCTTACCTTCTACTGATGGCAGCTTGGAAATAGTATCTGAAATTTTAACAATTTGGACAAATAGCCCCCCTCCTTTTCCATTGGCTGCATGGGGGCTGGAAGCTCAGCAAATCAGCATGTTTTCCAACAATGTGGAAGTTAGGCATCTTGTACACAACCGTATGGTTTTGGGTCCGTTTTGAAGGGATCCGTGTTTTTGTTTCAGTAGTGTTTCCGCTTCCGTTCCGTTTGTGATCCGTTTTTTGCGGATCGGAAATGGAAGCATACAATAATGTTTAAACAGTAAGTAAGTACATTGAAAAATTGGGATGATCATAACATTTTTAATAGATGGTTCCGCAGGAACGGATACGGAAGACATATGTATGCATTCCGTTAGGTTTTTTTTGCGGAACCATTGACTTGAATGGAGCCACGGTACGTGATTTGCAGGCAATAATAGGACATGTTCTATCTTTGAATGGAAACGGAATGCATACGCAGTACCTTCTAGAGCCTAATAAATAACCAAGGACTTTTTTTTTTTTTTTTTTGAGGAACCATTGAAATTTATGGTTCCGCATACGGACCACAAACAGAACACAAAATAAAACAGAAACGAAAAAAAAAATGTTTGTGAGCAAGAGGCCTTAGGCCTCTTGCACACAGACGTTTTTTTCCATTCCGTTTCTGCGTATTCCGTTTGTGGTCCATATGCGGAACCATTAATTTCAATGGTTCCGCAAAAAAAAAAAAAGGTCCTTGGTTATTTATTAGGCTCTAGATTTTTAATTGAGATGATCTGCAGATGAATCCACAGAATTCGTCTGGGCTGGCTGACCATTGACAGCAGATGTTGGGTAAAAGAAAAATAGGATATTATGGATTTCAATATGCACAATCCCTTATTCTCATGAGAGATAAGTTTCTAGCAGAGGCCCCGGGCAGCAGCCTATTACCCCTCCCTAAATACATGCACACTCGGCCAATGACCCTCTTAACAATCTTAGGCCAGGTTCACATCACCGTTTATTTTTCTGTTCTTCTGATCCGTCAATAAAGAAAAAACATCCTGCATTTATAGCATCCGTTACGCGCATTTATCATCTGTTTTAGCAATTTATGCACTTATGTTAGAATAGCTCAGCAGTCTGGACGGTGACAGTCAGGGAACCTGGGACAGTAGGAAAAAAATAGTGATCTGGACTCCTTATATACAGTACTGAACATGTATTACTGCAGATAATAGTCCAAAATCAGGATAACAGATTCCCTATGAAATACTGTATATTGGGCTCCAGTGCAATAGGGGTCCTAGGTTTGTATCCATTTACAATTATATATCAAATATGTCGTACTTAGTTTATGTATTTCACTGGTGTTAAGAATGGTGGCTATGATGATTAAGGTTGGAGCGCCCACAAGTAGTGCACTGATGTCATGACGCAAGAAGGCCAGAGGAAGCACAGTATAGCACGAAATGAAGGTTGCCTTGCATGTGTCTGCATCCTTAGGCCTTGTTCACATTTCTGTTTTTCACTGACATGCTGTCTACATTTTCTGCGGACAGCACACGTGCCCATTGATTTTTAATGTGTCCACACATCAGTACTTTTCTTGCTGACCAAAAATCAGAGACATGCACTACTTTGGTCCGTGAAGATCACGGACACAACACGGATGGCATTCACTGACCTCTGATAAGAGATGCTTTAGAAATACATTTTCAGCTAAGCAGTGTCTGTGGAGTACATATGACACACGGAGGGGAAAAAAACGGAATCATGAATGAAACGCGGATGGATTTTTTCAGTTGTCAAATGGAAATGTGAACAGGGCCTTACCCACTAGTCTATATGGACTGAATAAAGGATTCCTAGTTCACTCCAGTGTCTAAGGTGATACCGTTTTACGCTATATGTGGAGCACTGCCAGATTTTTATGAGTTTTCTTTCCCCACTGATGCAATTTAAGGGCAATGCCAACTATACTATCCTAATACACAGATAATGCGTATACAAAGAAAAGATGAAGGATTCATTCGTTTGTTTCAATGCATTCACAAAAAAATACAGTAAAGCTTCAGTCACACGTCAGTGTTTGGTCAGTGATTTCCATCAGTGATTGTGAGCCCAAACCACACAGAACAGATGCAGATCTTTCCCTTATACCTTATGTCTGTGGAGGCTCCAATTCTGGTTTTGGCTCACAATCACTGATGGAAATCACTGACCAAATACTGATGTGTGACTGAGGCTTTACTGTATTTTTTTGTGAATGCATTGAAACAAACGAATGAATAGTTTATTACATGCCATGACCAGCAGTGGGGTTTACACATACCACTTACCTAGCATAACCTTCTGTGCACAAGGGACTGGACAACTGATACAGTATTCTGGAGCAATTGTCCAATCTGTTTTCTGTTCAGCTTTCTATTAAACCTATAAGGCTATATAGGACTGATGGCAGCTGCAAAAAACTAGAGATATAGTCACAACCATGTTAATTATTGATTGAAAATTATTACTGGTAATTATATATATATATATATCACATGTATTTAGGGCAGTGTGCGAATTAATGTCATGATGACAGGATTATGCCCAATAACTATGAAATCAGTTTGTATCATTTAGGATATGTTTTTTCTTTGTTTCTCTTGTCTCACACAATAAGGCCTCTTTCACACTACAGTATGTCCATTTCAGTGTTTTGCGGTCCGTTTTTCACGGATCCGTTGTTCCGTTTTTTTGCTTCCGTTGTGGTTCCGTTTCCGTTCCGTTGTTCCGTTCCGTTTTTCCGTATGGCATATACAGTATACAGTAATTACATTGAAAAAATTGGGCTGGGCATAACATTTTCAATAGATGGTTCCGCAAAAAACGGAACGGATACGGAAGACATACGGATGCATTTCCGTATGTGTTCCGTTTTTTTTGCGGACCCATTGACTTGAATGGAGCCACGGACCGTGATTTGCAGCCAAATATAGGACATGTTCTATCTTTCAACGGAACGGAAATACGGAAACGGAATGCATACGGAACACATTCCGTTTTTTTTGCGGAACCATTGAAATGAATGGTTCCGTATACGGACCGTATACGGAACGCAAAAAACGGACCGCAAAACGGGAAAAAAAACGGTAGTGTGAAAGAGGCCTAAGGGAAAGCACCATGAGGTGAATAGGAATACATATAATAGCTAGAGTTTGGCCACTGCCTTTAAGAAATCCTGACAAAATCTGTGTCAGGCCTCCTTCACATTTGCATTTTCCACGGACAGCACACTTAAGCCTCATTCACACGTCCGTGTCCGTGCTCAGATCCGTGAGCAGGTGGTTAGTGATGAATACGTGAAGCCGTGCGTGTGTCAGTTTTTTGCTGTCCGTGTTGCATCCCGACAGCAAATTGCATCCGGATAATTTTAAAAGACTCTCTTCTTAATGATCCGTGAAACACAGATGGCATCCGTGGTTTTCACGGACCCATAGACTATAATGGGCATGATGGATCTGTGAACATTGACAAAATAAAAAATGACCCACGGACCGTACTAAAACACTGATATGTGAATACACATAGTAAAATGAATAGGTACGTGTGCTGTCCGTGGAGAACACGTATAGCACACGTCCGTGAAACACTGACGTGTGAATGAGGCTTTACCCATTCATTTTAATAAGCGTGTTCAAACATCTTTTTATTTTATTTACTGACTGGGGATCATTGAAAAAAATCACAGAGACATGCACCACTTTGGAATTTGATGCAAACCAAACACGCCCATTATAGTCCATTATGTTTGGTCCATTTTTCACTGATTACTAGTAGGAGATGCTCTGCTGGAAATTAATCTGTAATAGGAATGACACTCAGAGGGCAAAAAAAACTGACATAAGGACATCTTCAGGGATGAAACACCTACTAATTTTTTTTCATGGATGTCAAAACAGACAAGGAAATGTGATGTGTCCAAAAACGGATGAGAAAAAAATGTCTGCATGAAAATACCAAAAAGAAAGCAGAGCCTAGAGTGAGCCTGCCATGTCCAGGGATGTATTGGACATACTGCAGGGGGTGACTTGTCTACTCTAATCAGCAAATATTGAGAATACATGTCTGCTTCTAAAAATCTTTCTCCATCAGCTCTAGGTGATTCAGAAAACTTAGTACACTGTTCACATTAGCATCCCATAGGACAGGAAGACTTTCCACAAGTGAAGCACATCACTACACCATGTTCTAGAGACCTACTGTGTTACTACTAGAACCTATGGAGCACAGTGACAGCACAGCAGCCTGGACTCCCTGCGGGTCGGCAACACTACAGGGAAGAGAACAGAACGTGCTGGATATTATAGAAGAGCCTTATCAGAATGTGTAACTAATAGTGAGACCACTCTAATGCTGCCTATGGGGTTCTATAGCTTCTGGTCCGGATGTATATACTGGTATATGTTTTGTATCATTTGATATAAGATGGGTACAAAGTATCCAGAGCACTATATATATATAGTAGCTAATTTCATTATGCGAACTGATAACGAATGTTGTAGATATAATCAGACAGGCTGATATGTAATGCATAGGAGAGATACGATAGATACTTTAGATATGAGACAGATATTAGATAGAAGTAGAGATACTGTAGATAGATAGAAGTAGAGATATACGGTAGATAGAAGTAGAGATATACGGTAGATAGATAGAAGTAGAGATATACGGTAGATAGAAGTAGAGATATACTGTAGATAGATAGAAATAGAGATATACGGTAGATAGAAGTAGAGATATACGGTAGATAGATAGAAGTAGAGATATACGGTAGATAGAAGTAGAGATATACTGTAGATAGATAGAAATAGAGATATACGGTAGATAGAAGTAGAGATATACGGTAGATAGATAGAAGTAGAGATATACGGTAAATAGAAGTAGAGATATACGATATATAGAAGTAGGTACACGGTAGATAGATAAAAGTAGAGGTATTAGATAGAAGTAGAGATATACTGTAGATAGATAGAAGTAGAGATATACTGTAGATAGATAGAAGTAGAGATATACTGTAGATAGATAGAAGTAGAGATATACTGTAGATAGAAGTAGAGATATACTGTAGATAGATAGAAGTAGAGATATACTGTAGATAGAAGTAGAGATATACTGTCGATAGAAGTAGGGATATAAGGTAGATAGAAGTAGTGATATACGGTAGATAGATAGAAGTAGGGATATACTGTAGATAGAAGCAGATATACTGTAGATAGAAGTAGAGATATACGGTAGATAGAAGTAGGGATATACGGTAGATAGAAGTAGAGATATAAGATAGCTAGATAGAAGTAGAGATATAAGATAGCTAGATAGAAGTAGAGATAATAAGATAGCTAGATAGAAGTAGAGATAATAAGATAGATAGAAGTAGAGATATAAGATAGCTAGATAGATAGAAGTAGAGATATAAGATAGCTAGATAGATAGAAGTAGAGATATAAGATAGCTAGATAGAAGTAGAGATAATAAGATAGCTAGATAGAAGTAGAGATATAAGATAGATAGAAGTAGAGATATAAGATAGATAGATAGAAGTAGAGATATAAGATAGCTAGATAGAAGTAGAGATAATAAGATATCTAGAAGTAGAGATATAAGATAGCTAGATAGATAGAAGTAGAGATAATAAGATAGCTAGATAGATAGAAGTAGAGATATAAGATAGCTAGATAGATAGAAGTAGAGATATAAGATAGCTAGATAGAAGTAGAGATAATAAGATATCTAGAAGTAGAGATATAAGATAGCTAGATAGAAGTAGAGATATAAGATAGATAGAAGTAGAGATATAAGATAGCTAGATAGAAGTAGAGATATAAGATAGATAGAAGTAGAGATAATAAGATAGCTAGATAGATAGAAGTAGAGATATAGGATAGCTAGATAGAAGTAGAGATAATAAGATATCTAGAAGTAGAGATATAAGATAGCTAGATAGAAGTAGAGATATAAGATAGATAGAAGTAGAGATAATAAGATAGCTAGATAGATAGAAGTAGAGATATAGGATAGCTAGATAGAAGTAGAGATAATAAGATATCTAGAAGTAGAGATATAAGATAGCTAGATAGAAGTAGAGATATAAGATAGATAGAAGTAGAGATAATAAGATAGCTAGATAGATAGAAGTAGAGATATAGGATAGCTAGATAGAAGTAGAGATAATAAGATATCTAGAAGTAGAGATATAAGATAGCTAGATAGAAGTAGAGATATAAGATAGATAGAAGTAGAGATATAAGATAGCTAGATAGAAGTAGAGATATAAGATAGCTAGATAGAAGTAGAGATATAAGATAGCTAGATAGAATTAAAGATAATAAGATATCTAGAAGTAGAGATATAAGATAGATAGAAGTAGAGATATAAGATAGCTAGATAGAAGTAGAGATATAAGATAGATAGAAGTAGAGATAATAAGATAGCTAGATAGATAGAAGTAGAGATATAGGATAGCTAGATAGAAGTAGAGATATAGGATAGCTAGATAGAAGTAGAGATAATAAGATAGCTAGATAGATAGAAGTAGAGATATAAGATAGCTAGATAGAAGTAGAGATATAAAATAGATAGAAGTAGAGATAATAAGATAGCTAGATAGATAGAAGTAGAGATATAGGATAGCTAGATAGAAGTAGAGATAATAAGATAGCTAGATAGAAGTAAATATTAGGTAGATCATATAATTCTTCCCGGAATGTAGAGAACAGTTTGCATAGTAAGTGGCATCATGCCATGTGTGCCCATACACAGTGACAGCTTCACATCATTGATCACTGAGTGCCCCCACTGACAGGGAGCCCAGCCAAGCCCGCAGTGCCAGTGCAGAGGGCAGACCACCGCTATGAGGAATGGCAGTACAGCTGCACAGGGGGCAGCCTATCAGTCACCGGGGCCATTACCCTGTACGCATGGATTTGGTAGGATGACTTGTACAGCCCCGGGCTGTATCCGATTCCCCAGCATGGGACCGGCTTGTGTCACTGTGTGCATGCTGTGTACACACTGTAGCAGTGATCCTGCCTGTGCAGAATACAAATGCCTGGCACCCATTCAGAGTAAACTGTGAACCAATTAAGATGGAAGGTGCAGACTTTAAGGAGCTGTAAAGCAATGAAATGTAAGCTTATTAAATAAAGCCTAGCTAATGCCATTACATAGAGCTGTGTAAAGCGGGATAGGGGAGATACAGCAGTGATTTGGGGGGACTATAGCCTTTCCTTACTGAATGGATTATATTCCAATGTGCTGCAAATGGAGACCCTATAACTCCTATCTGGATTTTTGCAGAATCTAAAGATTTGGAGTAAGCAATGCAGTGGTAGGCACCGACAGGCATGTGCTGCTGGTTCTGGGCACTCACTCTTTGCTCATATGCAGTGGTAGGCACCTACAGGCATGTGCTGCTAGTTCTGGGCACTCAGTCTGTGCCCATATGCAGTGGTAGGCACCGACAGGCATGTGCTGCTGGTTCTGGGCACTCACTCTTTGCTCATATGTAGTGGTAGGCACCGACAGGCATGTGCTGCTGGTTCTGGGCACTCAGTCTGTGCCCATATCCAGTGGTAGGCACCGATGGGCATGTGCTGTTGGTTCTGGGCACTCAGTCTAGGCCCATAACCTGTGGTAGGCACCGACAGGCATGTGCTGCTGGTTCTGGGAACTAAGTCTGTGCCCATATGCAGTAGTAGGCACCTACAGGCATGTGCTGTTGGTGCCCATATGCAGTAGTAGGCACCTACAGGCATGTGCTGCTGGTTCTGGGCACTCAGTCTGTGCCCATATGCAGTGGTAGGCACCTACAGGCATGTGCTGTTGGTGCCCATATGCAGTAGTAGGCACCTACGGGCATGTGCTGCTGGTTCTGGGCACTCAGTCTGTGCCCATATGCAGTGGTAGGCACCCACAGGCATGTGCTGCTGGTTCTGGGCACTCAGTCTGTGCCCATATGCAGTAGTAGGCACCTACAGGCATGTGCTGCTGGTTCTGGGCACTCAGTCTGTGCCCATATGCAGTGGTAGGCACCTACAGGCATGTGCTGCTGGTTCTGGACACTCAGTCTGTGACCATATGAAGTAGTAGGCACCCACAGGCATGTGCTGCTGGTTCTGGGCACTCAGTCTGTGCCCATATGCTGTGGCCACTTCCTTCAGGCTTTTCTGAGAGGCCATAACTACTAACGCCTTGTAGTCACCTTGAAATTTCCTCTGCTATTTTCCAATTAACAGCTTAATAGCCCTGGAAACCGAGTTCATGTGGTGAAGTTTACCATGGCCCCTTTCTATGAAAGGCTTTCTGCTGGGATCCCATTATGTGCTTGAATAAACCTTTTCTCAACACGCTAAGAGCACTGGAGGTTGTCAGGTGTCGGGTTACAATAGACTTTCAGGCAGGAGACATTGTGCCAACATAAATACAAACTTGGCCCTATAGGGGTATGTTGTCAAATAGTAGGATGTGTACAACATTCCCAGCAAATTAAGTATGAGAAAGGGATTACAGCACTCTATCAATGGAGTGTTTAGATGTGCACTGGGGGGAGCAAGGGGCCTCTGGGGGAGGGGAGGGGGCATCATGGAAGCCAGTCCCTGTGATGTATGCTGGCTGCACATATCAATAATCACAGGGTCACTGCAAGAATGTGGCATTGTCTGACTGGCATCGCCACAATCCCCAGGTACTGCAATACTGGGAACATGTCTGCCGGGGAGATGGCAGAAACGTGATCTGAAATAGGTGGTGGTGGATAGTTACATTACTATAGAGTATGCGATGGGCAGGTAGATGAAAGAGATTGGTACAGAGAAAGTAGTGCAGATGGGTGATGATAGGATCAGGATCTACAGATCAACTAAAACACATGATACATAGAGACATGGGTATAACATGGATAATAGGGATCTAAACGGAGAGAATACTGGGGACAATGAAAAGAGCAGGTAGATCAATGTAGGGTGGTAAACTAGGATAGACAGACAGATACATAGAAAGATAGATAATTATTTCCCCCATTCTAGAATCAATCTTTTCTTAGTATTGCTTACATACATGTGTTATATTAGACAGATACATACATAGATATAGATGACAGACAGGTAATACATAGATATAGATGATAGACAGACAGACAGGTAATACATAGATATTAGCTAGTGAAAATGAAAAGAGCAGGTAGATAAATGTAATATGGAAAACGATAGATAGATAGATAGATAGATAGATAGATAGATAGATAGATAGATAGGAGATACATAGATATGAGATATATGTATATGAGAGCAATAGATAAGAGAGAGATAAAAAGATAGATAGTAGAGAGGTATGAGATAGATAGATAGGAGATAGATAATAGATAGACCTAGAGATAAATAGATAGATAGATAGATATTAGATAGATAGATAGATAGATAGATAGATAATAGATAGATATTAGATAGATTATATATATATATATATATATATATATATGTATATATATATTAGATATATAGATAATAGATAGATAGACCTAGAGATAAATAGATAGATATTAGATAGATAGATGGATATTAGATAGATAGATATTAGATATATAGATAGATATGAGATAGATAGATAATAGATAGATAGACCTAGAGATAAATAGATAGATATTAGATAGATAGATAATAGATAGATAGATAGATAGATAGATAGATATGAGATAGATATTAGATAGATAGATAGATAGATATATAGATAGATATGAGATAGATAGCTAATAGATAGATATTAGATATATAGATAGATAGATAGATAGATAGATAGATAGATATGAGAAAGATAGATAGATATTAGATATAGATAGATATTAGATAGATAGATATTAGATAGATAGATAGATAGATATAGATAGATAATAGATAGATATGAGAGAGAGAGAGAGAGAGAGAGAGAGAGAGATAGATAGATAGATAGATAGATATGAGAAAGATAGATAGATATTAGATATAGATAGATAGATGATAGATAGGAGATAGATATATAGATAGATATTAGATAGATAGATAATAGATAGATATGAGATAGATAGATAATAGATAGATAGATATGAGAAAGATAGATAGATATTAGATATAGATAGATAGATATGAGATAGATAGATATATGATAGATAGATAGATAGATATTAGATAGATAGATATTAGATAGATAGATAATAGATAGATAGATAGATAGATAGATAGATAGATAGATATGAGAAAGATAGATAGATATTAGATATAGATAGATAGATATGAGATAGATAGATATATGATAGATAGATAGATAGATATTAGATAGATATTAGATAGATAGATAATAGATAGATAGATAGATAGATAGATAGATAGATAGATAGATAGATATGAGAAAGATAGATAGATATTAGATATAGATAGATAGATAGATAGATAGATAGATAGATATGAGATAGATAGATATATGATAGATAGATATTAGATAGATAGATATTAGATAGATAGATAATAGATAGACCTAGAGATAAATAGCTGGATGGTGGGTAATGACTAGATGTGAGGTCGCCATCCTCCTCTCTCCCTCCAGTGCCTGTACATTTCAGCAGAGGGTAGATGAATGTATATATGGTATAGATGTGTCTTTTGTTTGGAACAATATGTGAAATCCGATTCTGGATGTGAGGCTCCTGTATGGCAGCGTGTGAATAGGCGCCTACATCATCTAGTGCAGCCGCAGAAGGGACAATGAAATACTTGATAGAGCAGGATAGAGAAGCTTTGGAGCTCGGTATAAAAGTGACAAGAACATTTATTAGTTCAGTGGAAAATTGTCCTGATGCTGGCACTGCCGCTATAACTGATGTCTACCATGGAGCCAAGTGCTCCTCCCGGCACCGGAGGGGTTACATGCCCAGGAAGGTGCCCCAGGATTAATGCTCATTGCACGGCAGCCAGTATCCCACACAGAAAACGCACTGGGGACAACTGGGATTTAATGAACTTCCCATCTCCTCATACAATAAAGTTAATTCAGTGCCGGGAATGAGGGGCTGGGAGTGTGTAGCAAAATCTAACTGCATGTGCCGCCGTCCATCTTCCTGACAGCCCATTACAGCAGCCTCCTATTACACAAGTAACTGCATAAAAAGCAGCATTATTGTGCAATTCTTCAGTTTCATCGTTTCCTCCCCAACTTTTACAATAAATATTTATCAGCAGAACACAGCAGCCAGTATTTTGTGGTGACTGAGAACTTAGGCTGGTAGCCATTCCAGCCACCCCTCTTCATCTACCTGCTCAGTGATCCTCCTGCCATTTATTCTGTGTAATGGATGAGGCACACAAACTGCTGGCCTCGCCTGCAGCTAGCCAGCCCGCTGTGTGTGCACCGGAGACATAGAGCTCATACTGCTCCTTCCATCCCCGGGCCACAGAGCATTCCTCGTGCCATCTGCCTTCCCTCTGTGCCCCCACATATACACAATTGGTCCAAAACAGCCCTTTGTTCGGATCCTAACTAATGAAACCCCTATAGTAGGGTTTGTTCTGAACGCCCTGTGTGTATGGTGCTGATGGGGATCAGAAGCATTTCATGGAGGTCACATAATACTCAGATCCATCATGTCTACAATGGTCAGATCATAGTGAAGACCAGGTATGTGTAGTTCTGGCCTAAATCATAATTACTATTGGCTAGTACCTATCACACTATTGACTACCTCAATCCTGAGACGTACCCCATACTTTTATAAAGTCATGCATACCTTTATCTATCTATGACATTCACCTTAGTACTTGTGTATGGGTATGAGAGGGACCAGGGCGGATTGGCCATAGAATTTACAGAGAAATTTCCTGGTGGGCTGATGCCCAAGCCTCTCTCTCTGCAGCAGGCTGGGTACATAATAAGCTATCAGTGGCCACTAGGTTCCCAATCTGCCCCTGGACAGGGATCGAGGACTGCTGTGACAGCTCAGCTCTGAAGAGTATGTGTAAGGACTGCTGTGACAGCTCAGTTCTGAAGACTATGTGTGTTCAGCTACATGTCTTTACCATGTGTGGTGCAATACAATGTTGTGAGGGGTCAGTCATGTTGGAAATGAGCTGGAGGCTGGCAGTTGCCCTATTTTCCCTTTAAGAGTGGTGTTCTCCTTCAAAGATTTAACTGTTACCCTTACAAATGGTCTATAACTCCTAACCATTACTGGTTGTCTAGTAAATGCATGTGTAATGTAAGCCAGTGGAAGACAGAAGGCAGTTACTGTAGGTGGCAAACAGTCTCCTTCCCAGCCCTCAGGTGTAACACTTGTGATGAAGGAAAGAATGGAGGGATGATGGGGTGACTGGAGAATGGGTGACAGGCTGTGATGAGGTTCTCTATGCTCTGGAGGAGGCTACAGAGGCGGAGACATGCTAAGAGGAGGGGAAGAATGCCACCTTACTCCCCCCATCTGGTGCACTATTCACACACAGCATGGAGAGTGAAGGGCTGCTATCCTAATAAGCCAAAGTTACAGCACCAGGACCTGGAGCTAAGGAGCTGACTGTCCACACACACAGCCTAGGATGTAGGACTAGCCCAGGACATAGGAGATTATACAGCGTGGTCCAGTCTGCAGCATCACTCCACATCTCAGCAGGGCATCCTCTATGAGGACAGGACTTCTTCTGCTTCTGTAGACACAAGAGTCCCAGCACGGTGTCATCGGCAGGACCATGAATGGTTACGGCTCTCCCTACCTGTACATGGGGGGTCCTGTGTCACAGCCCCGAGCCCCTCTACAGAGAACCCCAAAGTGCGCCCGTTGCAGAAACCACGGGGTCCTCTCCTGGCTCAAGGGCCACAAGCGCTATTGCCGCTTCAAGGATTGCACTTGTGAGAAGTGCATCCTGATCATTGAGAGGCAGCGGGTGATGGCGGCACAGGTGGCCCTCAGGAGACAGCAGGCCAACGAGAGCCTGGAAAGCCTCATCCCAGACACTCTCAGACCTATGCCAGGCCTGCCAGCCGACACTAGTCAACCAGCGTCCAGGCCTGGAGAGATGACCATCAGGTGGACGCAGGAGCCCTCCTCTACCATGCAGCTGCCAGGAAAGACAGGTGGGTACGGCTAGGGACATTTGTCTTCAGGTTCTCTCTAGCGGCACAGACTAGGGGGGCACAAAGAAGGCTAAAAATAATATCAATGGTACTAAACTACTGAGAGTGATGAAGAATAACCACACTACTACTAATAATGAGCCAAGTAATAGTACAAGGATGGTAATAATACTGACAGTGATGATAACCACACTGCTACTAATAAACCACAGGATAGTGATAGTAATAATGCTACTGATAGTGATTACCACACCACTAATAATAAACTAAATAATAGTAACAGGATGGTAATAATAGTATTGATAGTGATGATAACCACACTACTAATAATAAACTAAATAATAGTAACAGTATGGTAATAATACTACTGAAGGTTATAACCACACTACTAATAATAAACTAAATAATAGTAACAGGATGGTAATAATAGTATTGATAGTGATGAAAACCACACACTACTAATAAACCAAATAATAGTAACAGTATGATAATAATACTACTGATAGTGATAACCACACTACTACTAATAAACTAAACAATAGTAACAGGATGGTAATAATAGTATTGATAGTGATGATAACCACACTACTAATAATAAACTAAATAATAGTAACAGGATGGTAATAATAGTATTAATAGTGATAACCACACTACTAATAATAAACCAAATAATAGTAACAGTATGGTAATAATGCTATTGATAGTGATAACCACACTACTAATAATAAACCAAATAATAGTAACAGGATGGTAATAATACTACTGATAGTGATAACCACACTACTAATAAACCAAATAATAGCAACTTGATGGTAATAATACTACTGCTACTGATAGTGATAACCACACTGCTAATAATTAGCCAAATGATAATACCAGAATGGTACTAATAATACTACTGATAGTGATGAATAACCACAACTAATAATAAACCAAATAATAATAAGAACAAGATAGTAATGATAATAATAATACTGACAGTGATGATAACCACACTACTTCTAATAAACCAAATAATAAGAACAGGATGGTGATAGTAATAAATAATTTTACTGACAGTGATGATTCACACTACTTGTAATAAACCAAATAATAAGAACAACAGGCTGGTAATAATAGTACTACTACTGACAGCGATGAATAACCACACTACTAATAATAAATCAAATACTAGTAGCAGGATGGTAATAATAATAGTACTGATAGTGATGACGAATAACCACACTGCTAATAATAAATGAAATAATAATAACAGGAAGGTAATAATAATATTACTGATAGTGATAATGAATAACCACACTACTAATAATAAATCAAATACTAGTAGCAGGATGGTAATAATAATAGTACTCATAGTGATGATGAATAACCACACTACTAATAATAAACCAAATAATAGTAAGAGGAGGGTAATGATATTACTACTGATACTGTTGATAACCACACCACTAATAATACATTGAATCATAGTAATAACAGGATGGTAATAACTAATACTACTTACTACTACTACTACTAGTGATAACCACACTACAAATAATACATGAAATAATAATGACAGGATGGTAGTAGTAATAATACTACTGACAGTGATGATAACCACACTACTAATAAGAAACCAAATAACAATAACAGGCTGATAATACTACTACTGATAGCCAGTGCCACACTGCTACTTATAAATGTAATCATAACGGGATGGTAATAATAATACCGCTGAGTGATGATGATGACCATCTCATATCTCTCTGTCCATCAGGTATCTATCTATCTTCTATCTGGTATCGATCTATATATCTGGTAAACTAGTACCCATAGTAAATTGAGTACTGTGCAGTATAACATATACTCTATCACACTACCTGACCGGGTATTAGTCTTTCCTGGACTGTTTGCCAGCGTCCCTTCTGATGAATACGATTCTTCTCATAGATGGCTGGTAATAGAAATCATTACAAGCAGTGGTTATGCCGGGGATAGCTGTCACTTCCTGGGCACATGCTTGGCAGCTGCCTGTCACGCTGCCCAGTACCCTGTATAGATGTGCACACATTGGAGGCGGTTTATCACATTCTGATTTATTGAAAGTCCCCGGGCCACTTTTCAGCTGATGAAGGAGACAAGTAGTGAAGTGTGGAAAATTACTCAAGAAGGAAATCAAGTGTAGCCTCAACTTGTGCCAAAACATGTCACCGGGGGTGGGGGGGATCAAGTTACAGGAGAACTCCCAGCATCCTCCCCATGGAAGAGAATGGAGGCACGGATACGTGCAGACAGGAGGGCTATGGAAAGACACAGTGACAGGTAGATAACTGCTAGACACCATCACAGGAAAGGTGCCCAACATGGCCAGACCTAACTAAAGGCATGTTCTACAAAGTAGGAAGAGAATTTTATTCTATTCCAATATACATCTAAAATATATATTTATTCTTTCTTTCTTTCTTTCTTTCTTCTATTTAGTCCAACATATATGTACAGTATACTTTAATTCTTCTATTTCCTATCTATCTATCTATCTATTTTATATCTATGTATATATCTAATATTTATTTATCTATCTATCTAATATCGGGTAATCTATTTTATCTTGCCTTCTATATGTATAATATTAGAATGTATATCTATAGAAGAAGAAATAAAGTACAGACCTCTACCTGGCTAATGTGTCAGGTATCTGGCACACCTCTCCACATGTGGGGATGACGCTGCTCTACATGTAGGCAGTATTCGCTTGTTGTATCCACAATGTCCCCTGTAGGAATATATATATATATATATATATAATGTGATGATGTTTCCTCTTACCCTCTTAATGCAGCCCTAATGACACGTTTACCTCATCCTCACTGCATCCACCTCCATGTACCTGTCATCTCAATACATCATAATATTTCATGCCACATCAAAAAACATACCAGATACAGAGGGACAAGTATATATATATATACACACACTCTATCTAATTATCTATCTAAATCAAATACAAAACTCCACTCACTCCCCAAAAAGTAAATTAGTGTTCTTTAATCACCAAAAAGCGACGTTTCAGTCCTCTTACTATCTATTTATC
Organism: Bufo gargarizans; assembly: GCF_014858855.1. Lineage (NCBI taxonomy): Eukaryota > Metazoa > Chordata > Amphibia > Anura > Bufonidae > Bufo > Bufo gargarizans. The sequence goes on along the minus strand of NC_058080.1, from coordinate 454,417,385 downwards.
TAATATCTATTTATCTATCTCATATCTATCTATCTATCTAATATCTATCTAATATCTATCTATTTATCTATCTATTATCTATCTCATATCTATTATCTACCTATCTAATATCTGTATATCTAATATCTATCTATCTAGTATCTATCTACTATCTATCTATCTATCTATCTATCTCATATATATTATCTACCTATCTAATATCTATCTATTATCTATCTATCTAATATCTATTATCTATCTCATATCTATCTATCTATCTATCTAATATCTATCTATCTAATATCTATCTATTTATCTATCTATTATCTATCTCATATCTATTATCTACCTATCTAATATCTGTATATCTAATATCTATCTATCTAGTATCTATCTACTATCTATCTATCTATCTATCTATCTATCTCATATCTATCTATCTCATATATATTATCTACCTATCTAATATCTATCTAATATCTATCTATCTATCTAATATCTACCTATCTAATATCTATCTATCTAATATCTATATATTATCTATCTATCTCATATATATTATCTACCTATCTAATATCTACCTATCTAATATCTATCTATCTAATATCTATATATTATCTATCTATCTCATATATATTATCTACCTATCTAATATCTATCTAATATCTATCTATCTATCTAATATCTACCTATCTAATATCTATCTATCTAATATCTATATATTATCTATCTATCTCATATATATTATCTACCTATCTAATATCTACCTATCTAATATCTATCTATCTAATATCTATATATTATCTATCTATCTCATATATATTATCTACCTATCTAATATCTATCTATCTCATACTTATCAGCTATCTATCTATTTATCTCTCTCTCCTATCTATCTATCTATCTATCTATCTATCTATCTATCTATCTATATTACTTGTTCAATGACGTGTACACAGAATTGGGTTGTCCTGTAATGAATTGATAGCAGAGACATTACTAGCTCGGTTAACGTACTGAAAACATGCCTATAAAGCTCTGGGGCAATGTGGCCGGTCCAGACCCCTCCGCCTCCAGGCCATACACCACAATGCGCCCGTACAGTGGTATACCCGAGCCTCCCACCAGCCGCCGGCCACACGGTTCATGGCTAGGGGCAATGTGAACTTTTGTCTCTCTAGGAGTTTATAAATAAAGTTAGTGGAACGGGGCACTGAGGTCCTCACAGGGTGAAATATAGGTTGTGTGGGAGCCTGCGTTACCACAGAGCTTATACAAACTGCATCAATAAACTTTATTTATAAAAAAACACCTTTACTGTCAAGATCAGGGCATTTGCTTATATTTCTTTTCCATTTTAAACTAGAGGAAAAATCAGAGTAATAGCTGCACTGTTATTTGTACTTTCACTTCCAGTAAATATAAATATGTTAAGGTTGTTTTTATGGATTGCGTATAAAATAACATAGATTCTATGGAGACAAAAACTGTAATGTATTTCCTGAGTACAAATAAAATAGACTTAACCTTATTAATCATATAAATTATTTCTTAATGTTTAGAAAGTGAAAGTCATCTAATTTCTGTCAGTGGATTACTAGAAGCAAGAGATAAATTCATTGATAAAGTACTGGTTCAAAAGAAGCCAATATTGGATTATGCTATATAATATTAACCTATAGCGTGTGATATATATATATATATATATATATATATATATATACATCATCCGTATATACATATACAGTCTATTGAGTCAGACACAACTGGTGACCTTTTGGTGCACTTTGTGGTAGGGGTCCAACCTACATTACATAGTGGAATGCAGTTGAGAGACTAGCATGCAGCACATTTCTATCCCCTCCATCTATAGAATTAACTGTCATACAACCTGCATTGCCTGCTAAATCTGAATCCTGTGAAAAGGAAACATCCAGTATTACAAGTGTTGCCGGATGCCAGAGATTAACCCATAAAAAAAGATGGGATATGTTCTGGCATCAGATTCTCTCCAGCGTTCCTGTACCATGGGGCATACAATACGTGCCAACCAAACTTACGTTTTACTATTTGGGCTGAAAAAAAAAGATTCAGGTGAATTATGGGTAACTTTTTAAGCAGTTTTATTGAGATAGTTAATAAAGAGACCAAGAATCAAAAGATAGAAATACAAAAATCCACCCAGTTTCCCATCATGATATACAGATATTACTGCACTACCATTACAGTCTTATAATTAAAGTCTTATAATTAACTTCACGGAAAGGAGGATCAGCTACTTCTATTAATCACCAACCTGATATATAATCAGCCACTGAGCCAATACCAATTTACCCTTAAAAAATCTTTATTGAATATACAACATAAAACATTATTATGACCAAGTAACCCCAATAGATACGGAGATGAAATGCCAACAAGCCGCCCTAGAATCACAAGCCGCCCTATTGACATAAATACATGACAAGGAAATAACCAGTATACAGGTGAAACTTTAAAATTTTTAATATCGTGCAAAAGTCCATTTATTTCAGTAATGCAAATTAAAAGGAATTGCATTAATGCAGCTTAAAATTAGAATTTTGTGAAAATGTCCAATATTCTAGGCTCAAAGTGTCACACTCTAGTCAGCTAATTAATCCATACCCCCTAAGCAAAGGGTACCTCAAAATTGTGACTTTGGGGTTTCATAAACTGTAAGCCATAATCATCCAAATTATACCAAATAACGGCCTGAAATGTCTCGACTCTGTCTCATATGTTAGTTTCACCTTTTTTTACTGAAATAAATAAACTTTTCACGATATTCTAATTTTTCGAGTTTCACCTGTAGCTACTAATGGCACTGTAACCTAGAAAGTACTTCACAACATAACACATGCTGAAGCCTGCATAACCGTGACCAGGAATGACTACTCATATATCAATGCTAAAGCCTACTCCAGAATAAGAATCAATGAAACAAGCAATACGAAAAGAATGCCATACCAGGATATAGCGGCGTATGTGGTCTAACCCACATACGCCGCTTTTTGAGTATTGCTTGTTTCATTGATTCTTATTCTGGAGTAGGATTTAGCATTGATATATGAGTAGTCATTCCTGGTCACGGTTATGCAGGCTTCAGCATGTGTTATGTTGTGAAGTACTATCTAAGTTACAGTGCCATTAGTAGCTATACGGGTTATGTCAATAGGGCGATTTGTCATCCTACCCCGTGTTGGCATTTCATCTCCGTATCTATTGGGGTTACTTGGTCATAATAATTTTTTATATGGTATATTCAATAAAGATTTTTTTAAGGGTAAATTGGTATTGGCTCAGTTGCTGATTATATATCAGGTTGGATATACAGGTGAAACTTGAAAAATTTGAATATCGTGCAAAAGTCCATTTATTTCAGTAATGCTAATTAAAAGAAATTGCCTTAATGCAGCTTAAAATTAGAATTTTGTGAAAAGGTTCAATATTCTATCTCATATGTTAGTTTCACCTTTTAAGTTGCATTACTGAAATAAATGAACTTTGCACGATATTCTAATGTATCGAGTTTCGCCTGTATTAGTGCAGTAATGATGGTGCTCTAAGTGATTGGTGTCATGGTAATATTGTGACTGCTTAGTTTCCGCCTTGTTTAGAACAAATAACCTGTCTGAGCTGTCAATACTTAGAAGGACCAATGGTGCAAGACACCGATAGATAAGACTTCGGTTTTGAATAGCATACTTGTTCACGTATTTGCACTTTTTTGTGAAAGGATTGGTTCACAAGCTTCTTGGCCTGTTTCGATTCAGTACTAATAATATAGTACTATAGTATAGTATAATAATATTATTATAGTACTATAATATAGTACTAGGAATAGTAACAACTCTGACCAAATGTTGGTGTTCCTCTTCTACTGATCTCTTTGAACAGTGTAGGACAGCTTGTTTAACTAATAACAATGAAAATAGACCGGAAAGCACACGTGTAATATGTGCATGTATATGAGCATCTGTTTCATTAATAATTTCTGTTTTGTTCCCTGATTTTTCAGATCTATCAGAGGAGAGATTAGGCGACAGCAGTGGAACAGAGAATGGCGAAAGCTACAGTGACAAAGACACAGATCAAAGATCTCCCCCTGATGTGAAGCCTTGCTGTACCCCGGAAAGTCCTGAAGTGGTGTCGGTGGATGAGTCAGGGTATCCAGCTCAAAAGAGTAGCAGTAGTGCTGAAAGTACATCAGATAGCCCCAAGTACCAGGCAGAACACAGTCATCTTATTATAGAGGGTTCTTCGGGCACAGTGACTTTGCCATTTAGCTTGAAGTCCAACAGGCCTCCTCTTGAAGTCCTTAAGAAGATATTTCCAAGCCAGAAGCCTACTGTGTTAGAACTTATTTTGAAGGGATGTGGTGGTGACCTTGTTGGGGCAGTAGAAGTCCTTCTATCAAGCAGATCTTCCGTGACTGGAGAGAGAACTGCAACTGACCCAGATGGCATTATGTTACCTACTAATGGTCACCTTTTTGAGCATACTCTTGGCTCATATCCATTGTCCTCCTCCAAATGGTCAGTGGGATCAGCCTTCAGAGTACCAGATACCCTGCGCTTCTCAGCAGATTCTAACAATGTGGTTCCCAATCCACTAGCGGTGCCCTTGCAGCACCCCTTCCCACAACCACCCAGGTATCCATTACTATTGAGGAACACTTTAGCAAGGAACCAGTCTAGCCCCTTTCTGCCTAATGATGTGACCCTTTGGAACACAATGACATTGCAACAACAATACCAACTCAGATCTCAGTATGTCAGCCCTTTTTCTGGAAATGCCTCTAGTGTCTTCAGGAGCTCACCTGTCCTTCCCCCTAGAGCCCCTGAAGACCCCAGAATCCCAGGCTCTGAGGACAGCTGTTCGATTGTAGTAAAACAGCCCATTTACACAGAGGAGGACTATGAGGAAAGATCAGATTCAGCGGACTCTAGAATACTCAACAGTTCTTCCTAACAGACATTTGTACACAGATCGGAATCTGTCTGTGAAAGAGACATATTTTATTTAATAGTCTGAGATTCATTGCACTTATGGAAGCAATAAATAGTGTATACTTGTTATTTTATTTCCACCATGGGACTGTGTAAATAATACTTGGCTAGACCACCAGCCAATATTTGGGATTACTGCTATGAGACTGAAGCCCTATCCATTGCATTGTATGACTTTCTAAGGGGTCAATTAAATATAGCTGAATTTCCGCAGATGCGTCATACACTGTCGTCTCCAAGTATTGATGATCTCTAATAAATATAAAGTCAAAGAGACAGAAATGAAATATATGAATTATGCAGATGTCCACGAACATATGTGATGATAATATAATATTACAAACAATCTGTGAATTGCATGAAATGTATTGTTAAATGAGCCCAGGACTAAACAGTGTCAGGTTAATGTAGCATGCTAAGGACTCTAGATGAAATAAAAATGATGATGAGCATGTCATTTATACTTGTACTTTGGCAAATGAAATTAGCGCTCACCTATGAACAAGCCATCTGCATGCTGGGAGGCTCAATCACTCAACAAGTATATTCAGGGAACAGGGTGGGTGTGCTGATAATGTATTCCAGCTTTCTTTTCCTTTTCTTTCAATAAAGTTAATAGTGAAATACAATGGTGGTCCCAAAACACATCCAAATATATGAATTTATTTTTCAGAAGACGCAATTTAGAAGAATAGGCCTTCAATGTCATAGTATTTCACAGTTACAATCTTTACGGAACCTCACATACGTCTGGCTATTCTTCTTGTTTTCCCTATGTTGTGGTTCAGAAAATGCAGAAGGAAACTGAAGCTAGAACTGATCCCATAGTTTTCTAGGGGATTGATCATTTTCATCAGATGTGATGTTAAATAGTGGCGGACAAAAAAAATGTTGCATGCTATGTTTTTCTCTCTGACGCTATCAGCCAATATACGCTGAAACTGTGCAATAAGTGCATATACACATATATCAGTTGTGTCCGGCTCTGCAAAAAGAAAAAAAAAAAACTGTCTGAACACAAAGGATGTATAGCCAGCCATAGCGGGTGAGTAATCTGACCCATCTGTATACCGAAATGTCTCCTTTGTGAAATTTGTATAAATAGCCATTATACTTTGGCACTGTCTGCTAATGTCCCTGCTGATCTAATGTTGTAGGAGACGTACTTCTGAAATCTCTATTGTTATACCTCTGCAGATATGTCACAATTTCATTTTTTTTAAGGATACTTCAATATTGTTTATTACAAGATATTTGGAAGGGCTCTGGTCTGTGACAACATTGCACAGGATCCCAAAAGTTCAAGGGGGTAGGACACAACATGCAAGTTTGGGCCTACAGGGGTATTTCTATCTTATATTGTAATGTGAAATCACTAAGATACCCCCTAACAGTTTGGTTGGTGTGGATTGGACCACTGGGACCCCCACTGATCATGAGAAAGATCAAGGGTGAACTGTAGCACAGTCCTATTCAAGGTTACAGGACAATATTGTAGCTCCCTGAACAGGAGGGGCCTAGATCAGTGCTATTAAAGGGAACACTTATCAGATAACAGGGTATATGCACAGGGTTTGCCTTCAGGAAACAACCCCTTTATAATGTATTCTTACATGAAACTTGAGAAAACAGCTTGAAGGTATACTTACAACAGAGGCATGAGGCTGTGGTGGGGTGCAATTTAGGGGGCCCAGCATTGAAATGCTACTTTGCTTGTGACATTGTCATACAAGATCCCTGAAGATGTCGCTATGTTGAAATCACTGCTGGATGCAGCATTATATACAGTTGCAAGAAAAAGTATGTGAACCCTTTGGAATGATATGGATTTCTGCACAAATTGGTCATAAAAATCAGGTCACAACAATAGACAATCACAGTCTGCTTAAACTAATAACACACAAAGAATTAAATGTTACCATGTTTTTATTGAACACACCATGTAAACATTCACAGTGCAGGGGAAAAAAGTATGTGAACCCTTTGACTTAATAACTGGTTGAACCTCATTTGGCAGCAATAACTTCAACCAAACGTTTCCTGTAGTTGCAGATCAGACGTGCACGGTCAGGAGAATTTCTTGACCATTCCTCTTTACAGAACTGTTTTAGTTCAGCAATATTCTTGGGATGTCTGGTGTGAATCACTTTCTTGAGGTCATGCCACAGCATCTCAATCGGGTTGAGTTCATGACTCTGACAAGGCCACTCCAGGAGGCGTATTTTATTCTGTTTAAGCCATTCTCCTGTTGATTTACTTTTATGCTTTGGGTCGTTGTCCTGTTGCAACACCCATCTTCTGTTGAGCTTCAGCTGGTGGACAGATGGCCTTAAGTTCTCCTGCAAAATGTCTTGATAAACTTGAGAAATCATTTTTCCTTCGATGATAGCAATCCGTCCAGGCCCTGACGCAGGAAGCAACCCCAAACCATGATGCCCCCACCACCATACTTCACAGTTGGGATGAGGTTTTGATGTTGGTGTGCTGTGCCTCTTTTTCTCCACACATAGTGTTGTGTGTTTCTTCCAAACAACTCAACTTTGGTTTCATCTGTCCATAGAATATTTTGCCAGTACTGCTGTGGAACATCCAGGTGCTCTTGTGCAAACTGTAAGGGTGAGTTCACACGGGCGTGTCCGGATAAGGTCCAGATGCGTTGCGCTAAACCCGCGCAAGTAGGTACCCAATTGCAGTCAGTTTTCACTGCGATTGCGTTCCATTGTTCAGTTTTTATCGCGTGGGTGCAATGCGTTTTGCACGCACGTGATAAAAAACTGACTGTGGTACCCAGACCCGAACTTCTTCACAGAAGTTCAGGTTTGGGTTCAGTGTTGTGTAGATGTTATTATTTTCCCTTATAAGATGGTTATAAGGGAAAATAATAGCATTCTTTAATACAGAATGCTTAGTAGGTGGTCAATTGAGGGTTAAAAAATAAAAAATAATTAACTCACCTTCTCCTCTTGATCGCTTAGCTGCTGGTCTCTTCTTACTTCTTTAATCATGAGCTGCCGTTAAAAAGAACCTGTGGTGACGTCAGATCACATGGTCCAATCACATGATCCATCACCGTTATTTTCCATTATCACCATGTTATAAGGGAAAATAATACAGTGAATAGACTATCACCTAGCAACCATGCGTGAAAATCGCACCGCATCCGCACTTGCGATTTTCACTCAGCCCTATTCACTTCTATGGGGCCGGAGTTGCGTGATAAACGCACAATATAGAGCATGCTGCAATTTTCACACAACGCATAAGTGATGCGTCAAAATCACAGCTCATGTGCACAGCCCCATAGAAATGAATGGGTCTAGATTCAGTGCGGGTGCAATGCGTTCACCTCCCGCATTGCACCCGCGTGGAAATCTCACCCATGTGAACTCAGCCTAAACGTGCAGCAATGTTTTTTTTGGACAGCAGTGGTTTCCTCTGTGGTATCCGCCCATGAAATCCATTCTTGTTTAGTGTTTTACGTATTGTAGATTCGCTAACAGGGATGTTAGCATATGCCAGAGACTTTTGTAAGTCTTTAGCTGACACTCTGGGATTCTTCTTCACCTCTTTGAGCAGTCTGCGCTGTGTTATTACAGTCATCTTTACAGGACGGCGACTCCTAGGGAGAGTAGCAGCCGTGCTGAACTTTCTCCATTTATAGACAATTTGTCTTACCGTGGACTGATGAACAGCAAGGCTTTTGGAGATACTTTTATAACCCTTTCCAGCTTTATGCAAGTCAACAATTCTTAATCGTAGGTCTTCTGAGAGTTCTTTTCTGCGAGGCATCATTCACATTAGGGAAAGCTTCTTGTGAAAAGCAAACCCAGAACTGGTGTGTGTTTTTTATAGGGCAGGGCAGCTGTAACCAACGCCTCCAATCTCATCTCATCGATTGGACTCCAGTTGGCTGACACCTCACTCCAATTAGATCTTGGAGATGTCATGAGTCTAGGGGTTCACATACTTTTTCCACCTGCACTGTGAATGTTTATATGGTGTGTTCAATAAAAACATGGTAACATTTAATTCTTTGTGTGTCATTAGTTTAAGCAGACTGATTGTCTATTGTTGTGACTTAGATGAAGATCAGATGACATTTTATGACCAATTTGTGCAGAAATCCATATCATTCCAAAGGGTTCACATACTTTTTCTTGCAACTGTAGCTCTCATTGAGTTACTAGTTCATAAAATCATAAAGGCCCCTTTAACTGTAAGACAAATGGTGCTCAGGCACTGGTCCCACTGGCAGTGTGACCCTCACTGTCCCTGTGCCAGGTCCTCAGAAAACATCCACAGGATACGTATATGATACGTAGTTGATAATTATGGTGAAGTAGAGGAACATCTCCTGTGTCCAAGTATAATGCACAGACTCTCATAAAATGGCCACAGATGGGATCCATATGTAGGATAGGAAGTACTAAAACATGGCCGACATTTATAGTGTTGAATAAATTAACAATGTTCATGGTGGGAGGAGGGGGACATTCTGAAACCTTTGCACTGGACCGACCAACATTTTAAAACAGCCCTAAAAACGATAGTATGAGGAGGACATAACATACTACTGAACACATTTAGATGTTGAATTAAAGGGGTTTTCTCAAGACGCAGGTTTATACTTACCTGCTCCCGGCGCGCCGTCAACTTCCTGGTTTCGGCAGGGGGCGGGCTCCATCTTCATTGATGTCTTCTCCCGGCCGGGCCGCGTGCTGTACTGAACACTCACGCCGAGTCCGCGCATGCGCCCTGGTGACTTCTTCCTGGCCAGTATAGTATACTTGCCAGGAAGAAGTCACCAGGGCGCATGTGTGGACTCGGCGTGCGCGTTCAGTACAGCGCGCGGCCGGCCGGGAGAAGAAAAGAAGTCGTCTGCGCACGCGCGGCCACCGCGATTCCTGAGAAGAGCGGTGGCCATAACCAGGGGAGACGGAAGACAACAGTCAGGTAAGTATAGGTTTATTTTTTTTCTAAGGAGTGGGGATTTGTTAATTAAATATATTTAGAAAAATGATCACTGTTAAATCATTAACAGATTTAACAGTGATCATTAAGATGATAATACCCCTTTAACCTCCATTATTCTATACTAGTATTTTTAGATAAATACAGTGATCTACTCCATTTTAACATTAGTAGTGTGTCAATTTTCTGTAAAGTTAGGTGGAATGTGTAATCTAAAAGTTAGTTATTTGTTAAACATAGTTATTCTTATTTTTTTGTGGATTTTTTTTTCAAGTTTCCATATCACTATGTCCTAAAATCTTGCAGTTTTCACATTGGCCACTAATTGTAATAATATACTAATAATATGCTTTTTTTTTTTTTTTGCATTTACTGGACAGACGAGCGAATCAATTTATAATGAACAAGGTTCAATACAAACTTCCCAAAATGTCATCTGTCAGACGAAGCCACAGCTTTTCAGGTTCGTTTTGGACAAATCCAGTAAATCAGCACTGCGTATGTCGGTGGCTAAAAGCACGAGGGAAGAAGAAGAAAGATACTCACATGACCTTTAGAGGAAGTGGGGGGGGGGCTTGCCCTGATTGGTTCACAGGCCGACAGACAGCCTGGATCAGTGCTGCAGCAGGGAGGTGCCCTTGAAGAATGAGTAGAACGTCATTCTGTGTTAGGGCTCATGCACATGACAGTATTTTACGTTCAGTATACTGGCCGTTTTTTTAGTTCAGTATGCGTCCCAGGCACCATCTCACCCGTCCCAGTGCCAGTATACTAGCCCGCCCTGGTTCTGTTTGGACAGTTGGACTGGAGAAATGTGCATTTGGGGGGGGGGGAGGGTGCCAGTTACTGGTAGGTTGGTTGATTAAACTGGATTGGATCCATCCCAGGCACCATCTCACCTGTCCTAGTGCCAGTATACTAGCCCCACCCTCCTTGGTTCTGTTTGAACAGTTGGACTGGAGAAATGTGCATTGGGGGGGGGGGGGGGGCAGATACTGGTAGTACCTGCCTGTGCCGTGCATGCCGCTGCTCCAGTCTCGAATCTCCTAAAGAGACAAGCAGCGCAGGCACAGCGGCCGCCGGCGCCCGGGGGGGGGCCCTTCCACTCCAGACTCCAGCCCAGTTTTAATTACATTACTGCGGCGCGGCGCCGTCTCCTGACAGGACCGCCGGGGCAACCCGGCGCCACACAGGCACACAATAGAATTATAGAAATAGTAGTAGTTGCGGCCGGGCCGGCGCTGGGGGCCCCTAAGAAGTCGGGGGCCCGGAGGCAATTTCCCCCCTTGCCTCTATGGTAGTGCCGGCCCTGAATCCAGGACGTTCCAACTTGCTGGAATTCAGCATTGCATATAATAGAGCTTCCACTGTGTAAGCCGCACCTTTCGGTGTGCAGACACCTGCCGCTAGTGTGTCTGAAAGGGCGGCCCCTCTCTGCCCCCCGCAGAATCACCCACCTTCCACTGTCATAAGGGGTAGAAGCTGCAGTAGCAGCAGCAGCATCAGCCAGTTCAGTCTCCTCAACATGCCACACTAGGCTGCAGCAAATCAGCAAGCCGAGACCTTGCGCCTTAACACCCAGATTCAGGCTTACTTACACTCTGGTCTGTCTCCGGTGCATACCCTGTTGCCTGAACCCATGGATTTCTGGGAAGGCAGACTGGAATAGTGGCCTGAACTGGCACAGTAAGCTCTCTTTCTTTTTTCTTCTTTGCCCAGCCTCCAGTGTCATCCCGGAAAGGGTTTTCAGCTTCGCAGAGGGCATGGTGATACCCAAATGGACCAAGTTGTCCTGCGTCAGTGTCCAAAACAATCGATTTTTCAAAATGAACCAATCCTGGATTGAGGAGAATTTTCAAACTCCTCCGGCTGAGGCCGATGAAAAGATCTAGCCTTGCTGATGGTGCCACATCTTGCCACTGTTGCTGTCTGTCTGTCTGCTGTCCAGTCTACGATCATGTTCTGTATGGCTGCTTTTGCTGCCTCCATTATGCCATTGCCACCATCATGCCACTGCTGCCACCTGTCTAACATGTTCTGTATGGCTGCTGCTGTTGCCACTTTCGCTGTCTGCCTACCAACATGTTCCATACGGCTATTGATGCCTCCATCATGCTGCTGCAGTCTTCATGCCTTTGTTGCTGTCTGCTTACCATTACCTTCAATAGGACTACTGCTGTCTCCATCATGCTGCTGCCTATCAACTTGTGGAGGTTATAGAGCTAGTCGGAGTGGCACTGCAATAACTGAATAAGTCCCTTCTGAAGGAATCGTTCACCGGAGTGCTTGGCAAGGTTTTATAAATATACTGCTAGCAGCGGTGCTCAGCCCAACATGTAACCAAATTGTTACTATTGCAATACACTTGAATAATAGAAGACGAGGCGGCACTCACCGGTACTTGCAGAGTGGTTACTTTATTCCAACGTAGTAAAAGGTAGGGAGCAGACTTACATACATGTGTGCATCAGCAGGACAAGGCGACGGCCGTATCGCACCTAGGTGTTTCGTCGGGCCTATGTCTGCTCCCTACCTTTTACTACATTGAAATAAAGTAACGACTCTGCAAGTACCGGTGAGTGCCGCCCTCGTCTTCTATTATTCATGCCTATCAACTTGTACCATATGGCTGCTACTGCCGCCACCGCCTCTGCTGCTACTCCTTGCTAGTGCGAATCCCCTACTGCCACCACTATTAACGCTAGACATCTGCCACTACTACCGCCCATAGACAGCCAATCTACTGCCTTGTATGTTCCATACTATGCTGCTCGTGCTGCCATTACTATTGCGGCCACGTGCCTCTTATTGCCCTACCCTTTCCATATCCACACTGTACTGCTGCTTCTCAAAATTAAAAGGGAACATTTTTACAGGCTTATTCACAACGAGCCACTTTTTCTTCTGACAGTTAATATATGTGTGTGTTGTATGGGCAGCCATTCTGATCCCATCAAGACATAATGTTTGGGTGCTTGGCCCCCTAACAACCCACAGTTTTTTTTTTGTTTTTTTTTTATCCCAGAACACCGTTTGTGTTTAAACATCACCTCTCCCCAGTAAAAGTTAATTTTTGGAAGCTCTGGAATATGAAAAGCATAACACGTGATGATGTGTTAACTCATAGCTTTGCATGTCAGTGTCACATGATTTACTATTGCTGTCACTACATTCAAGAGCTTAGGGAAGGAGGAGGGGGTAAAAGCAAAAATTAAAGAGATAACATTTCTAAAAATTCTAAATCCTAGGAGACTAGAGGGTGTTATATACTAATTTACAGTGCTATTGGAGCCAATATGGTTTGGCCTGAACCAATTTGGTTCCCAATCAAACTTATTATAAAAATTTGGCGAACGTGAACTGGACAAAATCTCGACAGATTAGCTCATCTCTACCACCATAGTTCATAAAAATAATAGCCTAAAGAGTTTATATAGGACTAGGTTTTCTAGGCATGCTCTGTGACCTGTGTAGAAATCAATGTGCAGAGAGGGAGTAGATAAATAAGATCATCACTTATTGTGAATGTTGGATCCTGTGTTATTTATATATCACTGTGAAGTGAAAGATGATAATGAGATGACTGGTGAAAATTGATCTGCAATCTGTATTATTAGGCTACTTTCACATAGGTGTTTTTGTTTTCCAGTATTGAGATCCGGCATGTCCTCATGCATTCTGAATGGAAAGAGATCCATTCAGGATCCATCGGAAAAAAAAAACAGATCCGACACAAACAATGTAAGTCAATGGTTAGTACAATGATAATGAAAAACACTGGCATTCCTGCTACTGGTTACAACTGCTGAGTACTAGAGAGGTACCTGCTAACCTCACACAATATATGGGAACACAAAAACACTGATATATACAGTGTACTGCTGCGAGTAAGCCTAAGAAGTATTCCTATTCACAACCTGTGTATAGGTAACCGGTTTAGCTTTCAATCACTTATAATAATAGATAGCAGTGGCGGATTACAATAGGGACGTTCGGGTCGGCAGCCCTAGGCCCAGTACTGCTGGGGGCCCTAATGTCGACCCGAACGCCCACATACTGCGGCGGGGCACGGTAGCGCATAGTTCCCTGCCCTGCCGCCAATCACTGTAATAGGCTTCAGGCCTAGTAGGCCTGAGGCCTATGCGGTAGTGAAATCCTGGTGCAGGCGAAGCACTATTGGGGAACCACTGTAGGGGCGATTCTATTATTATCATCAAGCGCCTGTGCCGGGACGCAGCACTGTGACGTGTGCGTGCCTGCCTCATCCCGCCTTCCTCTGTGAGCAAGCGCCTGGCCCTGGACATAGGTGAGTATTTAGCATTTAATTATTTTTTTTTTTTTTTTTTATTTCATGTACCTACTTTGGAGGACATGTGGGATGGGGACACACAGGAGGACATATTAAGAGACATCGAGTAGATCTGGGGGAAATTACTATATTGGGGCTTCTGTATGGGGGCAAATTACTATGTGGGGGAAACTTATTACGGGAAGGACTACTATGTGGGGGTAAATTACTATGTGGGGCAGTGTGGGGGAAACTACTGTGTTGGGGCAGTGTGGAGGAAATTACTATGTGGCGGGAAATTACTATATGGGGCAGTGTGGGGGAAACTACTGTGTGGGGGAAACTGCAGTGTCGGGTAAATTACTGTGTCGGGGCAGTGTAGGTAAATTACTGTGTCGGGGCAGTGTAGGGTAAATTACTGTGTGGGGGCAGTGTTGGGGAAATTACTGTGTGGGGGCAGTGTTGGGGAAATTACTGTGTAGGGGAAATTACTGTGTAGGGGAAATTACTATTTGGGGGAAACTACTGTGTAGGGCAGTGTGGGGGGAATTACTATGTGTGGGCAAATAACTATATGGGGCAGTGTGGGGTAAATTACTATATGGGGCAGTGTGGGGGAAATTACCATATGGGGCAATGCGGGGGAAATTACTATGTGAAGGCATAAGGCCATTCTTCATATAAGATAGGGCCAGGGGCTATCCATAGTATTTAGTATATTGGGCAAACTAGATGGGCCAAATGGTTCTTATCTGCCGACACATTCTATGTTACAGTTGTAGAAATACAAGGGGTCCACTGAAGAACAGCGTTGCTTGTAGACACTGATAAAAATTATAGGTTCCACCAAGATGCCACTGGGATCCACACTTATATTTCTACTTAGTAGACAGAATGAACGAGCGGCCCTGGCCTGCAGCTGCTGGCTCGTATCAGCAATACAGTAACCAAAGTCTCGTGTGAGGGTGGATTGGCAATGTACCTTATTGGGATTACCGGTGGGCCGACTACCTTTCATATGCAGTGGGCCAATGTTCTCTTTTACTGAGAACATGGTATCCACTCCTTCTGTGCTTAGGAGTCAGTATTTTGTGGAAGCCAGTGTATCGCAGGGTTCAATCAATATTTGGTGGAAGCAGGTATTTCACACCCCTCAATCAGTATTTTGTGGAAGCAGGTATATAGAACCCCTAAATCAATATTTGGTGGAAGCAGGTATATCGCACCCCTCAATCAGTATTTTGTGGAAGCAGGTATATCGCACCCCTCAATCAGTATTTTGTGGAAGCAGGTGTATCAAACCTCTTAATCAGTATTTTGTGGAAGCAGGTGTATCGCACCCCTCAATCAGTATTTTGTGGAAGCAGGTGTATCAAACCCCTTAATCAGTATTTTGTAGAAGCAGGTATATCGCACCCCTCAATCAGTATTTTGTGGAAACAGGTATATAGAACCTCTGAATCAATACTTGATGGAAGCAGGTATATCGCACCCCTCAATCAGTATTTTGTGGAAGCAGGTGTAACAAACCCCTCAATCATTATTTTGTGGAAGTAGGTATATAGAACCCCTTACTCAGTATTTTGTAGCAGCAGGTATATAGAACCCCTCAATCAGTATTTTGTGAAAACAGGTATACAGAACCTCTGAATAAATATTTGGTGGAAGCAAGTATATTGCACCCCTCAATTAGTATCTTGTGGAAGCAGGTATATCAAACCCCTTAATCAGTATTTTGTGGAAGCAGGTATATCGCACCCCTCAATTAGTATTTTCTGGAAGCAGGTATATAGAACCCCTTAATCAGTATTTTGTAGAAGCAGGTATATCGCACCCCTCAATCAGTATTTTGTGGAGACAGGTATATCAAACCCCTTAATCAGTATTTTCTGGAAGCAGGTATATAGAACCCCTGAACCAATATTTTCTGGAAGCAGGTATATCGCACCCCTCAATCAGTATTTTGTGGAAGCAGGTATATCAAACCCCTTAATCAGCATTTTGTGGAAGCAGGTATATCGCACCCCTCAATCAGTATTTTGTGGAGACAGGTATATAGAACCACTGAATCAATATTTGGTGGAAGCAGGTATATCGCACCCCTTAATCAGTATTTTGTGGAAGAAGGTATATAGAACCCCTTAATCAGTATTTTGTAGAAGGAGATATATCGCACCCCTCAATCAGTATTTTGTGGAAACAGGTATATATAACCCCTGATTTAATATTTGGTGGATACAGGTATATCGCACCCCTCAATCAGTATTTTATGGAAGCAGGCATATTACACCCCTCAATCAGTTTTTTGGGGGGCAACAGGTATATCATGTTGCAAATAGTTGTTCCAATAACATTTGTCCCTCTATATACCTGCGTTATCGCAGCAGAACCGCACACAACTGCTGTACAATACAAATGCACTATAATATACTTTCTATGTTAGAAAGTATAAGTATATCACACCCCTCAGTATATAACACCTATCGATAGCAACACCTATACCAGTCCTTAAAAAGACTTTTGTGGCCCTGTTAGCTAGCTTTTGATGTCCCTAACAGTCTGTCCCTGCTCCACAAAGCAACCTCTCCCTACACTGGCAAAGCACAGATTGTAAAATGGCTGCCAGATCGGGTTCTGTTATAAGGTGGGGGTGTGTCCATGTGCTGAAACGTCTCAATTGGCTGTCCTGTCCCACCTGATGGATGTGTCATGGGTCAAAGTTTGGCGCAATGCATAAGAATATGGCACATGCGAACATCGCCATATGTTTGCATGTTCGGTGAATCGCGAACAAGCAAAGTTCGCCGTGAAACGACCGCCGGGCGAACCGCAAGGCCATCTCTATTAGGGAGAACAGCAGCACAGTATTGGGGGTGGTAGGATGATTTGTCCAGAAGATGGGAGGATGATGGAAAAGTAGTAAACTAAGATTTTGTTTGTCAAACTGCAGAGACGAGAAATGGCTGAAAAACGGTGGTCTGGTCTGAAGGTCTGAAAGGAGAAGATGAGGAAAGAGAACATCTACATCAAAGAGACGTCACTGGATTTAAGAGGTATGTGGTGCTGCATTACCCTGTATGTAGGGGTGGATGGAGGGTTTAGTAGTACAGTACTATCTGCACATTGTGAAAAAAAAGTAATCTGTAAAATACTATAAAGAAGTTGTGCTTTTTTAATTTTTGGAATAATGATATAGCCATTTTATTTGATACTTTTTTGCTGATTCTTTTTTTCCCTCTACAGGCCCTTCTAAAAAAATTAGCATATTGTGATAAAGTTCATTATTTTCTGTAATGTACTGATAAACATTAGACTTTCATATATTTTAGATTCATTACACACAACTGAAGTAGTTCAAGCCTTTTATTGTTTTAATATTGATGATTTTGGCATACAGCTCATGAAAACCCAAAATTCCTATCTAAAAAAATTTGCATATTTCATCCGACCAATAAAAGAAAAGTGTTTTTAATACAAAAAAAGTCAACCTTCAAATAATTATGTTCAGTTATGCACTCAATACTTGGTCAGGAATCCTTTTGCAGAAATGACTGCTTCAATGCGGCGTGGCATGGAGGCAATCAGCCTGTGGCACTGCTGAGGTGTTATGGAGGCCCAGGATGCTTCGATAGCGGCCTTAAGCTCATCCAGAGTGTTGGGTCTTGCGTCTCTCAACTTTCTCTTCCCAATATCCCACAGATTCTCTATGGGGTTCAGGTCAGGAGAGTTGGCAGGCCAATTGAGCACAGTAATACCATGGTCAGTAAACCATTTACCAGTGGTTTTGGCACTGTGAGCAGGTGCCAGGTCGTGCTGAAAAATGAAATCTTCATCTCCATAAAGCTTTTCAGCAGATGGAAGCATGAAGTGCTCCAAAATCTCCTGATAGCTAGCTGCATTGACCCTGCCCTTGATAAAACACAGTGGACCAACACCAGCAGCTGACATGGCACCCCAGACCATCACTGACTGTGGGTACTTGACACTGGACCTCAGGCATTTTGGCATTTCCCTCTCCCCAGTCTTCCTCCAGACTCTGGCACCTTGATTTCCGAATGACATGCAAAATTTGCTTTCATCCGAAAAAGGTACTTTGGACCACTGAGCAACAGTCCAGTGCTGCTTCTCTGTAGCCCAGGTCAGGCGCTTCTGCCGCTGTTTCTGGTTCAAAAGTGGCTTGACCTGGGGAATGCGGCACCTGTAGCCCATTTCCTGCACACGCCTGTACACGGTGGCTCTGGATGTTTCTACTCCAGACTCAGTCCACTGCTTCCGCAGGTCCCCCAAGGTCTGGAATCGGTCCTTCTCCACAATCTTCCTCAGGGTCCGGTCACCTCTTCTCGACTTTTTCCTTCCCACAGACTTCCCACTGAGGTGCCTTGATACAGCACTCTGGGAACAGCCTATTCGTTCAGAAATTTCTTTCTGTGTCTTACCCTCTTGCTTGAGGGTGTCAATGATGGCCTTCTGGACAGCAGTCAGGTCGGCAGTCTTACCCATGATTGCGGTTTTGAGTAATGAACCAGGCTTGGAGTTTTTAAAAGCCTCAGGAATCTTTTGCAGGTGTTTAGAGTTAATTAGTTGATTCAGATGATTAGGTTAATAGCTCGTTTAGAGAACCTTTTCATGATATGCTAATTTTTTTAGATAGGAAATTTGGGTTTTCATGAGCTGTATGCCAAAATCATCAATATTAAAACAATAAAAGGCTTGAACTACTTCAGTTGTGTGTAATGAATCTAAAATATATGAAAGTCTAATGTTTATCAGTACATTACAGAAAATAATGAACTTTATAACAATATGCAAATTTTTTGAGAAGGACCTGTATATTAAGGGACACTATAGTCACCAGAACCACAACAGGACCCACGACCTTCTGTATCAAAGGCAAAGCACTTACCCACACAGCTGCATTGCCACTGAATCCCAGGCATGGTCATTTGTATTTCCGTCCTAAGAGAGATGTGTCTGTGATTCAAACCCACAACCTTCTGTATCAGAGGCAAAGCACTTACCCACACAGCCATAAGAGCTGCATTGCCACTTACTAAATATGAGACTTCTACTGTTTTAACTGGCTAAGTCTACATCTATACACATGACAGCTGCCCCAACACACCCAGCACTGCTATATCTCTATATGACAGCTGTCCCAGCACACTCAGCTCTGCTATATCTCTATATATGATAGCTGCCACAGCACACCCAGCTCTGCTACATCTAATACACATGACAGCTGCACCAGCACACTCAGCTCTACTATATCTCTATATATGACAGCTGCCCCAGCAAACCCAGCTCTGCTACATCTATACACATGACAGCTGCCCAAGCACACCCAGCTCTGCTACATCTATACACATGACAGCTGCCCCAGCAAACCCAGCTCTGCTACATCTGTACACATGACAGCTGCCCCAGCACACGCAGCTCTGCTATATCTCTATATATCTATCTACTGTATAGCAATATTTAGAGCTATAGCAGAGCTGAGTGTGCAGGGACAGCTGTCATGTGTATAGATGTAGCAGAGCTGGGTCTGCTGGGGCAGCTGTCATATATAGAGATATAATAGAGCTGAGTGTGCTGGTGCAGCTGTCATGTGTATTAGATGTAGCAGAGCTGGGTGTGCTGGGGCAGCTATCATATATAGAGATATAGCAGAGCTGAGTGTGCTGGAACAGCTGTCATATAGAGATATAGCAGTGCTGGGTGTGTTGGGGCAGCTGTCATATGTATAGATGTACACTTAGCTAGCTATAACAGTAGACGTCTCATATTTTTTCAGTCAGTGGCAATGCAGCTCTTATGGCTGTGTGGGTAAGTGCTTTGCCTCTGATACAGAAGGTCGCGGGTTCGATTCCCAGCAGAAACTTTTCTGAAATACAGGCTAAATTAGAATACACAAGCACTGACTCCATATATGGACATACAGGAAGAGGCTGCATTGCTGACATGGAGGTAAGTATAAGTATTTTTTTAATACCCGACTGCTATGGGGGGAGCGGGAGTCACTTGATACTGGCACATGGGGGGAGGGGGGTTGGCACCTGATACTGGCACATGGGGGGGGGTTGGCACTATGATACTGCCACATGGGGGGGAAGGAGAGAGGCACCTGATACTGGCACATGGGGGGAAAGGGGGTTGGCACCTGATACTGGCACATGGGGGGGTTGGCACTATGATACTGGCACATGGGGGGAAGGAGAGAGGCACCTGATACTGGCACATGGGGGGGAGAGAGGCACTTGATACTGCCACTTTTTTAGGGGGGAGATGGCACTATGATACTGGGACATGGGGGGGAGGACAGAGGCACTTGATACTGGCACATGGGGGGGGTGGCACTTGATACTGGCACATGGGGGGGGTTTGGCACTATGATACTGGCACATGAGGGGAAGGAGAGAGGCACTTTATACTGGCACTTTTTGTGGGGGAGATGGCACTATGATACTGGCACATGGGGGGAGAGAGGCACTTAATACTGGCACATTGGGGGGGGAGATGGCACTATGATACTGGCACATAGGAGGGAGAGAGACACTTGATACTGGCACATTTTTTTTTGGGGGGGGGAATGGCACTATGATACTGGGACATGGGGGGGAGGAGAGAGGCACTTGATACTGGCACATGGGGGGTTTGGCACTATGATACTGGCACATGGGGGGTGGGAAGGAGAGAGGCACTTGATACTGGCACATGGGGGGGAGATTGCACTATGATACTGGGACATGTGGGGGGAGGAGAGAGGCACTTGATACTGGCACATGATGGGGGGCATCTATGGGGACACTTACTGGCACATTATTGGGGGGCATTTTGGGGGACACTAGGCCGGCAGCCTATCAGAGGCCAGACACTGAGGGCATCTACTGGTGCACTATATATGGGGCATTTTATACTGGTACATTATGGGGGGCACTAGCAGAAAGGGGGGAGAGGAGCACTATGGGGGAATTTACTGGGGGCACTAAATAGGGGTATTTTATACTGGGACATTATGGGGGCACTATGGGGACATTAGCTCAACTGGGGGCATTACAAGGGGGTATTTTTTGCACTGTCACATTATAAGGAGAATTATTACTACTGGGGGGGCATTATGGTGGGCTTTATTACTCCCCATGGTATGACCCCCTAGTAGCAGCACCAGCCTCTCCCTGCTCTGCTATGCCTCTGCCCCTTCTCAAAATCCTTATTATGAAATCTTTCTCATTAGGATAAAACACATCAGCTCCGCCGAGCCCCCCAGCCAAAGTGTTGAAGTGGTGTCCGAGATCCCCAAGGGCCAAGCCAAGTAATTGTAAGTTTTCATATGAAATATGTTTGTTATACACATATAGCCTACACTGTGCCACACAATATACAGTATACCTCTACACTGTGTAGTCTGTTCTATAAGCACCATTGTTTTGTGGCGGCGGACAGAAAATAATCTGGAAGTGCCCCTCCCGAGACCAGGCTCTGACTGCTAGTAGCACCACCATAGCCCCCATATATGGCTAAAAAGATGCTTCGGGGGGAGGGGGGAATGTGCAATTGGACAACTCCTGTGACAAAAACATAGGCTAATGCTGCCAAATATGCTTATTGCACACTTACAAACTGTGGACGCTTTGAAACAGGTTTTTGGAAACAAAAAAGGTAAAGCAGTAAAATCTATATATGAATAGCTCCAGCCCTGGCTATAACAGACACACAATATACATACTCACCTTATAAAACCTGACTTTCTATCAAGCAATGCCTAACAAAATATATATTCCCAATCCCTAACACTGTCCCAGTAAGAACCTACAATGGTTGTCTTGTTTGTCTTATTGCTGTGGCAGTGACAGACATCTCTGCTTGGGAGTTAACATAGTGGCTGATAGACCAGCCAATATCCTCCCGTCTGATTGGCTGACTACAGGAGTTGTAGGCTAGCCTCAGGGCCGGCCTTAGGTGTTCAGGCGCCCTGTGCGAGCTAACCTTGTGGCGCCCCACCCCCCCAAAAATGAATAAAAAATATTGTGTGGTACAGTGTATGCTATATGTGTATAACAAACATATTTCACATGAAAACTTACAGTTACTTGACTTGGCCCTTGGGGATCTCGGACGCCACTTCCACACTTTGGTCGGGGGCTCCGCGGAGCTGATGTGTTTTATCCTAATGAGAAAGATTTCATAATAAGTATTTGGAGAAGGGGCAGAGGCATAGCAGAGCAGGGAGAGGCTGGTGCTGCTACTAGGGGGTCATACTATGGGGGAGTAATAAAGTCCACCATAATGCCCCCCCCAGTAGTAATAATTCTCCTTATAATGTGACAGTGCAAAAAATACCCCTTGTAATGCCCCCATTTGAGCATATGTCCTCATAGTGCCCCCATAATGTGCCAGTATAAAATACCCCTATATAGTGCCCCTGGTAAATGACCCCATAGTGCTCCACACCCTCCTTCCTCCTAGTGCCCCCCATAATGTACCAGTATAAAATGCTCCAGTAGATGCCCTCAGTGTCCCCCATAATTTGCAAGTATAAAATACCCCTTCTTAGTGCCCCCCGTAGATGACCCCATAGTACTCCTCTCCCCCCTTCCCTATAGTACCCACCATGTGTCCCAGTATAAAATTGTACTGTACAGAGAGCCCATATAAAATACCCCTTCTTTGTGGCCTCAGTAGATGCACCTATAGTGCCCCCAATCATGTGCCAGTATTAACAGCCCCCCCCCGTGCCAGTAATAATAGCCCCCTATGCCAGTAATAGCAGCCCCCCTGTGCCAGTAATAGCAGCCCCCAGTAATAACAGCCCCTCTGTGCCAGTAATAACAGCCCCCAGTAATAAGAGCCCCTCTGTGCCAGTAATAACAGCCCCCGCCAGTAATAACAGCCCCCCCTTTGCCAGTAATAACAGCCCCCGCCAGTAATAACAGCCCCCTCTTTGCCAGTAATAACAGCCCCCCTTTGCCAGTAATAACAGCCCCCGCCAGTAATAACAGCCCCCCTTTGCCAGTAATAACAAACAGCCCCCCTTTGCCAGTAATAACAGCCCCCGCCAGTAAAAGTATTGTACATAATAAAAACAAATAAAAAAAACACATACTTACCTCCATGTCAGTGATGCGATGCAGGCCTCTTCTGGCCTGTGTCCCACGCTGTATGGCTCAGGCGGCGCGATGACGTCATTGCGCCGCCTGCGCCGGCCTCTGATAGGCTGCAGGCACTAGGCCGGCAGCCTATCAGAGGAAGGGAAAGGGACACGCCTCTCCCTCCCCTACCGCAGCACAGGCAGGCATCTGTATCGCTGTCCTGAGGATGGCGATACAGATGACTGGAGATGAGCGCTTCCACAATGGAAGCGCTCATCTCCCTGTGCCCAGCCGCCGCCATTACACTGCGAGCTGTCGGCCACCCGGCGCCCCTGTTGCTATGGCGCCCTGTGCGGCCGCACAGCCCGCACACCGCAAAGACCGGCCATGGCTAGCCTTCTGGCTAGGGTCTCAACCATGATCATGTGATCCTCCAACTGCATTTTTCCTGTCTTGTTTACCACACTAGTTTATGGAATTTGAAATCTAAAATGGCGGGTGTCAGTTAGTGTGTTATTTTACCGACTCCAACAACATTGTTAATTAAAATTATTCGCCTAGAATACCCATTTAAAACTGAATAATTGTGGTTCAACATTTTTCGCCTCTAAATGTCATTTTTAAAATGTGAAATATTATCTTTAGAAAACGATTAATTTATGTATACATAGCCATCAGCTACACCATTTATATTATTAAGTCTGGCACTGTAAACTCTTGACTAGTTAACTCTAAATGTCGTATAATTTGTGGCACTCAGTATTGCAAACAGGTAAAATGTCCTGTTAGTATGAAATAGAACTGTATTAGAATATTACAAACAAATGTGTGGAGCTTGACATTTAGCGCCATCTTGTGTTTTCTTACAGGACTGTCTGTCATCTCATCTATAGACACAGCATACATCTATACTTCCATCAATACATTTTAGATTTTTGTCCCTATAGATAAAAACAACCCCAATTCCCAAAAATTTTAGACGCTGTGTAAAATATAAATAAATGTAAATAAAAACAGAATGCAATGATTTGCAAATCTCATAGATTCATATTTGATTCACAATAGATCATAGAACACATATCGGATGTTGAAAGACCATTTTACCATTTCTATTTTAGATCTTGGTGGCAGCAATGTATCTAAAAAAAAAGTTGGGACAGGGCCATGTCTACCACTGTGTAGTCTCCCCATGAAGCCCAATAAAAATAATAAACTCAAATACTGTCAGGATGCAGAGCAGGACACAAGCCTTTTCTGGTTTGTGTCCTGAGCTATATGCTGCCTCGGCTCATGCTTCTGCCCATACACACTAGGCCAGTAGCCAATCAGAAGAAACGGAAGGGCAGGAAAAAAATCGCTGCCATGGCCCGCCACAGAATTCATTGAATATAGAGATATGAGCGCTTCCATAATGTCCCTAGGTGGCGCCACCTGAGGCAATCGCCCCACCTTGCCTCACCTGCTGTACTTAAAACAGGAGTTAAACATACACTGAACAAAAATATAAATGCAACACTTTGGGTTTTGCTCCCATTTTGCATGAGCTGAACTCAAAGATCTGAAACATTTTCTACATATACAAAAGACCCATTACTCTCAAATATTGTTCACAAATCTGTCTAAATCTGTGTTAGTGAGCACTTCTCCTTTGCCGAGGTAATCCATCCCACCTCACAGGTGTGGCATGTCAAGGTGCTGATTAGACAGCATGAATATTGCACAGGTGTGCCTAAGGCTACTTTCACACTAGCGTTCGATCGGATCCGTTCTGAACGGATCCGATCGTAATAATGCAGACGGAGGCTCCGTTCAGAACGGATCCGTCTGCATTATATTAGCTAAAAAAAGCTAAGTGTGAAAATAGCCTCGGACGGATCCGTCCAGACTTTCAATGTAAAGTCAATGGGGGACGGATCCGCTTGAAGATTGAGCCATATTGTGGCATCTTCAAACGGATCCGTCCCCATTGACTTACATTGTAAGTCTGGACGGATCCGCACGGATCCGCACGCCTCCGCACGGCCAGGCGGACACCCGAACGCTGCAAGCAGCGTTCAGCTGTCCGCCTGTCCGTGCGGAGGCGAGCGGAGCGGAGGCTGAACGCCGCCAGACTGATGCAGTCTGAGCGGATCCGCTCCATTCAGACTGCATCAGGGCTGGACGGCTGCGTTCGGGTCCGCTCGTGAGCTCCTTCAAACGGAGCTCACGAGCGGAACAGCGAACGCTAGTGTGAAAGGAGCCTTAGACTGCCCACAATAAAAAGCCACTCTGAAATGTGCAGTTTGATAACACAGCACAATGCCACAGATGTCGCAACGTTTGAGGGAGCGTGCAATTGGCATGCTGACCGCAGGAATGTCTACCAGAGCTGTTGCCCGTGCAATGAATGTTCATTTCTCTACCATTAGCCGTCTCCAAAGGCGTTTCAGAGAATTTGGCAGTACATCCAACCGGCCTCCCTATCCAGCATGTTCACCTCCATGATCGTCTGAGACCAGCCACCCGGACAGCTGCAGCAACAATCTGTTTGCATAACCAAAGAATTTCTGCACAAACTGTCAGAAACCGTCTCAGGGAAGCTCATCTGCATGCTTGTCGTCCTCATCGGGGTCTAGACCTGACTGCAATTCGTCGTCTTAACTGACTTGAGTGGGCAAATGCTCACATTCGATGGCGCCTGGCACGTTAGAGGCGTTCTGTTCATGGATGAGTCCCGGTTTTCACTGTTCAGGGCAGATGGCAGACAGCGTGTGTGGCGTCGTGTGGGTGAGCGGCTTGCTGACGTCAACGTTGTGGATCGAGTGGCCCATGGTGGCGGTGGGGTTATGGTATGGGCAGGCGTATGTTATGGGCAACGAACACAGCTGCATTTTATTGATGGCATTTTGAATGCACAGAGATACTGTGACGAGATCCTGAGGCCCTTTGTTGTGCCATTCATCCACAACCATCACCTAGTGTTGCAGCATGATAATGCACGGCCCCATATTGCAAGGATCTGTACATTTCTTTATGCATCAAGTGGATGAGAATTCCAAAATTCTCAAATACCTTGCTGGTACTGTACAACACTATGGATTTGTTGCACAAAAATCTGTAACAGCAAATCCACAGCTAATCAGTTACGTGTGAACCCAGCCTTAGGCCCCTTTCACATGAGCAAACGGATTAGCTCAGGATGCATTCAGTGAAACTCACACCATTTTGCAAGTAATTTCAGTCAGTTTTGTCTGCGATTGCGTTCAGTTTTTTCCGAGCGGGTGCAATGCGTTTCGATGCGTTTTACACGCGCGTGATAAAAAACTGAAGGTTTACAAACATCTCTTAACAACCATCAGTGAAAAATGCATTGCATCCGGATTTGCTTCCGGACGCAATGCGTTTTTCATTGAAGCCCCATTCACTTCTATTGGGCCAGGGCTGCGTGAAAAACGCAGACTATAGAACATGCTTTGTTTTTCATGCAACGCAGAACTGATGCGTGAGAAAAAGCTCTCATGTACACAGACCCATTGAAATGAATAAGTCAGGATTCAGTGCGGGTGCTATGTGTTCACGTCACACATTGCACCCGCTCAGAAAACTCACTCGTGTGAAAGGGGCTTTAGGGTGAATGGAACACTCTCTAAGGCCCCTTTCACACGGGCGAGTTTTCCGTGCGGGTGCGAAGCGTGAAGTGAACGCATTGCACCCGCACTGAATCCTGACCCATTCATTTCTATGGGGCTGTGCACATGAGCGGTGATTTTCACGCATCACTTGTGCGTTGAGTGAAAATCGCAGCATGCTCTATATTGTGCGATTTTCACGTGACGCAGGCCCCATAGAAGTGAATGGGGTGCGTGAAAATCGCATAGCATCCGCAAGCAAGTGCGGATGTGGTGCGATTTTCACGCATGGTTGCTAGGTGACAGTCTATTCACTGTATTATTTTCCCTTATAACATTGTTATAAGGGAAAATAATAGCATTCTGAATACAGAATGCATAGTAAATTAGCGCTGGAAGGGTTAAAGCAGTGTTTCCCAACCAGTGTGCCTCCAGCTGTTGCAAAACTACAACTCCCAGCATGCCTTGACAGCCTTTGGCTGTGTGGGCATGCTGGGAGTTGTAGTTTGGGTACCAAACATGCGCGATTTTTCTCACGCGAGTGCAAAACGCATGACAATGTTTTGCACTCGCGCAGAAAAATCGCGCAATTTCCCGCAACGCACATGCCTCTTATCCGGGCCAAAAATATGACGCCCGTGTGAAAGAGGCCTAAGGGGGCTAAAAGTTATAGTTAACAGTTATAAAGGTAAAAAAAAAAAGAATAACCCCTTTAACTTTATTTTCAAATGTTTTATTGAGAATTGAACAGCATAGTTCATCACAAAAAAAATAGTTCATGCCCAAAAAAAAATAAAAAATCTTCTATGAACTCGCCATGCCCCTCATAGAATACCTTGGGGTGTCTTCTTTCCAAAATGGGGTCACATGTGGGGTATTTATACTGCCCTGGCATTTTAGGGGCCCTAAAGCGTGAGAAGAAGTCTGGAATCCAAATGTCTAAAAATGCCCTCCTAAAAGGTAAATAAAAAAGGTACTCATTGGAATTTGGGCCCCTTTGCGCACCTAGGCTCAGAAGAAGTAGGGCAATGTGTTTTGGGGTGTATTTTTACATATACCCATGCTGGGTGAGAGAAATATCTCTGTAAATTGACTTTGCATAAAAAATGGGAAAAGTTGTAATTTACAGAGATATTTCTCACACACAGTATAGGTATATGTAAAAATACACCCCAAAACACATTGCCCTACTTCTGAGTACGGCGATACCACATGTGTGACACTTTTTTGCAGCCTAGGTGCGCAAAGGGGCCCAAATTCCAATGAGTACCTTTTAGGAGGGCATTTTTAGACATTTGGATTCCAGACTTCTTCTCACGCTTTAGGGCCCCTAAAATGCCAGGGCAGTATAAATACCCCACATGTGACCCAATTTTGGAAAGAAGACACCCCAAGATATTCTATGAGGGGCATGGCGAGTTCATAGAAGATTTATTTTTTTGGGCACAAGTTAGCGGAAATTTTTTATTTATTTTTTTCTCACAAAGTCTCCCTTTCCGCTAACTTGGGACAAAAAGTTCAATCTTTCATGGACATCAATCGATGTGGATGAATAAATCATTGCCGGAATTATTATTATTATTTTTTATGTAAAGTGTTTGCCAAAGCATATGAACTCCGCCCCACAGCTCATAAGCCTTGGCAAACGTATCTTTTTTACTGCAGAGGAGAAATCTCGTCTTGCAGCGCCGCATACACCGACTTTTGTGTAATCTGACAGCAGCGCAATGCTTTTGTCAGAATGCACATCAGTGCTGCAGCTGCTTGATCGCTTGGTCCACCTAGAAGGTAAAAAAAAAAAAAAAAAGGCCGCAACGCAATACATTTATTAACATTAACTTTATATAACATTTGAAACAGAACATTAACTTTTATAAACTTTATTGAACTTTTGAAACAGAACATTAACTTTTTTGCTTACCTGTGATTTTGTTTTTGTTTTTGTACCTTTAGAGGATAAACCTCTCCTTCCCCATGGGACAATGTGCAAAGCGCAAATCGCCCAGAGATGTGGCGAAGTACATTATGCACTTTGTCCCAGGTGAAAGGAGAGGTTTGTGGCAGCTCTGTGTGAAAGGGCCCTAAGACCCCTGTGTGCCTGTCCTGTGTCACGCGATCCCTACACTAATAGTGTACCTGTGTGTGGTATTTGCGGAAAAACTCTGCTATGCATAGGGCAGGCTGGTCAGGACAGTCAGGACAAAAAAAGGTGGTGTCACGCCTTATTCCAGCCCTGCTACAGACACGACATCTTTTTCTTGGGGAACGCTGAGTTGGGGTACCAGGATAGACACTCGGGAAGTGTCTGCCATGTAGCCGGCTAACTACATCAGGGACTTGGGGCACGGACCCTCCTGGATACAGGAGTTCCGAAATGATCTCTTCCTGGAATTTTAGGAAGGATCCCGTTCTCCCAGCCTTACTGTATAGAACAAAACTATTATACAGAGCCAATTGAATTAAATAAACAGACACCTTCTTATACCAGCATCTGGTGCAGTGGGACACTAAATAGGGAGCCAACATCTGGTCATTGAAGTCCACCCCTCCCATGTGAAGGTTATAGTCGTGGACAAAGAGGGGTTTCTCAATGACTCTAGTTGCCCTTTCAATTTGTACTGTCGTGTCTGCGTGAATGGTGGACAGAAGGTAAATGTCCCTCTTGTCCCTCCACTTCACCGCGAGCAGTTCTTGGTCACACAAGGCAGCCCTCTCCCCCGTGCAAGTCGGGTATTAACGAGCCGTTGGGGGAAGCCCCGGCGACTAGGTCGCGGTGTACAACAGCATTGAATTCCGACTAGATATAAGTGCCGAAAGAGGGCCACGTATAAGTGGTACCCCTTGTGGAGTAAGGGTGACACCAAGTCCCAGACAATTTTGCCACTGCTCCCCATGTAGTCAGGACTTCCGACCGGCTCCAGTTTTGAGTCTTTTCCCTCATAGACCCTAATACGATATGTATAGCCTGTGGCCCTTTCACAGATCTTATACAGTTTGACCCCATACCGGGCGCGCTTGCTGGGGATGTATTGTTTGATGCCAAGGCGCACGGTAAAATGTACTAGGGACTCATCTATGCAGATGTTCTGATTGGGGGTATATCTGCAAATCTGGATGACAAACGGTCTATGAGGGGCCGAATTTTGTGGAGCCTGTCATAAGCAGGGTGGCCTCTTGGATGACAGGTTTTATTGTCAGTAAAATGCATAAAGCGCATGATGGCCTCAAAACGTGCCCTGGACATTGCAGCAGAGAACATGGGCATGTAATGTATTGGGTCTTTAGACCAATAGGACCGCAATTTTTTTTTTTTTAGATAGGCCCATGCTGAGGATAAGGCCCAAAAACTATTTAAATTCGGAAACTGTGACTGGTTTCCACCGGTAAGGCTGGGCATAGAAGCTTTCCGGATTGGCGGTTATAAACTGTGTGGCGTAGCGGTTGGTTTCTGCCACAACTAAGTCATAGAGATCTGCGGTGAAGAACAGCTAAAAAAACTCGAGGGCTGATCCTAAATGAGCTGTCTCCACGCAAACTCCAGACTGGGTGGTGAAAGGGGGCAATACGGGTGCGGCGGAAGCATGGGATTGCCAATTTGGGTTTGCTAGCACCTCTGGGAGACTAAGGACTCTACGGGCCTGTGAACGTGGTGGCTGCGACGGGGGAGTTACTGCACGTGCCACCGTACCAGCTTGAACTGCCCTTCTGGAGCTCGCCACTTCACCAGGGAATACAGCAGTGCTGGTAGAAGGTCCAGGGTGTGCTGCACTGCTGGTGTATGCCGCACCATAAAAAAGATCAGCGCTAGCACCACTCTGCTGCAAATGAGGATCATCATGCGGGGTATGCAAAACTCTGACATGGGATCGGGTACGCCTGACCGTAGCAGGGACCTCAACCTAGTCATCTTCACTAGCGGTTAGAGTGCCACTGCTGTCTACAGGTTCATATTCTGAACCACTGGATTCAGCGGGTGAGGCGTCCCCATCGCTTTCATCCATCACGACCAGAATGCTGTAGGCCTCTTCAGCGGAATACCCCTTGTTTGACATTTTGGGGTAACTAAATTTAGGGGGGTTTCCTCTGAGACTACCCAGGAAAAAGAGCAAACCTGCCTAGTAAAAAGGAGTGCTTGCGAAGTAAAGCTGCAATCGCTAATAAAGATCCAGAAAAATCAAAATCCAATCAAAAATCTTTATAGCGGCGCAGCGATTTTAAGGTGTTTTTGCAGTGATCAGAAAAAAAAAATTCTGTCACTGCGGTGGGGCGGACTGAACGCAAGTGTGCGCACAAGATCAGGCCTGATCGGGAGAACACTGCGTTTTATGTAGAGCCTAAGGTGACCCTAATGTACTGATATAGATCTGATTGCGATCAGTCTTGATCACTTACAGATACTATATAGTACTTGGAGAAGGTCCAGAGGAGGGCATCTAAAGTAATAACTGGAATGGGGCAACTACAGTACCCTGAAAGATTATCAAAATTAGGGTTATTCACTTTAGAAAAAAGACGACTGAGGGGAGATCTAATTAATATGTATAAATATATCAGGGGTCAGTACAGAGATCTATCCCATCATCTATTTATCCCCAGGACTGTGACTGTGACGAGGGGACATCCTCTGCGTCTGGAGGAAAGAAGGTTTGTACACAAACATAGAAGAGGATTCTTTACGGTAAGAGCAGTGAGACTATGGAACTGTCTGCCTGAGGAGGTGGTGATGGTGAGTACAATAAAGGAATTCAAGAGGGGCCTGGATGTATTTCTGGAGCTTAATAATATTACAGGCTATAGCTACTAGAGAGGGGTCGTTGATCCAGGGAGTTATTCTGATTGCCTGAATGGAGTCGGGAAGGAATTTTTTATTCCCCTAAAGTGGAGAAAATTGGCTTCTACCTCACAGGTTTTTTTTTTTGCCGAAACAGGCCGAACTGGATGGACAAATGTCTTTTTTCGGCCTTATGTACTATGTTACTATGTTACTTGTGCTGATTAGCGACAGTGATGACGCTAATCAGCGACTAATCAGTGACTGCGGTGCGGTGGGCTGGGCGCTAACTACCTAACAAGTAGATAACTACCTGACGGTGATGAGGGACCCTTACAGGGGGGTGATCAATGACAGGGGGTCGACAAGGGTGTGATCAGGGAGTCTATATGGGGTGATCAGGGGTTAATCAGGGGTTAATAAGTGACAGGGGGGGGGCTGTGTAGTGTATGTGTGGTGATTGGTGCTACTTACAGAGCTGCCTGTGTCCTCTGGTGGTCAATCCAAGCAAAAGGGACCACCAGAGGACCAGGTAGCAGGTATATCAGATGCTATTTACAAAATAGCGTCTGACATACCCATTTCATTGGTTAATTTAAAAATCTACAGCCTGCCAGCCAATGATCGCTGCCGGCAGGCTGTAGTTGAACTTGTGAACTGCGCGATCCTGTGAACGCGCGCTCCTGTGATCGCGCGTTCACAGGAAATCTCGCGTCTCACGAGATGACACCAGTAGGTGTCGCTGAGCATGAGACTGCCGCTGCCCAGACGCCTATCGGTTTTACGTGTGCGGCAAGTGGTTAACATTAAGTCGTATTGAAAAGTGTTAAGTTAGTGCAGGCGAGATTGGATTAATGCGATCTCCACTGCTCTGCTAGGGGAATAATCGTCTTTGTTTAGTTGATGGAGATCTGCTGTATGAGTTTGCAGTTGAAGCAAGGTCTGTGACCTAGTTTTTTTTTGTCATAAGAAGCTTGTTTAATGAAATAATTTTCAAGACTTTGAATAGTTTGGGGAGAGTATGGCGGACTTTGTAAGATATAATTGTTGAGTCTCCAGACGGATTAGGGTGATGAAGTGGATTGTTCCATTACGGACATAGAAATAGGTGCGTGGTCAGACCAAGTAATAGTTTGAGTGGCCGTGGAGTCTATGCGTGAAAGCAACTGCTTGTCCACTAAAGAGTAAACAATACCTGTATAAATCTTGTGGGCACATGAAAAAAAAAAAAAAAAAAAACACGCTAGGGTACTGAATCTGCCAGGCATCATACAGATCATGGGTATGCATAATCCGAGACACCTCTGTTGGTTCCCTGGTTTTAGCTAATGAGGTGGAACCCATAGAGGGCCACCTGACGGCATTGAAATCCTCTACTAATATGAGGTGTCCCTTACGCATACTAGCAACTTTTGATAGGAGAGAGCAGAAAAAGGCAGAGGGATGTTTGTTAGGGGCATATAACGATACTAATGTATAATAAACATTATTGATCAACCCGATTAGAATAACATATCTGCCGCCATAATCCACTTCATCCTATCGTATCTTGTGTAAAGGCTAAGGAGTCCCGGATCACAATAGACCCACCTCTTTTTTTCCTTCCGATTGCAGGTGAGGTGTATATATACGGATAATTTTTGTGTTTTAGTCTAGGGACATCTTGAGACAGCAGGTGTGTTTCTTGCATGCAGATTATGTCTGCTTTGGAACTCATAGAGTCCCTGCACAATAGTGATCGTTTGTAAGGGAAATTAAGCCCCTTAAAATATCCATATAGGATAAATGATGGTGTAGCATACATAAAAAAAGCACTCATAATAACAAAACTAAGAAAGGTAGAGGTAGAGTAAGTTACCACTTGAAACAGAAGAAACGTTCAGCACGTAGTATGTTAAAGCGCTGCATCATCTTTATTTCATCGTGGATACAGTCAATGTACAAAAGCAGAGGTCATCACCTCCCACCGCCTCCCATCACCTCCCATCAGACCGACATGTTTCAAACCAAACGGTTCTTAATCATGATCTGTGGATCGTCGGAACTCCGACGAACTTGTAAAACACATCCTCCAATCAGATGCGGAGGAGGGGGGGGGGGAGGGGAGGGAAAGGGGAGGGGGAAAGAGGGGAAGGAAAGGAAAAAAAAAAGAGTCCCTCCACAATAGTGATCGTTTGTAAAGGAAATTAAGTCCCTTAGTGTAAAATATCAATGTAGGATAAATGATGGTGTAGCATACATAAAAAAGCACTCATAATAACAAAACTAAGAAAGGTAGAGGTAGTGTAAGTTACCCCTATGTAAACAAATGAAGAAGACATGAAATGCATCATTTGGAGAAGATACTAGAACAGTGGGGTCAGCATATATAAATACTGAGACATAACCGCGAGCTAGGGTCAGCCTAGAAGGCGGAAATAGTGCCCTGCTAAGAAAAGGTTAGAAGCAACATGCAAGTCCCCGAAGGAGACAGGTGGGTTAAATAGTCTTGCAATGAACAACCATCATTCATTCTTCATCTACATGTCGAGGGGACGATGATGTTGATTGAGCGTTTTGTTGATCCTGAGGGATTATGTCCCACTCTTGACACAGCTTTAAGGACGAACCTGGTGTAGAGGCCACATATTGAGTTCCATTATAGGAGATGAGTAGTTTGACAGGAAAGCCCCACTTGTAGGAGATTCCTTTTCCACGCAGTATTGTTGTACTTGGAGCAAATTCAGTGCGTCGTGCCAAAGTAGCCGATAAGTCAGTGTATATGGATAATTCCTTGAAACAGTCAGGTAGAGAAGGGGAGCTTCTAGATGCCCTCAAAATCTTCTCCTTAAAGGGAACCTGTCACCTCAAAAATGCATCTACATTCCCCAGCAGTACCTCATAGTAGCCCACAGCCTGTTAATAATCATATGCTTCATTTTGATGCCCGATGCTGCTTAAGTTAAAAAAAAGCAGTTTTTTTCTCCATCAGTGCTATAGTGCCGGCCAACTTGAAGTCAAGGGTGCAGCGGCCTCCTTGCTTCAAGTCCAGGTAACCACGCCCCCTAACCGTCCCCTCTTGCCTAAGAGTGACAGCCTGCAGTGCAGCCACAATTCCCCAAGTCTCGCGCATGCGCATTGCTCCGCTAAAACCCGGCTAACAGCGGCAGCAGGAGATGGAATAGCTCATTATTACAAAGAGCCTTGCGCATGCGCGAGACTTGTGGAATTGCGGCCGCACTGCAGGCTGTCACTCTCAGGCAAAAGTGGACGGTTAGGGGGCATGGTTACCTTGACTTGAAGCAAGGAAGCCACTGCCCCTTGACTTCAAGCTGGCCGGCACTATAGCGCTGATGGAGAATAAAACTGCTTTTTTTTAACTTATGCAGCATCGGACAACAGGATGAAACATATGATTATTAACAGGCTGTGGGCTACTATGAGGTACTGCTGGCTGGTGTAGATGCATTTTTGAGGTGACAGGTTCCCTTTAATATGGAAAAAATATATGCGGGCAATAGTATCTCTTGGGGCTGAAGCAGGCAGTACTTTAGGCTTAGGAAGAGTGTGTGCTCTGTCAATGAGAAGGTCTCCAGTGCTTGCTTGTGGTAGGAGACAGGCAAAAAAGTCCTGTAGGAAGGCCACCAGGTCTTCGCAAAAATGTAGTTTTTTTCTACGAGAGCGACCCTCCATGTCAGCGAACTTTAATTTCAGTGCTGCTACTTCCTCTTCATGGGAATTGGTAATGTCAACAATTTCATTATGGGCAGATGTTAACTCCGCCATTTTAGATTCCACATGGGAGGTTCTGGAGCCCATAGAGGAGATTCATTACTTAGGCTGGTGGAACGCAGTTTTCAGATCTTTTTGCAAAAACTTTTGAAGGTCAGCTATCAGGATCCTCATTGTGGCTTCTGTGATAAGGACATTCCCCAAGCTACCCCCTGGAGGAAGGGAGCTATTATTATATTCACAGTACTTCCCTCCTTGGAAGGCAATGTCAGCATGGTTACTGTGCTTTTTCCTTGAGTTGCTGCTGCTGTGCTGGTTAGGGAGAGGTGAAGGCCTTCGACAACTGTGAGGTAGGTGAGGAAGAGGGGGTACCCCTACATTGAAGGGACGCTGGAGGGGTAGTATATGGAGCTGCTGGTGGTGGTGGCGCAGCTTCGGTATCTGGAGCACGAGGGGCGCCATCTTGGGTCACTCCTGCTGCAGGGATGAAGCTGGTAAGCTTCATGGGGCTACGGCATCTCCTACCTCTTGGCATATTAGCCGATGTCTGCGTCGTCAGTGTATCCCGTACACAACTCGGGGGATGTTAAAACTGGGCACTTAGTCGCGTTAGAGCCGGTGTGAGGCTGAAAGCTCAGGAGCCCAGGGTTCACACGTCTGCCTCCACGTGCCACTAGCTACGCCCCCCAACCCCTTTAACTTTAAAGATGGCGCTGCTCCTCTCGTAAGTTTTAAACACCAGGCACTCAGTAATTTCAGTGACTGCCAGTAGCGGTGATTGTGGAATTTTAACCCTTCAGATGCTGTGGTCAAACGTGACCATGGTATCTGAATAAACAAAAACCTCTAGCTCCCCCTGTTTTTCAAAAAGTAAAAACTTAACTGCCCGATCATTGAGAGTGCCACGCAGTCACTGATAGCCGCGCCCCTGCTGTTTCCGCCGGCATTGCTATAAAAGCAGATGCCAGTAGATTAACCCTTTTCTGACCGCAGCATAGAATGTGTTTGCGGTGGGTGAGGATCTCCATCGGGTCCCGGCGAATGGTTAAGAAGGCAGCTTGATGCCTTGCAGAGGCATCAGGACCTGCCTTCTACGGAAGCCTAGGAGATCCAGTCCCCGGATGGGTCTCCTAGGCAACTGTTAGTGTATTACTCAGTGTAATACACTAACAGGCAATGCATTACAATACAGATGTATTGTAAAGCACTGCAGAGGGGATCAGAGTGGCACAGAAATAAAGTAAATAAATGTTTTTAATAATAAAAAAATAAACAAAAATTACCCTTTCCCCTGATTTTATAATAAAAAAAAGAAAAAGGGAAAGCACACACACACAAAACTGTGCCAAAAAGGCATTTTTTGTCACCTTACATCACAAAAAGTACAACATCAAGCAATCAAAAAGGCGTATGCCCCGCAAAATAGTACCAGTCAAACCATCACCTCATCCTGCAAAAAATTAGCCCCTACAAGACAATCGGCCAAAAAAAAACCCAAAAAACTATGGCTCTCAGAATATGGAGACACTAAAACATGATTTATTTTGTTTAAAAAATGCTTCTATGGTGTTAAAGTAAAATAAATAAAAAAGTAGACATATTAGGTCTCGCCGCGTCCGTAACAAGCTGCTCTATACAAATCTATAAAAAATAAAAGTTACATTTTTTCAAAGGTTTTTATTTTTGTTAAAAGTAGTAAAACATAAAAAAAATTCTAGAAGTTTGGTATTGCCGTATTAATATTGAGCTGCAGAATAAGAATGTCATGTCATTTTTTGTGCGCAGTGAACTCTGTAAAATCAAAACACAAAATACTCTGAATTGTGTTTTTTTTATTTTTTCAATTTAACTCGACAAAGATTTTTTTCCCCATTTTCCAATACAAGACATAGTAAATTAAATGGTTCCATTAAAAATACTGCAATAAGCCCTCATATGGCTATATGAATGGAAAATTAAAAAAGTTATGGCTATTGGAATGCGGGGAAGAAAAAACTAAACTGCAAAACCAAAAATGGACCTGGTACATAAGGGGTTCAACAACTGATCGGGGAGTTGGACCTTCACAGATCTGATATTGATGACCTATCCTGAGGAGAGGTCAATATAAAAGAGCAGACAACCCTTTTAACTGGAGTAGCTTGTCTGATGGTGTCACCACTGAATTGAATTCTATGACTTGTTAAGCCAAACCCTTCAACATTTTGATTGAAATAACAATGAATACCAAATTTAAACATGCCTTTATTACATAACTGATGTAATGGAATTGAAACTAACTTTTAAATGACAAAAATGTCAATAAAAAAGCCAAGTGTAATATATAGTTTATCCATCAGATGGCTCCACTTTACCATACAAATTCATCACAACCGCCCAGGTAATAGGCTTGCCTGTTTTCTGTTCTGCACTCCTATCTGAAGCAAAGCACATTTATTGTTTACATCGGCCATATTTTCATCTTTCTACTTATAGTAATTACAAAAATCTCAAAAGGAAATAAAAGTGACACACACAGTTATAATGTGGATTGTAGGAATGCACAGCACCATGCTCTTAAAGTCATTGTGTTCAGCTAAGGGTACTTTCACACTAGCATTAGAAGAATACGGCAGGCAGTTCCGGATCCGGAAATCCGTATGCAAATGGGAATGATTTGTTTCGGGATCCGGATGCGGATCCGTCTGACAAATGCATTGCAATACCAATCCGTCTCTCCGGTGTCATCCGGACAAACGGATCCGGTATTTATCTTTTTCACAGATTTAAAGGTCTGCGCATGCGATCCGTTTTTCCGGAACACTTGGTACAGGATCCGGCATTAATACATTTCAATGGAAATCAGGCAAGTGTTCCTGAATACCGTAAAAGGGACTGAACTGAAGACATCCTGATGCATACTGAACGGATTGCTTTCCATTCAGAATGCATTGGGATAAAACTGATGCGTTTTTTTCTGGTATTGAGCCCCTATGAAAACTTTAACGCTAGTGTGAAAGTACCCTAATGTAGTAATGTAGAATTGGAGTTAAAGTAGTTAGCAAGTACTGAAGCAAATAACTGTGGGAGGAGATGACTATTTTCAGTACAATCTGTATGATCTATAGCCCTACAGATTTTAAATGTAACTGCTTGGTTCTTTACTAAACAATGACTTTATTTATTTTTTTAATAAATATTATGCATGACCCCAATAGGAAACATTGCCTGAGCTTTGGATGTCTAAGGTCACTACACTGGCGCTATTAGGAGTACTCTCCAACTTCACCCTCAAGGGAATCTCCCAAGGCATCACTGTATTCCCTAACAGTATATTAGGAGTACTCACTAACTTCACCCTCAAGGGAATCTCCCCGGGCAACACTGTATTCCCTTACAGTATATTAAGAGAACTCACCAACTTTACCCTCAATAGAATCTCTCAGGGCATTACTGTATTTGCCTCAGAGGAGATTAGGAATAAATAACTTTGAAAAGGAAGGTCTCGGAAACAATAGAGGTCCTCTAAAAGTTCTTTATTATTCATGAATAAGCAGCGGACACAGCCACATGGTACACGGCATACAAACGATTAGGAAATTTGTAGGAGAATGGAGATTAGGAATACTCACCAACTTAACCCTGAAGGGAAAATCTCTCAGGGCATCACTGTATCCCCTCATAGAACATTAGGAGTACTCACAAACTTCAGCCTCAGGAGAATCTCCCAGGGCATTACTGTATTTGCCTCAGAGGAGATTAGGAATACTCACCAACTTAACCCTGAAGGGAAAATCTCTCAGGGCATCACTGTATCCCCTCACAGAACATTAGGAGTACTCACAAACTTCAGCCTCAAGAGAATCTCCCAGGGCATTACTGTATTTCCCTCGGAGGAGATTAGGAATACCTTGCCAACTTAACCTGAAGGGAGAATCTCTCAGGGCATCACTGTATCCCCTTACAGAACATTGGGAGTACTCACCAACTTCACCCTCAAGAGAATTTCCCAGGGCATCACTGTATTCCCTCACAGTACATTAGGAATACTCACTAACTTCACCCTCAAGGGAATCTCCCAGGTCATCAATGTATTCCTTCACAGAACATTGGGAGTCCTCACCAACTTCACCCTCAAGGGAATCTCCCAGGGCATCACTATGTTTCCTCACAGTACATCAGGAATACTCACCAACATCACCCTGAAGGAAGAATCTCTCAGGGCATCACTGTATTCCCTCACAGAACATTAGGAGTACTCACGAACTTCACCCTCAAGAGAATCTGCCGGGCCATTACTGTATTTCCCTCAGAGCAGATTAGGAATACTCGCCAACTTAACCTGAAGGGAGACTCTCTCAGGGCATCACTATGTCCCCTCACAGAACATTAGGAGTACTCAAGAACTTCACCCTCAAGGGAATCTCCCATGTCATCAATGTATTCCTTCACAGAACACTGGGAGTACTCACCAACTTCACCCTCAAGAGAATCTCCCAGGGCATCACTGTATTCCCTCATAGTACCTTAGGAGTACTCACCAACTTCACCCTCAAGGGAGAATCTCTCAGGGCTGTACACCTGTATAATGGGGGTCTCTCATAGCCCAGCTTGTACACCAATGTGTAGTGGAAAAAAGGTCTTTATTTCATTTATTTGTATTTGCTTCTAACTAAAGGGGTCAATAACATCAGATCATCAATATCAGATAATCAATATCAATAATAGATCATCAATATCAGATAGGTTGGAGGTCAGACTCCTAAAACCCTACCAATCAGCTGATCATGTGAGTGCTGTGTCCTCTTCAAAGTTTTCCTGCAGGCCATGTCCCTTGTAGCGGTGGTGGTGTCTTATTAAACTGTTTGTGAATGGGTGAGAAAGCTATACTTACACTGCACCGCCGCGCCAAATCAGAGGGCATGCAGATAAACAATGAAGAGGACACAGTGCTCGCATGAGTGTAGCAGCCTCTGCAAACAGTTGATCAGCGAGGGTGCCAAGAGTGGGACCCCTCACTGTTCCTATGTTAATGACCTGTCCTGAAGATAGATCACCAATATTGGTAGTACAAACAAGCCCTTTAATTATGTGCTGCAGTGCAGGTATATTTATTATTTTACTGTCCTGCTGAGGGTACTTTCACCCTAGCGTTATTATTTTCTGGTATTGAAATCCAGTAAAGGGTCTCAATACTGGAAAAAAACGCATCAGTTTTGTCCTAATGCATTATGAATGGAAAGCAATCCATTCAGTACGCATTAGGATGTCTTCTGTTCCGTCCCTTGTACGGTATTTGACAGGACAAAATACTGCAGCATTCTGCGGTATTTTTTCCGGCCCAAATCCCGGAACAATACCGCACTTGCCGGATACGGTATTAATTTCGATAGAGATGTATTAATGCCAGATCTGGTACCAAGTGTTCCGGAAATTGCTGCATCGCCGGATCAGATTTTCCGGTCTGCGCATGCGCCGGGACATAGGAGGAGCTATTTTTACTTTTGATCTTTGAATTTTTTTTTATACCAGATCCGTTATTCCGTATGTTACCGGATTCGGAAAAAAGGATTTCCGTTTGTACACGGCTTGCCGGATCCGGCAGGCAGTTCTGTTGCCGGAACTGCCTGCCGGAATAAAAAAATCCTAGTGTGAAAGTACTCAGACAGTAGAGCTTTTATCCAATTCTTCCAAAGTACTGAGACTGAGTGAAAGTACAGCTATGCTTTCAAATAAGAAAAATGATTGATTAAAATATGTTTGCTAAATATTAGACACTATTTGTATGAGTGGAATCCAGAATACTTAAAGAGAACCTTTCATGGGATTATTTACTGGTATGCTTACCACATAGGGCGGCCCCTACAGCTGCCAGCACTTATTTTTTTCTAAAATATACCTCCGTTCCAGCGCTGTGCCCTGACAATTTTCAGGCGCCTTATATGTTAATTTAGAGTATCATTACAGGAAGGAGGAGACAGCCAAGAAGATAAGCTATTTTTTCTCCCTGCGATTGGACCGCGCTACAGCCAGGGAGAAGGAGACGCCCATTGACAAACCCGGCCCTCTCCCCCTCTAACAAATAATCCCATGAAAGCTCCTCTTTAACGATAGCAAGCAAGAAATGAAATGCATAATGTTACCAGGGTTGTTGCTAATTTAAAAGGGTATTCCAAACATTAATATTCTGTGGCATATCCACCACACATATATATGAGAAAGATGAGATGGAAGAACAAGAACAATGGTG
Source organism: Bufo gargarizans (assembly GCF_014858855.1). Taxonomy (NCBI): domain Eukaryota; kingdom Metazoa; phylum Chordata; class Amphibia; order Anura; family Bufonidae; genus Bufo; species Bufo gargarizans. The sequence continues at coordinate 454,375,712 of NC_058080.1, read as the reverse complement.
TTTTGATTGGGTCCAAATTTGGCTTTGTTGTTAAAGGTTTACATGGCCACCTGGCAAGCTCTATTTAAAAGGGTTCTCCAGAAATTAATGAAATAAAATGACAGAAAATACTTTAAAGTTACTTTATTATAAATATATTCCCAAATACCTTTCCATCTTTCCTCCCCCCCTTTTTTTTCTTCTTCCTTCGCCTTCTTTTTCTTTCTTCTTTTTCCCTTTTGAGGTTTTAAGGTAAACATTCCTTCTTTCCTTCTCTTTATTTTTTTCTCCTTTCCTCCCTCCAACTAAACTACTTGGAAATTAGTCCTCTCTGGGAAACTTAGGCACAAGAGAAAAAGTAAAAAACAACAAAAGTACTGTATTTTTTGCTCTATAAGACGCACCTAGGTTTTAGAGGAGGACAATAAGAAAAAAATATTCTTTACACCTCAGGTCAGACCACCAGTCAGACCCCCCAGTGTTAATCAGACCTCAGCTGACAGCCCCAATCAGACCCCCAATATTAATAAGACCCCAATAAGACCTCAAATCAGACCCCCAATAAGACCTCAAATCAGATCCCCAATGTAAATGACCCTCAATCAGACCTCTGATAAGAGCCCCATGCCTCTCATCAGCCCCCATATCAGCCCCTATGCCTCTCATCACTACCATATTAGATCCCATGCCTCTCATCAGCCACCATAATCAGCCCTTATGCCTCTCATCAGGCCCCATAAAAATCCCTTATGCCTCTCATCAATTATGCCTCTCACCCCCGATTATCAGCCATTATGCCTCTCAGCCCCCATTATGCCCCCAGCAACCTCATGCTTTATAAAATAAAATAAACACTTACCTCTCCTGCTCCTAGAGGCCTCTGCTCCTCACCTACATCGTGATCCTCTTGCTCCTGCTGTCCGCTTTGCTGTGATCTGACGCGCACAGCGTGAGCTCACAGAGCGCCCTCATGCTGTGCGCAGCCTTCACAGCCGACAGCCAAAGACTAGGAAGTGATGAGTACAGAGCCTTCACCGCATCCTGGTCCTCTGGTACTAATGAGCGCTTCCATAAAGGAAGCGCTCATTAGTATTCGCCCATAAGATTTCCTCCCCACTTTTGGGGTAAAAAAAGTGCGTCTTATGGGGTGAAACATACGGTAAGTCCAAAAATAAAAATACCTCACCAATCTTCTTATGAAAGATCAACAGGCTACAGCAGGTTAGCAAGATACAGCACACGCAGCCCAGGAGGGAATCAGCAAGGAAATCCATGAGGTACACAGGTGGGATGGCAATAGTAGGGGGCACACCTAAAAACAGGAGCAGGACCAGCGAGGTCTGGGAAACGAAGATGGGCAGAGGGCAGAAAAAGAGATGATCCCCTGGGAGGTAGGATGGAGAAAAGCCTTCTGGGAGCTTCAAACAATGTTCAAGTCACAAGAGACCTTCATGCAGGGAGAACAGGGGGGGATGGAAAAGCCTCGCGGTTCAGGTAGTAAAGTATCCAGCTAAAGCCGGGCTCACCAGCCTCTGAGACGGCCACTGTAATGAACCTCTTGCGTTCAGGAACACAGCCACCACCGAGATTAAGTCCGACGGCTTGGGAGCAGATCTATCCATCGGAGAGCAGGAGACGTGGAGGAGCATAGCCGCAGGAGAGGAGGATGTGAAGCACCTTACTTACATCATCACGTCCCATGGAGCCATTGTGTAATATGATCTTCTGCTTAATCTCTGTTGGAATGGAGTTCATGAGGAGACATGAAGTACAGAGAGGATGGACAGGACAGACTGTGGTAATATGGGGCTGTGGTAATGGAGACTGCATACAAGTGCTGCTGCTCATTAGCCACATCCCTATCATCCTCTCTGAACTTAATTTCTCCTCATGGGCTCCATTACTACAGAGATTCAGCTGAAGGTCATATTATGTTACTTTCACACTTGTGGTAGCCTTTTCCGCCAGGCTGTTCCGGCGGGGAACAGCATGCCTGATCCGTGGTACCGAAAGTCCACCGTGCTGGCAGAAGTTTTCTCTGGTTCCATTAACTATAATGGGGGTGGGGCAAACTTGCCTCTCGCATGTTTATAGTGAATGGGGCCAAAGCAGACTTTCGCCAGCACGGTGGACTTGTGGTAGCACCAGGCTCGGACCACCCCGCTGGGGAGGGGATTCCTTGGTGGGCCCCCAGTCTCCTCCTAGATAAGACGGAGTAATAATTTCTCTTCTTTCTCAGGACAGATAATTATTGTAGCCACTAGGTGGCAGTATTTCACAGTGATGCAGCCACCTACTGGTGTAAATTGTACAGGAGGCCCCGCAATATCTTCTAAACTTCCCGGCTGCTGGCTGTGAAGGAGGAGAGAACATGTCTGGCTATCCCCCTGCCCTCTCTGCTGTCAGAAAACTGGTTGCTGGAGAGAAGGACTCCTCTGCGGTGCTGGGCTGATTTCTCAGGTGTGTGACAGTAGTGAGCTGTAGGAGACTGTAAGGGGGAAATAGGGTATTTGTTTATAGCAAATACAAATCTATGAATGTGTGCTGCTCTCTGCAGAGTTCAGAGTGGCATTAGGGGGACTCTGCCCTAGGTACCCCAATGCCTCTGCTTTAGGTGCACCCTCATAAGTGCCCCAGCTCCAGATGCCCCCAATGCCCCCACTCTAAATGCACCCCTAATAGTGCATCTTTTCCAGTTGCCCCCCTAATACCTCTGCTCCAGGATCCCCACTATAACCCTGCCTGAGGTGACCCTAATGCCTCTGCTTTAGGTGCATCCCCATTAGTGCCCCATCTCCAGATGCCCTCACTTTAAATGCACCGCTAATATTGTCACTTCTCCAGTTACCCCTGCTCCAGGATCCACACTACTCCCCTGCCACAGGTGACCATAATGCCTCTGTTTCAGTTATGATCCTCCGTTTGTGCCCTTTGCTCACATTGCTCCTCTAGCACCTTTGCTTGGGCTTTGTTAAGAGTTGTGACCTGCAAAGGGGGTTGGACTTATAACTGAAAAATTCTGCACAGTGCGTCACATTCTCCAGTATTGACGCGTATGGTTTACATGGCGGTAATGATGATATTCCATATTTACAGGCATCACTGCTGCCATGCAAAGAGATACTGGTGGAGTGGCAGAGGATTTAAAGGGGTTGTCCAGGTTTTCAAGTTATCCTCTCCACAGCATAAGGCCTCTTTCACACTACCATTTTTTTTTTCCGTTTTGCGGTCCGTTTTTTGCGTTCCGTATACGATCCGTATACGGAACCATTCATTTCAATGGTTCTGCCAAAAAAACGGAATGTGTTCCGTATGCATTCCGTTTCCGTATTTCCGTTCCGTTGAAAGATAGAACAAGTCCTATATTTGGCCGCAAATCACGGTCCGTGGCTCCATTCAAGTCAATGGGTCCGCAAAATAAACGGAACACATACGGAAATGCATCTGTATGTCTTCCGTATCCGTTCCGTTTTTTCTGAACCATCTATTGAAAATGTTATGCCCAGCCCAATTTTTTCTATGTAATTAGAAAATTGTATACTGTATATGCCATACGGAAAAACGGAACGGAACAACGGAATGGAAACGGAACCACAATGGAACCAAAAAAATGGAACAACGGATCCGTGAAATACGGACTGCAAAACACTGAAATCGACATACTGTAGTGTGAAAGAGGCCTAAGGCATAACTATATGATTAGTGGGGTCCGATTCTGCGACCGACCACTGTTCCCCCTTTTTGATGGTGTGGCAGGCCACACATATGCCCTGCTGCTCCATTTATTCTCTTTGGGACCACTGGAAATAGCCAGCGCTGTACTCTGCTATCTCCAGTGACCCCATAGAGAATGGATGGAGAGGCAGTGCATATGATCGACCTGCCACTCAATCAAAAAAGGAGGATCAGTGGGGGCTCCAGCGTTCAGACCCCCATGGATCACTTAGTTATCCCCGATCCTGTGGATAGAGGACAACTAGAAAAGTGGACACAGGCCCTTTAATAAGCAAGCATTTCTATTTTAGTTTGACACATATTTTGGGCCAGATTTTTTTAAAAAAATATTATTATTTTTTTAAGCCCAAAGAAAACCTTTGAAGATAGGGAATGTGAAAAGGTCCAACAGCTATGACACGACAGGTGATAAGTGTCTGATGGGTGGGGGTCTGACTGCTGGAACCCCCATGATCAATGGAACGTGGTCTTAAGACCCTTGTGTACATAGATTGGCAGCAATGTAATTGAATGTCTCAGGACCCTTTTTTTCATGATCAGTGGGTGTTCCAGAAGTCACACCCCAGCAATCTGATATTTATCACCTATCCTGTAGATAGGCAATAGGTGATTGTCCATATTGCCTCCTTTCCATCCCATTATACACAGCACGTATCCATTGTTATTACCACCGTGCAATCCAGCAGTGGTGGCCGTGCTTACACACTATAGAGAAAGGCTAGAAATGCGTATAGGCAAACACCTTTACCTATAGTGTCAAGCACGGCCACCACTTCTGGATTGCAGAGTGGTGATAACGACGTATACGTGCTGTGTATAATGTGATAGAAAGGAAGCAATATGGACAATAACAATACCTTAGTAAGTGCCTTGTATTAACTTTCTCTACATGATAAATGCCAATTGCTGAAGTGAGACAACCCCCTTTTCCTATGTGTGATTGGTGTGTGCTATATATGATCTATATATCAGTGGTGTATGTGCAGTATGTGACATATGCATCAGTGGCATGTCAGCCATGTATAAGTGTCTTGTGTCTGTCCAATAAGTGATTGGTGTGCGCTGCATGTGTCCTGTTTCTGACTGACTTAATTGCAGGATATCCATATATGTGTATATTCTGCCATATGTACAGTACATCCTTATGTTTGTGCATTTTGCTGTAAATGTCTGCCATCATGCTTCATCTTTAATATGTCTGTTCTCACTGTAAGTGCTCATGAACACGACCGTTTGATGTTTTGAAGTCTGCAAATAGCGGATCCGCAAAACATGGATACCGGGTGTGTGCATTCCACATTGTGCGGAAATGTGGACAATAATAGGACATGTTCTATCATTTTGCAGAATGGCCATGTGGACATACAGACACGGAATGCACACAGTAATTTTTTTTGCGGCCCCGTTGAAGTAAAGGTAACGGTACGGACATGGAAAAAAAGAAATTTGTGTGCAGGAGCCCTAAGGTGACCCCTCAGAATCAGTTACACTGGTGGGCCCTAAGTACCCCAGTCCGACACTGGGTAGCACGGATCCGGCAGGCTGTTCCCCCACTGGAACAGCCTGCCGGAAAAGGCTACCACAAGTGTGAAAGAAGCCTTAAACTGTATTCAGGATCATAGTCCCTAACAAGCTGAGCAGAGAGGAGGATGAGGCAGCTCTTTAGCTCAGTGTTGCGAAGTAACTTGTCCTGCTGTGTGATTAGGACAGGTTTTGTCTGTACTAATAGGATGGTGCCCCCCCCGGTAATTATAACTAATTAAAGGTATTTGGGAATATATTTATAGTATATAAACACAACCAAATCAAATTGGTCAAACTACTATTGGTAATGATGGGCTCAACCCTTTAAATCGAATGCAAATTCACAACTAGTGGGTAGCTTAGTAAAACTTAACATTTATTAATGTCAAATAAAATAATAGGCCCTTTATGGCTGCATAAGTATCTATAATAGCAATGCTATAAAAAAGAGGGAGGGGACCAATATACAGGGATAGCGGTGCCAATAGAGTAAGAGGAAATGATATATAGATAGGACACACTGCTGGGTCAAAAACCCTAGGTGTCCCTAACTCTACCTCCTTCCCCCCTCCCTAGTGTACTAGCCCTGTCGTCACCCTACCTAAACATGGACTGCCCAGCTTTGTCCGACAGATAGAATAAGGTCCAATGGACCCTAATAACCTCTATCAGCTAAGGAGAGCAAAAAGACTGACAAAAAGTTGAGGTTGGTTATGCTGTGTCACAATTTGGCTACTTGTGGCCTACAACACTAAATGCACACAACACTCTAGGGACATAAAAATCCCTTGGTACAAATAATCACAACATGTCCTGACGCGTTTCCTCAGTGGTTACCAATTCCTCAGGGGACTAATTCATATATTTGTGACCACTATGTATCAGGTCACTATTCAAATGGAGTGTATACAGGAGACACAAGTGAATTGTACTCCAGGTTGATACAATATGGTCAACCCAGGTTACAAGTGACTACAAGATATCTTGTCACCAATCTGATCAAGTGTCTCAGATTGTAGGTTTGTGACCAGTGGATGTCAGGTCACCATCCAATCTAAGTGTGTACACCGATCATAAATCAGTTAAATTTCAGGCTGCTATAGCCAAGTCAACCCAAAAATTTTTGGGGGACCACAAGTTTCCGGGTCACCAATCAAAACAGGTGTGTCCAGTAAACATCAGTATGATTATAGTCCAAGCTCATATGATAAGATCATTAAGATGTTAACTCCCATACATTGAATCAGCTATCCTGGTCAAATGTCACCAATGAATGTTCTCAGCTGTTCAATGGCGTGTGCACAAAACGCTAAACAGCAATGGTATAAAGGCACAGAGTCACCATTTACTTATCTGTTCAATGTTCGATACCCATTGTACACAGATAGATGATGCGGATGTCTCTCCTCGGCGTCCTGTGTGTGGTAGCAGTAATGGAGGTGCGTCCGCGGCTCATTTAAAAAGCCGCACTACTCCGCCCATTCCCCGCCTATTCGCGTCACTTTGCGTCATCCGACCGGGTCACATGTCAAAACACGTGGTCAACTCCCGGTCACATGACCACGCGGCTCCAGGAAGCACCCAGCGTGAAGGCATTTAAACATACAGATGTCTCCAAGGGGCGGGGACCTCACCATGTGACCGGTCAGTATTCCAGCTGCCAAAACCTGTGCGCTGCCTGGAACCTCTCTAAGTTATCAACGTCATCGCCAAGCGGGTTCGTCGCAGTGTATTGATTAGACCAGCGGGCAATCCTGGTCCACCACACACAATGCTCCAATAAAATCATTATCCCAAGGGTTTGCACGGTCCACAGACCCCAGGATTGTATGTAGGAGTTTATAAGGCTGGTCCTTATGATTTCTGACATAGTTACAATTAGCTATACGTTAACCCAAATTTTGCAGCTCTCCTCATTTAGGACCCAGACAACACATAATACTCAGTTGTGAATACAAACAACGGGTTCAAAGAGGACGAGGAAGGGACAGGGATGCGATGGTTGGTGGCAATTCAGGGCACTCAGGGATCAATGTAGCAGCTAAATGACAGCTGCTCATTCAGTCCCATGGGAGCCACCGTTTTCAACTGGAAGATCCACCACGTCTCTCTCTGCAAGACCCTCCTATCCCAGTCCCCAGTATTATTTATAATAAAGTAATATTTAACTATTTTCTGTAATTTTATTTTCTGAGTTCCAGGAGTACCCCTTTAAGCAGGGTAGGTGGCGTGCACTTGCTATGGGGACCGGTAGTAAATACTTTTAATAAGCAGGCTGCCATTGCTGTTGGGACACTATTATGACTATTATTATTGAAATTTAACCCCTTGGTTCCATGCACTGTAAAGCACTGGGAGTTAGCATTGTACTTAGCACCTAGTGCTGTGCCATTATGGCACAAAGGTCAGAGAGGCACAGTGGTTATTCCTGTGCAGTCACCTGTGATTTAGCAATTGTGACTGGCACTTGCCACTCCAAAGAAACAATTGGTATCAGAAAAAATGCCCACCTGATCCACTTAAGATGTTCCATCTGATCTGACATTGGGTTTCCCAGAGAGTATTGTGCACAGGTCCAGAGGGGTTACCACATGCAGGGCTCATGCGTCCAGTGTCGGACTGGGGTACCTAGGGACCACCAGTAAAATTTATTTTGGGGGGCCCATCGTACGGATACATTCAAATGTAATAAATAATCTAACAAGTTTTTTCTATGAACATAAGCTGGTTGAGGTGCTGTACATTGAGTATATGTATGTAGTGCAGTAAGTCTACTGTGTTGTGTGCCACTTGTGCTGGGGATGGGAGACTAGGGGACCACCTTGTTCAGGGGCCCACCGGGGGATTCACCTGTACCCCTGTGGGCTAGTCCGAGCCTGCATAGGTCCCATTAATTAGAATAGGACCTGTACACAATATGATTGTCTTGGTAACTGTACCACCATCTCACCATGGAATGAGAAAAACTAGACCTTATGTGGCAAGTTCAGTGAAACAAGTTTTGGGTCTTGGAATGCAGTGAGGATAAAACGGAGTAATACATTGCATCCTGAAGACCAGAATGTGCCATATCATTGCCATCTGATGGGTTTGCAGCTTTAACATCTTTGGCTTCTCTTTGGTCAGAACACATCGCTACCCTCTCAGGCAGCATAGACCTCAAACCTTTGGCAAAGCATACACATACAAATGTTTTAGGTGACACAAACCTTCATGGTAGTCTCGGTCACATGTGCCTAATTTACAATCTAGCTTTCTTCACTGCAAATTGAACTGAGAGGTTGGGGTTAGATGAACGATTAATGCAGTTTATCTATACTGACAATGGGAACAAGTGAAGAGCTGGAGTTGTGGCTCTTTTTGATTTAGGAAAGTTTGAAGTGTACAGTAATATTTTCTAATGTGTTTGTAAAATTCTAGATTAGTTTTATAATGAATGTTTCTAGCTTTTTTAAGGTGTAAATTGTGTGATGTATTCACCTAATTATTGATCTACTCCTGCTGCTTCCTACATCCGGTTGAGATAATAGTGTATCATTTTGGTAACTGATACTCTTTTAAGCTACCATCCCCTGTGTTGGTGTGAAGTGTAACTAATAGAGTGCTAAACTCTTAGGGCTGGTTTAAAACTTAGGAAGTACACGTGTTGCCAATCCATCATGTTTTTAGTGCTAATTAACATAGCAGGGACACTGGAAAGCATCTCCTGTTACTTCCCATAACAAGCTCACTTGGAGACCAAAGCTATAACCACAAATAACATCACTGCAATAACACATCATCAATATTCTTAATAATTTGTGTTGGACTCTACTTGCCATTATGTTGAACAAGGGAACTTTTCAAACTTCGGTATTCAGCTATATGTAGCAAGCATCTGAGTATTTTTTGTTTGTTGTTTTCTTTATTGAAATGCAGCTATTATAGACCTATGTGCAAATTCAGCATCACATGGGTATTACAGTGTGCACTAGAAGAAACCCAGTAAATATAGTACCAGAACCAAGTACAGTACGATAATACAGTGGTACTGTACATAAATATATAAATACTCTGTGAGAACCAAGTTCAATTCAGATAGACGGTACCAGAACTAAGCTCAGGATATGAATATGGGATCAGAACCAAGTACATTAAATACATAGGGAAATAGACCCAAGCTCAGTAAATAAATAGAGTTTTAGATGCAATCACAGGAAATATATATGTTGCTAAAACTAAGCTTGGTAAATAAACAGTATACCAGGTTGAAGCTCAGTTCATAAGTATGGTGCCAGCACAAAGCACAATACATAAATACTGTACAGCATGGCCTGTATAATAGTACGGTTATGCTGAGAGTTGTTTCTAAAATAGTACTTCCCCTCATCTCCCTGGAGACCATACAGTAAATCCATCATTGATCAGACACAGAGGCAAAACAATTACATCCAGATGGAGTTTTTCCAGTGATTCTCTTTCTCCTTTTTTCTTCATTTGGCTCAGACACCCATGACATACAAAAGAAGAGAAGGGAGCTGATATGGGTGCTGCCAGGGCTGTTACTACATCCAGTAATATACTGAACTGGGTAAGTGTAAATATGGTCCAAGCGAAGTTAAATAAGGTAAATGTGAACAGGGCTCCGGGTCTAGATGGATTACACCTAATTGTGCTTAGAGAGCTTAGTTCAATCATTTCCGTTGTCATCCGGCAAAACGGATCCGGCATTCATTTTTTTCACCTTTTTTTTCGGTCTGCACATGCACAGACCGAAGTAACGGATCCGGCATTCCGGTATTTTGATTGCTGGATCTGCACTAACACATTCCTATGGAAAAAAATGCCGGATTTAAGGCAAGTCTTCAGTTTTATTGGCCGGAGATAAAACCGTAGCATGCTGCGGTTTTATCTTTTGCCTGATCAGTCAAAATGACTGAACTGAAGACATCCTGATGCATCCTGAACGGATTGCTCTCCATTCAGAATGCACGGGCATATAACTGATCAGTTCTTTTCCGGCAGTGAGCCCTTTTGACGGAACTCAGTGCCGGAAAAGAAAAGCGCAAGTGTGAAAGTACCCGAAGTATGTACGGATGATTTGCATTATTCCTTCCCATGTGCATAACTTTACATTTGTCAGTGTTAAACCTCATCTGCCACTTATCTGCCCAAGCCTCCAATCTATCCAGATCCCTCTGTAGTAGTATACTGTCCTCTTCAGTGTTAATTACTTTACACAGTTTAGTGTAATCTGCGAAAATTGATATTTTACTGTGCAAGCCTTCTACAAGATCATTAATAAATATATTGAAGAGAATAGGGCCCAATACTGACCCCTGAGGTATCCCACTAGTGACAGTGACCCAGTCTGAGTGTGTACCGTTAATAACCACCCTCTGTTTTCTATAAGTCAGCCAGTTACTTACCCACATACAGACATTTTCTCCCAGTCCGAGCATTCTCATTTTATATACTAACCTTTTATGTGGTACAGTGTCAAATGCTTTGGAGAAGTCCAGATACACGACATCCATTGATTCGCCGCTGTCAAGTCTAGAACTTACCTCCACATAGAAACTGATTAAATTAGTTTGACATGACCGATTCCTCATGAAGCCATGCTGATATTGTGTTATTTGCCCTTTTTTCATTGACATGCTCTAAGATAGCATCTCTTAGAAAACCTTCAAACAGTTTACCCACAACAGATGTTAAACTTACCGGCCTTAAAGGGCTTCTGTCACCCCCAAAACACAATTTTTTTTTGGGCTTGTTAAAATCCTTATTTAACGACTATTCCCTATATAGGGCTCTTACCTTTGTCTGTGGCTTTCGTTTCCTTAAAAATCGATCTTTTAAAATATGCAAATCACTTCACTACCAGCAAGTAATGTTCCCCAGCAGAGGTAATAAGGCCCTTGCATCCCCATGTCTTTGAGCCACCCCTCTGTCCTCTGATAGACTTTTGGCCTAGTGAATGAGTGAATGATGGGGCAGGGTGACATCAGCTCCCGTGCCCTGCTAGTGATTGATAATTCCATATTTTGGAAATTCCAATAGGAATAAGCTATCACTAAGGTAACCTTTGCTTGTCCAAGAATAATTTATATGTAATATCTTCTGCACTGTGAGATTAGACATTATCTGGGAATGTCAAGAAGTGGAATACTTGCATGGTGACATCTGCTCCTGCAATGACAGTGAGAAACTGTGTGCTCTTGGTTTCAGGTTAGCTAGTTACATATCTGACTAAACAACCTGCCACAGATCTCAAGCCGTTTGGCAATGTAATCTGCATTAGACTGTCAGAGGAGAGGGCAGGATCAAAGCATTCTTCTGCTGGATACTGCACCCAGGGGCTTGCCGTTTAGTTAGCCTGCACTAACCCAGCTAATAAATTTTCTGAAAAGAAGGGATTGAAGTGCAAAGGAAGCTTTTGCACCTGCAGCTCTGGCATGTCCAGCAAGCACATGTTCTGTATTAAAGCGGCACAGGTCCGTGGATGAGCCTGATGTTACCAACATTACCTGGGAAACTTGATGGAAAGGGGAAAACATTTGCCATTGTAAAGAAAGAGGGTTAAAGGTGACATGGTATGCTTACCAAACTCAAAAAGCAGATCCTTAAAGGGGTATCTGGGACATTTATGGCATTTTGATAGTATACGTCATAAATGTCCGACAGGTGCGGGTCTAGTCTCAAGAATGGGGTCCCGAAATGAATGCAGAGCAAGCCGTGCATGCACAGTCACTCCTCCATTCACTGCACTTGGACCTCCGAAAATAGCTGCAGTTCCATAGCAGTGAATAGAGCCATATAACAATCAGTTTAAAATTGCACTGGCTTCATGCTAACACAGTTTTTTGATACATCACAGTAATGACAGTTCTGCCTTTCGCAGCCTTAGGGTATGGCCACACAGAGCATCCATGATCCGGTTGTGTTGCAGCCGCGCTGAGGTCATGAACCACGCAGCCAATTAGCCCTTAGCTTCCTTTCCATTAACTAATGAAGACTACACTGTATAGTCAGTCACCTTCAATACCACATGGCCATTAACAATGAAGACTGACTATACAGTGTTGTCTTCATTATTTAAAGGAAAGAAAGCTGAGGGCTAATTGGCTGCGTGGTTCATGACCACAGCTTGGCTGCAACCCAACTGGATCACGGCCTCTCCATGTGAACACAATTCAATAAATGTTTTCAGTATGACTTTTATGTATGGCATGAGTGAGGGTGCTTCCCAGGGGTGCACACCCCAATGAGGCCAGGTGAGGCAATCGCCTCAGGCAGCACAAGGAAGGGGCAAGAGGGGGGAAGCAGAAGGGCCATGGGCAATGAGCGCTTTCATTTTGGCAAAGGGGTTAGGTTAAGAAATTGGCATGCGGGGGGCTGTTTTCGTTTTCGCCTCAGGCAGCAGAAAGGCTCGGTGCACCCCTGGTGCTTCCTTATGCTGTTTTAATGCAGTTTTTGACTCCAATATCAGGAATGCAACATAAAGGGAGAAAAGATATATAGGGGGAAGATTCTACATGACCTCTCTTTTTTCTCTTCCACTACTAATTTTGGCTTCCAAAACTGAAACCTAACTGGGTAACTAAACCTTTGCTGTAAAAACAATGGCGCAGAAGTGCTGCTCTGAGCGCTCTGCCTCTTCAGCTTTCATCATCTCTGCTCAGCTTTTATTTCAGGATCCATGGTAAGTACAGTATATGGGATGTGTACTCCATCTGCTCAAAAAAGAAAGTTAAACTTAAAGAGTTAAAGAAAGAAGCATGTCTACACCATCGTTGTTTCAGCAAAGGTTTAGTTTAAGGATAGGTTACCCTGTGAATGATTAGCTGCGTTTCTGCTATATTTTGTTGCTGAAATGCTACAAATGAGACGAATATAGCGTTTTTTTTCATTGGAAAGTTAAAATCCACAATGAAATTCACAGTATAAATTGACATGCTACAGATATAAAATCTGTACCACAGGTCAGTTTCCGCAGCTTTTTTTTCCCACGTGTTAATGACAACAGCAAATCTTCAAGTAAGCCATATGTGAACCCAGCCTAAAGGGTTTTACTTAATAAAATAAGCAATGAAATAAACAAAAAGTAATACAGAAAAGTACTGCTTCCAACTGACAAATGGAATTTATTCATAAAAAGACTGACAAATGGGGAAGAGAATGGGCCATGGAACTGTTGGTTCAAGCGTTGGACAGTTTGTTCAATATGATTTCAAAAGGAATGAATGTGACTAAGAGTATTGTCGACTTGTTCCCCTCTACTAGTTCCTGAATCCTCCAGTAAATAATCCCATCCAAAGCCCAATGACGACACAACACCAGTGCAGCCACTGAACACCACCACAAAAAGTGACACCTCATCCTCTTCTGTCATACCTTAAGGGCCACTTCACTTCTATTCTGCAAAGTCAAACACCTCAAATCAATACCCACTGCATTCAGCAACCTTCAATCTCCAAAATTTCCCAACCCCAGATTTCTGCTCTGCATGCCACACAGCCATCCTCTAATTCCTGATCAAGAAGTTACCCATTGCCCTATTCACCTTAATCCTAGCCTTATTCAACCTGACCACAGACTTCGCTTCCCTCTACAATATCTGACCAGACGTCACCAAACCTGGAAGTGCAGTACCCCAGAATAGAGTACTCGCGCACTGCAATATTATTATCACAAATTTGCCTGTCCGGGCCCCAGTGGCTAGATCTGCAGCTTTGGCTTGAGGAGAGAACATGGGTACCTGCTCATGAAATCCATGCTCCTCGCCTAATTAGGAGGTTCCATGCCAAATTTCCTTTTAAGCCTGCTCCCCAGGTTGAGGGCCTAGTAGCCCCTTTTTAGAGGGGGGGGTAAAGTCACAAAATTACCATAATTGGCCCCAGTGGCGAGATCTCCAGCTTCGGAGCAACCACACCAGGAAAAATGTGCTGCAAAGCCACGAGCCCTGGTGACGTGCCAGCATCCTTAGAAACAGGATGCAATGTTCTGTTTCTCCCCACAGTGAACTGGAGGAAAGTCGCAGTGGGTGTATTGCTCAGCTGTTCTACTCTTGTGTATTGTGTTCTGACTAATGGAGTGCTGAGTCATGACCTATCAGGTTCTGATCCTGGGACTCAGGGCTCTATTTAAACCCCTTCCTGGAAAGATACCAGCTCGAGTGATAGGTTTTTTAACTCCTTAGATGTGCTTACAGTTCTGTTCTGTGTGAGTTTGAATTGGATTGATCTAGGCTTGCCTTTGATCACTCTCTGTCTTGTGATTTGGTACTGTGTTTTCTGTCTGGTTCTGATTTTGGCTTGGCTATTCTGACTACCCTCTGTCCGCCCAGTTCTGACCCATCCCTGTAAGACTTAGTCTTTGTGTAGTTTCTTCTCTGTGTGTGTCATTCCTGCACCTAGCAGAGTAGGGGATGTTGACCAGTTGTGGACTAGTTGCCTAGGACTTCCACTGCAAGTAGGCAGGGAAAGCAGGCTGGGTTTCAGTTAGGGCTCACTGTCTGTGTGCTCCTGCCTACTGTGCTGACAGTTATTTAATGTTATTTAATATGCAGGGGCGTAGCGTGGGGGGGGCCAGGGGGGCCGTTGCCCCGGGCGCCAAATTGTAGGGGGCGCCAGGCAGAAGGCAGTAAAATGAGGGTGATGGAAGCCTATGGCTCCCATCCCCTCCGTTCCGCCTGGCATCAAGCTTTAAAACGCAGTAGAGCGGCGCAGGAGTCCAGGAGATCGTGATTATATGACCGTGACCTCCTGCGCCGGGTCTCGCGAGATGACGCGATGACGCGGCGCAGGAGGCCACGGTGATGTGTTCCTGACTGCCTGCGCCGGGTCTCGCGAGATGACGCGATGACGCGGCGCAGGAGGCCACGGTGATGTGTTCCTGACTGCCTGCGCCGGGACGCCCAAGCAAAGACTGCAAGAGGTGATGAAGAGAGGTGAGTACTTTTTTTTTTTTTTTTTATGTAAGTACTGGGGGCCATACTGGGGGCACTATGGAGGTGGCCAGTATATTTAAAGAATGGGTACCGTTTTATATTATACAGAGGGGCCATGATACATTATACAGAAGGCCATTATATATTATAGTTATACAGAGGGGGCCATAATAAATAATAATTATACAAAGGAGCCATTATATATTATACAGAGGGGCCATTATAATAATACAGAGGGGCCATTATATATTATAATAATACAGAGGGGCCATAATATATAATAATTATACAGAGGGCCCATTATTAATAGCCTCTCTGTATAACTATAATATATAATGGTCCCTCTGTAATATTAGGATATATAATGGCCCCTCTGTATTATTATAATATATAATGGCCCCTCTGTATAATATATAATGGCTCCTTTGTATAATTATTATTTATTATGGCCCCTTCTGTATAAGTAGTTAAGGCTGACATGTCAGCCTGCATTTGTGGGAGGGGCGGAGGTGCCTTTAAATAGCCAGGGCACGCGTACCTCCTTGCCCGTGAGCTATCTGCGCAAGGAGGAGTTACTGCTGTTTTCCCGCCTAAGCTCACGTCGCCAACACACACGTGTATCCAGCCACCCGTAAGTATGCTGGGGCCGCTGCTCCCTTCAACCGACAGGCTGCTCCGGTGCGCTGCAGCTGAACGCACAGGTAACATGGCTGCTCCCCCCCCCTTTTTTTCCTTGGTTCAGGCATGCCGGTCCCCTGCCTACTGCCCCCTGTACCTGGCCACCGTCGGCTTCCCTCAGCGCTGCCCGCCGGGTTCTGTGGCTGAGCCGGGTGTCGGATCTCACACCAGACCGTCTCCTCCATCGCTGCGTCCCTCAGTCTCCAGCGCAGGTGCCGCAAGTCCCACGATACTTCGGCACCTTCTCCCTGCTTCTGCCCGGCCAGCTTGCCCGGCTTCGTTCCTCCTTCTCCTGCTGCTGCTCAGCATCCCCACAGGGGGGCAGCATGGAGACAACTCAATAAAGTATTTAAAAAAAAAAAAAAAAAAAGGGCAACCAGGACAACCATAGCTTACCCTAGGTTGTCTGTTAAAGTTAAAAAAAAAAAAAAAAAAAAAACAGCAAGTCAGCACATCAGGACAACCATAGGATTCACTAGGAAGTGAATCATGTTTCTTCCAAAGCCCAACCTGGGGGTAAAATAAGTTCAAAAAATCTTAAAGAAACAGTTACACAAATAAATTCATAAATACTCGATTCCAAAAAAAAAAATAAAAATCGTACATGCAACTCTTAATTTAATTTATCACTGCAGGTTTGGGGCCTGTCACTCGTTCCCGGCCATACGTTTCTACTGGCATTTCATGCAGATGCTTGCGAGATCGTCCAGGTCACGGCTCCGATATTTTCATCTATGATTAATTCCGTTGCCTGCCATGTCTTCGGGCTTACGTTTTAATTCAGATACGTTGCCTGTAACGTCATCCAGGTTACGTACGTACTCTGAGTATTTTTGTTGCCTGTTACGTCCTACAGGCTCACGTATTCAATTAGATAATTTTCTGTTGCCTGCCATGGTCTTCGGTCTTACGTTTAACTTAATATGCTGCCTGTAACGTCATCCAGGTTCACGCATAACTCTGTGTATAATTTTGTTGCCTGTTACGTTATTCAGGTTTACGTTTTTAATTCAATAATCTCTGTGGCCTACTACGTTGCCGGCCTCGCGTTTTTAACTTAACGTGATGCCTGTCACGTCAACCAGGTGTACGTTTTTAACTAAGTATAATTTCTTGCCTGTTACGTTCTGCAGGTTTACGTTTCTTAATTAATTAATTCAGGTTGCCTGCCACGTTGTTGGGCTTACTTTTTTATTTTATATGTGGCCTGTCACGTCATCCAGGTTTACGTTTTTAACTGATTATAATTTGTTGCCTGTTACGTTATGCGGGCTTACGTTTTTATTGTAATATGTGGCCTGTCACGTCATCCAGGTTTTCGTTTTCAACTGAATATAATTTGTTGCCTGTTACGTTATGCGGGCTTACGTTTTATTTCAATATGTGGCCTGTCACGTCATCCAGGTTTACGTTTTTAACTGATTACAATCTGTTGCCTGTTACGTTATGCGGGCTTACGTTTTCATTTTAATATGTGGCCTGTCACGTCATCCAGGTTTACGTTTTTAACTGATCACAATCTGTTGCCTGTTACGTTATGCGGGCTTACGTTTTTATTTTAATATGGGGCCTGTCACGTCATCCAGGTTTACGTTTTTAACTCTGATCATAATTTTGTTGCCTGTTTCGTTATGCGGGCGTACGTTTTTTGGATCAATCATTCTGTTGCCTGTTCGTTTTCAAGCTTACGCATAAAAAAAAAAAAAAAATTTTGGTACCTCTCTCCCAGCCTCATGTGTACTAACATCATCGTCCTGTACACTTCAGGTCCGGGGCCAGTTGTGATTGCTCCTTTGTTTTTCCAGGGTCATTCTTCAGGTACCTTCTAGTTATTATTACTTCGGTGCGCACCTCTTTTCACAGTACACTCTCTCCACGGTTAAGTCACGTCATAATCACCAGCTGTCGCTTTCTTTTCAGGTCAACAGTATGTCCCATCTATCAGACCACGAGGATTCCGTATCCATCCCTGACTCTTCCGTTTCCGCCCACGGCAGCACCATGTCACTCAGGAGTTGGACCATTCCAAAATTAATCAAAGAGCTCAACAGCCGAGGGATTTGTTACCCTGCGTCGGCTCGGAAGGCTGAGCTATACCGACTCCTGGTGTCCGAGCCCATGGCCCCTCCAGCGGATCAAGTGCCCATGTCAACTATTCAGCTATCATTGGCACAGTTGCATGCCACGATCAATAACATTGCCACTTCGGTCTCGGATATGCAGACCAGACTGGTTGCGGTAGAATCCAGAGGGCTGTCAACTAGTCCCTCCGTCCCTCCGGTTCCTTTGGTCACTGCTTCATGTTCCCATTCCCCAGGTAGGGCTTCATTCACACCTGAGGTAGCTCCGGCACACTTTGTTCCAGATAACATTAGAAGGGATATTCTAGACGGCAGGGACGTAAATTTAGCTAGCATCCTCATTGCTACCCATGACACCATCGACAATAGGACCATTGCATGCGGCGACGTTTCCATCATTCTAAAAGCCAGGGACGTCCGCCTCAACAAAAAATTATCCATCCCCGAATTTGTCCTGGCCTTCAGCTTATATAGGGATATCATCTGCTCCGCCTGCCCTGGAAGACGGGAGGAACTGGACACCTACCTGTACAGGGTCACGGATCTGGGCCACAAGTATGGCGGCCACGCCTTCTATGATTACCATCGCTCGTTTTCAGCCAAGGCGGCCGCCACTCTGGCCCAGTTCCACCACACCACCAATTGGGCATCCATGGACATGGAGCTCTTTTGTCGCCATTTTGCTGGTCTCAGGGCGCCAGCTTGTGCGTCGTGCAATTCCATTCTCCACTCGTCAGATTGGTGCCCCAACGTACTCCCTCCCGTCTCCCAGGGCAGGTTACTCCCCAGCGCCTCTAGTTTCGCACAAAGACCCACTCCATCCACGGACAAATTAGGCCGCCCCATAGTTTTCCTGGGTAATAGTCAATTGTGCAACAATTACAACTTGGCCATATGTAATTATAATAAATGTCGTGCCCTGCACATTTGCTCTGGTTGCTTTAGAGCCCACCCCATCACAACATGCCCTCAGCGTTCCTCCAGGACCTCCTGACTAGTCGGAGTCAACGTACATCTCCTGGCAACTCTCCTACACAACCATCCCAACCCCCGTTTTGTTCAGTTTCTCACGGTAGGGTTTTCAGAGGGTTTTCACACGGGTCTGGTCGCACTTCCCCAGTCCACCTGGGAGGGTCCCAATCTCCTCTCAGCAGCCAAGGATCCCGACTCAGTAGGAGGCCTCATACAATCTGAGCTGGAGAAGGGATTCCTCATAGGGCCTTTTTCCACTGTCCCCTTTGATTCTTGGAGGGTCAGCCCTATCGGCATTGTGGCAAAAAAATTCTCAAATAAAAAACGTCTCATTTATGACCTTTCTGCGCCTCATGGTTCCAACATCCCGAGTTTAAATTCTCTGATCCCCTCTGAAGAGTTCTCCATGAGGTACTCCTCAGTGGATGAAGCCATACAACTCATTCTCCAGGTAGGCAGAGGGGCTTGGCTATCCAAGGCGGATATCGCAGACGCGTTTAAATTGCTCCCCATTCACCCGCAACTCTGGAGGTGGTATGGCGTTAAATGGCAAAATATTTATTATTTTGCTAGCCATCTGACCTTCGGATCCAAGAGCAGCCCCTGGCTGTTTGACCAATTCGCGCAGGCTCTGCATTGGATTCTAGTCAACTGCTGCGATTGCCCGCTGGTCATCCATTACCTGGATGATTTCCTGTTGGTTGAATCCCCAGGCAACAGACCCAGCAAGCTCAGGTCCCTTCTCCGGGTCTTCTCTGAGCTCAATGTTCCCGTCGCCTCTTCAAAGGTAGAAGGCCCTTCGACGGTAATTACCTTTCTAGGGATTGTGTTGGACTCCGTTAAAATGCAAGCTAGGCTTCCGGAGGAGAAGCTTGCCAAAATCCGGGAAGAGATCTCCAAGGCAGCAGTCTCCAGGCGTTTCACTAAAATTGAGTTACAATCTTTGCTGGGTATGTTGAACTTTGCTACTAGGATCATGCCGCAGGGCAGAGCTTTCACCTCCCGGTTGCTACAGCTGCTTCCATCAGCCCCCGAGCAGGATAGTCTCATCTGCCTAGACAGCCAAGCGATTGCGGATTTAGCAATGTGGGACACGTTCCTCGCCAGCTGGAACGGTGTCTCCATGTTTGTTCCACTATGGGGTCCCACATCAGCTACGATCTTCACGGATGCCGCGGCCTCTGCAGGTTACGCAGCAATCAGCGGGAATCAGTGGTTCGCTGGTCCCTGGCCCCCAGAGGTGTCTTCTGCGCAGCAAGCTTTAAAATGTTCCCCTTTACTAGAGGTGTACCCCATTGTAGCAGCAGCTCAAGTTTGGGGCAGTCAATGGGCCAATTCATCTGTAGTTTTTGTCACGGATAATCAGGCGGTAGTAGACATAATCGCCAAAGGCAGATCGAAATCGCCATTCATCATGTCATTTGTCCGTAGGTTGGTCTGGCTTTCCCTCCGTCACAACTTTCATGTCACTTGCAGGCATATCCAGGGCAAACAAAATATCGCCGCAGACACCTTGTCACGTTTTCGTTTTCATGATTTTTTCCAGGCAATGCCGGAGGCGGACCAAGTGGGTCTATCCCCTCCTGCGTTCCAAACTCTGATTTTGGATTAAAATCGTTCATTGATTCAGCAAAAAGTCTTGTGAGAAATTCTTTATCGGTCAACACGTCCAGGAACTATAGAACAGGCTGGAATGTGTTCCACAAATTCATGCTCCTGCACCCAAGACATGATACCGGCAAGACTGCATACATCATGGCTTTCTTGGCATACTGCCATTTGGAGCTCAAACTGTCCTACAACTCCATAAAGCTATACCTGGCCGGGGTACAGCATTTCCTCTCATTAGAAGATCCGGACTGTAGGTCGATTTTCCTGTCACAACCGATAAAAGCCACCCTTAGGGGCATTCAAAAAGGTAGCAGGGGTCCTAGCTCTCTCAGACAGCCGGTGTCAGGAGAACTCTTTAGGAAGTTATCCACCTCCCTAGATGGTAATCCTTTTGGGCTCCTTGCTAGTACCGTGATCAAAGCGGCCATGTACCTCAGCTTTTATGGTTTCTTGCGGCCAGGGGAATTCACCAGCTCCTCTGCCAAAGCCAAAGGCTTAACTAGGGGCCAGCTGGTCCAGCAGGGCGATCAGTTCATCCTGTACCTCGCTTCGTCCAAGACATCCCAAGTCGGTCCACCAGTGGGGATCAGGTACTTCCCCACTTTCAACGAATGGGGCCCGGTCCGGGTCCTCCAGCAGCTCCTGGCAGTGTTGGGCGATCCGGCCAGAGACAGCCCGTTGCTTCCCTTCAAAGTCAGATCCATCACGTCATCCCAGTTCATTTCGCACATCCGTTCCCTAGTGGCGGGTTTAGGTCATGATCCAAAAACCATTTCGGGGCATTCCTTCCGCATTGGGGCTGCATCCGCAGCATCAAAGCATAATGTCCCAGCTCACATCATCCAAAAAATGGGTCGCTGGCACTCTGCATGCTACGGGCGGTACATTCCGAATCCACACCGAGAGATATCCAAGGCCTTCTGTAGTCTGGTTTTATGATGTTTTGCATGAACAATAAACTCCCTTTTCCACACTACCTGGCTTGTTCTTTGCCCCCTTATAGGCCTACCCGCGTTCATGGCTAAGGGCACACCACCAGCCATTAAGTCCAGGTATGAGGTAAGTAAACAGGGCAGGCCTGTCCCCCTCTTCTACACAAGGTCTTCGCAGCCGCAGCCGTGACCACAAGTAGTTAAGGCTGACATGTCAGCCTGCATTTGTGGGAGGGGCGGAGGTGCCTTTAAATAGCCAGGGCACGCGTACCTCCTTGCCCGTGAGCTATCTGCGCCCCTCCCACCCTCCCTCATTTTTCTACTTCTACCAGGGTATGCCCCCTTATAGGCCTACCCGCGTTCATGGCTAAGGGCACACCACCAGCCATTAAGTCCAGGTATGAGGTAAGTAAACAGGGCAGGCCTGTCCCCCTCTTCTACACAAGGTCTTCGCAGCCGCAGCCGTGACCACAACTATAATATATAATGGCCCCTCTGTATTATTATAATATATAATGGCCCCTCTGTATTATTATAATATATAATGGCCCCTCTGTATTATTATAATGGCCCCTCTGTATAATATATAATGGCTCCTTTGTATAATTATTATTTATTATGGCCCCTTCTGTATAACTATAATATATAATGGCCTCTCTGTATATTATATATAGTGACCCCTCTGTAATATTAGGATATATAATGGCCCCCTCTGTATTAATATTATATATATATAATGCCCCTCTGTATAATTATTATATATAATGACCCCTCTGTAATATTAGGATATATAATGGACCCTCTGGATAATTATTATATATAATGGCCCCCTCTGTAATATTAGGATATATAATGGCCCATTATATATCCTAATATTACAGAGGGGTCATTATACAGAGTGGGGCATTATATATAATAATAATAACTAATATTAATAAAACTCTGCAGAGATGTGACGTGGCTGAAAGAAGGTGTCATGTCGGTCTTATCTCTGAATGAAGATGCTGAGGAAAGTCTACATCACAGGAGACGTCACTGGATGGATGAGGTATGTGGTGCTGTATTATACTGTATATTTTGTAGTGATGTATGTAATGTCCAAACACATATTTGTTATACGGTAGGGTTGGGGGGGGGGGGGGGTGGATTGAGAATTTGGCGCATCCCTGCTGCATCCTGGCCCCAGACTTCAGGTCACACTGTGCGTGTTCTGAATTCTGGGGCCTTATACCCATCTACTACATCATCTGTACTTAGAGCGTTGTCACCATGTTATCTGTGGTGTTACATAGGACTGCTACATTAGCTGTAAAAGGGGCGTGTCCACAGGTTGGGAGGGGGGGGGGGGGCGCAATACATGGCTCGCCCCGGGTGCTGGCAACCCACGCTACGCCACTGTTAATATGGTAATGCCTTGTAATGTACCAGCATATCTCTGTATGGATCAGTCAGGTTTAATAACCCTGCCTCTGCCCCTGTAGGAAGTGAGATGCTGGACTTAAATATGCACCTAGCTAATGGAGGAAGTGAGAGGAAGCTACATGTGCTCACTCTTCACAATATTGGCCCAGAGAACCACTATCTCTGAGAGATCCACAGAGAGAAAACCATCTCTACTCAACAGTAATCCAGGAATAAATAGAAAAAAAGGACTAGAAGGTCTTGAATCTTCATGACCGATCTTTGGAGTATGTCAGTAAGGCATTTGCTGTTTAAGGCTGATAGAGACTCTACTTTGGTGAGAGTGACATTGCTGAGACACCCTTCACACTTGAACACAGTCTGGCCCACCATATCTTATTCCTATACACCTTACCTGGGAATCTCAGCCATCAGTGGAAGAATAATATTGCCAGCCTTAGATTCTGCAGAGGGAGGTGCAATGACCAGCATACGGTGCAGGAGTCAGTAACCAGGTCAGATGGAGCCTAATAAACGTCTTTCTTTACTGAAGTGCAAAATAGGAGTTGTAGTACATCCACTGGTAGCAAAACATTGTTCCAACTGTACACAGTGCAATTCTTCCCAGATAATGATGTACAGTATCTCACAAAACCCAACAATAACTCAACACACAGCTATTAATGTCTAAACCACTGGCAACAAAAGTGAGCACATCCCTAAATGAGAATGGCCAAATTGTGTCGAATTAGCCCCCCTCCAATGTCATGTGACTTGTTAGTGTTACAAGGTGTGAATGGGGAGCAGGTATGTTAAATTTGGTGTTATCGCTCTCACACTCTCTCATATTGGTCACTGAAAGTTCAACATGGCACATCATCGCAAAGAACTCTTTGAAGATCTGAAAAAAAAAGAATTGTTGCTCTGTATAAAGATGGTCTAGGCTATAAGAAGATTGCCAGCACTGTGAAACTGAGCTGCAGCACGGTGGCCAAGCCCATACAGCACTTTAACAAGACAGGTTCCACTCAGAACAGACCTTGCCATGGTCAACCAAAGAAGTTGAGTGCACATGTACAGCGACATATCCAGAGGTTGTCTTTAGACATATGAGTGCTGCCAGGATTACTGCAGAGGTTAAAGAAGTGGGGGGGGGGGGGGGGTGGGGTGGGGGGGCAGCCTGTTCAGACCATATATCGCGCACTGTATCAAATTGGTCTGCATGGTAGTCATCCCAGAAGGAAGCCTCTATGTCCTGTGGTCTGATGAGACCAAGATAAACTTATTTGATTCAGAAGGTGTCAAGCATGTGTGGTGGCAACCAGGTGAGGAGTACAAAGACAAGTGTGTCCTGCCTACAGTCAAGCATGGTGGTGGGAGTGTCAAGGTTTGGGGCTAAATGAGTGCTGCCAGCTGTGGGGAGCTACTGTTTATTGAGGGAAACATGAATGCCAACATGTACTGTAACATACTGAAGCAGAGCATGATCCTCTCCCTTCGGAAACTGGGCCAAACACACCTCCAAGTCGACCACTGCCTTGCTAAAGAAACTGAGGGTAAAGATGCTGGACTGGCCAATCATGTCTCTAGCCCTAAACTCTATTGAGCATCTGTGGGGCATACTCAAATGTAAGGTGGAGGAGCGCAAGGTCTCTAACATCATCTCTGTGATGTCGTCATGGAGGAGTGGAAGAGGATTCCAGTGGCAACCTGTGAAGCTCTAGTGAACTTGATGCCCAAGAGAGTTAAGGCAGTGTTGGAAAATAATGGTTGCCACAAGAAAAATTGACACGTTGGGCACAATTTGGCCATTTTCACTTAGGGGTGTACTCACTTTTTTGCCAGCGGTTTAGACATTAATGGCTGTGTGTTTTGAGTGTACACCAAATTTATACAAGCTGTACATTGACTACTTTACATTGTTTCAAAGTGTCATATCTTCAACGTTCTCCCATGAAAAGATATAATATAATACTTACAAAAATGGTAGAGGTGTACTTACTTTTGCAAAGACCTGTTACTGTGCCTTTAAAAAGTCCACCTCTACTCCACTCATTAATCTAACTTAGTAGCACCTGTCTGAGTTCTTTAAAGACCCCTGTCCACCCCACAGTCAGTCAGACGCCAACTACTACCATGGGCAAGACCAAAGAGCTGTCAAAAGACACCAGAGACAAAATTGTGGACCTCCACAAGACTGGAAAGGGCTATGGGGCAATTGCCAAGTGCTTGGTGAAAATAGATCAACTGGAGCAATTGTTCGAAAATGAAAGAGGCTAAAGACGACTGCCAGTCTCTCTCGGACTAGGGCTCCATGCAAGATCTCACCTCGTGGGGTATAACTGATGATAGGAAAGGTGAGGAATCAGCCCAGAACTACCATCGAGGAGCTGGTCAATGACATGAAGAGAGCTGGGACCACAGTTTCAAAGGTCACTGTCGGTAGAACACTACGTCATTATGGTTTCAAATCATGCATTGCACGGAAGGTTCCCCTGCTCAAGTCATCACATGTCCAGGCCAGTCTCGTGTTTGGAGGAAAAAGAAGGATGAGTTGCATCCCAAGAACACCATCCCTACTGTGAAGCATGGGGGTGATAACATCATGCTTTGGGGGTGCTTCTCTGCGAAGGGGACAGGTTGACTGCATTGTATTAAGTAGAGGAGGAATGGGGCCATTTATTATGAGATTTTGAGGAACAACCTCCTTCCCTCAGTCAGAGCATTGAAGATGGGTCATGGCTGGGTTTTCCAACATGACAGCGACCCGAAGCACTCAGCCAGGATAACCAAGGAGTGGCTCCGTAAGAAGCATATCAAGGTTCTGGATTGACCTAACCAGTCTCCAGACCTAAATCCAATAGAACATCTTTGGAGGAAGCTGAAACTCTGTGTTGCTCCTGAAACCTCACAGATCTAGTTCAAATACTTATGTTCAGCAGTGCAAGACAAATACATTCTTTAAAAATCCTACAATGTGATTTCCAGATTATTTGTTTTCTGTATCTGAGAGTGGGAATGCACCTACAATGTGAATTTCAGACCCCTCCATGATTTCTAACTGGGAGAACTTGCAAAATCGCAGGGTGTTCAAATACTTCTGTTCCTCACTGTATGTATTTAGGCAAGATGGGAGTTCTAGACCTCTTTCCTCTTTATCTGTCTCAAGTCTCTTCC
Source organism: Bufo gargarizans (assembly GCF_014858855.1). Taxonomy (NCBI): domain Eukaryota; kingdom Metazoa; phylum Chordata; class Amphibia; order Anura; family Bufonidae; genus Bufo; species Bufo gargarizans. The sequence goes on along the minus strand of NC_058080.1, from coordinate 454,349,691 downwards.
TACAGAATCGATGGTAGGCAATCATACTCTTGCAATGGTGGTTGTAATGTCCACTGAGGGATACAGGGTTTTCCAGATATGACTGTCCAGGTCATGTCTAGGTGTGAAGGGTCTCCTAACAGTGTCCCTGACTGCAGTAAAGTCTTAACAGCTTTTTGTAGCAGGTTATCTTACTGATTCCAGTGCTTGGCCATGCAGACACTAGGTTCTCTAGTTCTCCCCTTTGTTTTGCACTTTCTCTCCTTCTTTAGATCATGCAGAGTCTCTGTAGCTTTTTAGGCCTAAGAAGAGGGAGCACAAATCACAGCTCCCTCTCCCTTCCAAACTCCCCTTGTCCCAGACTACAGCTAAGGGTCGAACCAGTCCACATCTAACCTCTTACAAGGACTGGCCCAGGGTTGTTAACCCTGGAAGTGCCATCCATATATATCCAGTAATGAATGGATGGTTATGGTTGGCAAGGAAGAGGACTAACCACCCTCTCCCTCTTGGTAGGAGTGGGCATGTCCTGCTTTCTGCCGGGAAGGGGAGGGGGAGTTCCTATGCAGATAAAGAAAGGAGAGGAAGCACACTGTCTAGCTCCTGCTCTTGTTAAAGATTCTCCAGAGAGATCAACGTAATCCAGCCTCAAGCAAATACTTGAGAGACAAGGCAGCAGAGCAGAATAGCTGAAAACCTGCATAACAGACACTGCTGTAAGGTGAGGCACTACAGCTCAGACACTCATCACCAAGTCCAGTTAAAGTTAAAGACTAAACCTGATGATGGATATCTACAATCACAAGTGCTAAGTTGCAGTAATCCAACATGCCTCCATATTCCTTACTGGTCCCAAAGATTACATTTGGAACTTGCTGTTGTTGAATGTACCAGAAGTTAAACTTTGGGGTTAGTAAAAGAGACTGTTTGTTTAGTAATGGTTTCGTTTTTCAGTACTACATTTCCACTGCACTAATCCCCAGGGAGCAATGGCCCAAGGGAGTACACCGTGACACAACACTTCATCAGGGCCAATATCACTCCCATCCTCTGCACTGGCTCCAACGAGCTTGCTGCAATGACACATTACATAACATAAAGATATGCACAATTTGCAGATACCCCTTTGCTCTGGGGTAATGCACTTTCTCTACCCCTTCCTTTACCAACTTCTCTCTCCCAAACACTATAACTCTTTCCTACCCTAAATGTTCACACCCTCCAAACCCATTCATGAGGCTCTCCCCCCCCAGGCTTGCAGTCCTCAGTAGTGTTGAGAGCGAATATTCAAATAGCAAATTTTTATTGCAACTATCGCCACTTCGAAAATTTGCGAAATTTAGAATATAGTGCTATGTATTCGTTATATCAAATATTCAGCATTTCTTTCCATCTGAATACATGATTTCTCTCTGCTTCTTGCTTGTGGGCCAATGAGAAGGAAGCAATGTCACGTTCACAACAATACTTAGTGCACCAATCAGTAATCTGTAGTCAGACCTGCTAAAGTGTAAAGTTGCACGTAGTGCGAAAAACTATTCTAATCACTGCTGATTAGTGCAATCGTGAATACATTGGAGCACTTAACTCTATCTGCATATAGAGCTATTGTAATGTTCTGCCGTGCCAACCATTTTCTCCAGTCTCAGGAGAAACTCATGAAACTTTTAGCAGCTTGAAAAATGTAGCCAAAGTGACCCACGCCTGTATTTCGCATTACAAATTCGCATTATGTGATTTTTACATTGCCGTTTTTTTGCATTCAATAAAATAATCTCGAATTCGCGAATATATGACGAATATTCTACAAAATATTTGTGAAATATCGCAAATTCAAATATAGTCCCTGCTGCTCATCACTAGTCCTCAGTCCGGTCCTTCCATCTTACTGGCTAAAGGCTCCTTTACTGGGACTGACTGAACAGGCAATTATTAGTAACGGACTGTGAGCAGAGGTGAGGCTACGTTTACACGCAGCAATCATCCCTGCTATGACAGGCCATTACTAATGTAATCACTCATCCCCATACACATGAATTGTTTCTGGGCAGTAGACCCTGTTTACAAAACACAATATCATTCCAAAAAAGAGAGAAAAAACATAGAACGCACATCCACAAGCTATGCATTGATCTGTTGCTTCCTAGTATAATTTACATTACTTCTCAGCATAAATGCATATGCCTACTCGCCACGTCAAGGTTGCCTCTTTAGAGTGGGGCCTACTCTAATTTAGCGCAGCACCATGTGGAAACCACTACCGCCAAAACACAGAACCCATAGGCATAGAGACCCAGCAGTCTAGCAGCAATCCTGAAGTCAGACTGAGCCGCCTTGGCACTGGCGTAAAGTATACTATATGTACAGGGTGAGTCAAAAATCGCAGGATACCCTTTTATTTCAGAAACGAAAGAGAAAATAAAATTCTGAATACCGCAGCAAATAATAGGTATGGGGGCCTATCTTTTAGGCTATGTCCGGAACATTGATTAGTAAACACAGGTTACTCACAACTACATTAAATAGAGGTCCAAGACCCCCCAAAAAGAGCCTACTCAACATAAACAGATGCACCTAAACAAAAAAAGTCTAGAGTCTAAACAGGCCATGAATAAATAATAATCTTTATTAATTATATATGTAAAAAATCATCCAAATAGAGACAGAAATACATTAATGAAGTGCGGTATACACCTGAGAGAAGTTCATATAAATACAATTGCCATAGAGAGGGGGGTAGAACACAGGGGATGAAAAAAATCCCATATCCACAAAAGAAAAAAAATAAAGAAAAAAAATAATAAGTACATAGAAAATAAGTGCTAGTGCATCACAGTACATGGAATAGTCTACAGAAAACACCCCTCATAAAAGATGTAACATTAATCAATCACATACAGTACCCATCAATAAAGAAGTCACCTCAGGAGAACCGCACACCCCGACGCGCGTTTCGGAAACACCTTCATCTCGGGGCACGATTCACCTTCAGAGTACACTCACGTAAATGCTCAGCCCCCAATCAAAAGTCAGTAATTAATTACATTAAGCGGATCATTATGTGTATAATATAAATAACCATGTATACCTGTGTGAGCGGACGCCAAAACAAATGTGTCCAGGAACGCACGCCGAACACCTGATGTCAGTCAGGGGATCAATTGCGTTACCCGGCCTCTGTGACACCCGTCCAAACAAGCCCATGGTTTCGTCTCTGTAAGAAGGCAGCGAGCACGTGATAAACACCATGTGACCGCACCCCATCAAATGATGTAGGATTGATATCCAAAACAGATAATGGACAAAATAGGAGCAACGGTGCATACAATTGGAATTTAGAACATAGATAACAATACACATAATTGGAGAGAGACAAAAGGCAAAACAACCCTATGCAGGTATATAAACAATAAAGTGCAAGTGCAATATGTGAATAACAAACATGTAATAAAATAAGACATAAGAAATATGTTGACATAAATAATGCAAATGATGACTATAGTGCAAATGATGAAAGAACGTGATTACAAAATGATGCAAATGATAAAAAAAACATGATTACAAAAATAAAAAAATATATATTAGCACCAATATGTGAAAAATATTTGAAAAAAATATTTATATTTATATCCTAATAGTTAGGATATGTGATATTCCAACAAGACTGGCCACGCTACACAACGTGCTCTTCAGGTTATCCAGCAGCTCCCATGACCAGCTCGATCACCAGATCTCTCCTGCATCGAGAATGCCTGTGACTGGATGGGGTGACAGATCTGTCATGAACAGCAACCAGGAGCCACCTTGGCTGAAATACAGGTCCAACTTGAAAGAGCTTGGAAGTACACACTACAGGAGGATATTCAGCATCTGTATGACTGTTACTATGCCAGAATGAAAGCCTGTATAGTAGGAAGGGGAGATGCCACCCAGTATTAATATGACCCTAAAGGATAAACTGCCTTGGTTGTGTGGTCATTGACCAAGCATCACTAGCAGTTTATTCTCTGTCAAACTCATTTCAATCGCATTCGATTTTCCAGATGTTCTTTTTTCATTTTCAGGTAGTCTATTAGCTCCTTCACTGCCTAAGACCACCAAAAATGCTATTACACTTTTGCTGTCATAAACCACTATGTGCAGACACATTAACCCTTTGATTGTCCTAGACCTTCGGAAACACAGATATCAGCCCTCATCACTGCCCTAGACCATCATAATATGTTTTAACTTTATGTGTGAAAAAATCCCAAAATTACAGAAAATTTAGAAAAATTAGCAATTTTCTAAATTTGAATTTTTCTGCCTTTAAGACAGATAGCGATACCCCATAAAATAGTTATTAAGTAACACTCACTTTCATCCACACATTATCCCATCTTGTGTAGGATGCTTTTGTGGTGCATGTGGTCCGCTGCCGACATCCTCCATTGTATGCATTTTTGCTGGGGATTGCCGTTAGCAACGGATCACTTGCACAGGAATTGCTCCCCCGGTTATAAACACGCCACAGGGTTTGGGGTTGAGCATTTCCTCCCATTTAGGCCACTTTATTCGGTAATTTTTCTTTACATGTATGGAATGTGCTAATGTTTGTCATTGGTAACATTCTGGTGCACCTGGTAGCCTGTGTCACATGGCCTGTTATAGGTGGTGCTCGCAGCCTCCTCCTCCCTCTCATTGTATTAGTGGTCTTACTATGGAGGTATGTAGGATCTTGGCTGTGAGTCGGTCCTTAGCACCTATCAGACTCTGTTCACACACGATGGGTAGTTTAGTGGTAGGACCTATGCCACACTGAGATACCTTGATGGGGTGCGCAGGGCTCCGATATATTCCTGACTGGAAGATATTGGCTAAAGTCTCAGCTTTTAACATCAGCGTGAGATTCTAGCCAGTATGGTCAGTCGCATATTATTGTGGTGCACCTTTTTTCAGTGATTCCTGTACTGAGTCCCCCTCCTTTTATGTTGTAATGGCAGTCTTTTCTCCTGTGTTGGGTTGCGGTGGCAACCTGGCATGTACTGATAACATCATCCCATCAGGCTATTTAACCCCTTCTAGAATAAGCCAATTTGGACCAAATGCCAAAGGCCCATCTCTGACATGTCACTTTATGTGGTAATAACTGGAATGCTTTTACTTATGCAAACAATTCTGAGAATGTTTTCTCGTGACATTTCTTACTTCATGTTAGTGGTGAATTTGAATTAATATGTTTCACCTTTATGTATGAAAAAATCTAAAATTTACAGAACATTTTTAAAAAAATGTTCTAAATTTGAATTTCTCTGCCTTTAAGACAGATAGCGATACCCCATAAAATAGTTATTAAGTAACACTCACCATATGTCTACTTTATGTTGCCATCATTTTGTAAATGTCTTTTTATTTTTTAAGGACATTAGAAAACTTTAGAGACATTAGAGAATTTTGGAAGGGCTTTTTTAAGGACCAGTTCAGTTCTGAAGTCACTTCAGGGACTTTTGTAGAGTAACCACCCTTAAACGGCACCATTTTAGAATCTACACCCCTCAAATTATTGAAAACTGAATTTTGAAGTTTTGTGAACCCTTTAGGTGTTCCACTGGAATTAAAGCAAAATGGAGGTGAAATTTATGGTTTTTGTGTGTGCAGATTTTCCATTTTCCCTGTAACATAGCAGGGGTTAACAGCAAAACTAACCTCAGTATTTATTACCCTGATTCTGCAGTTTACAGAAACACCAATATGTGGTTGTAAATCTCTTCATGGGCACACGGGAGGGCTAAGAGGGAAAGGAGCGCAATATTGTTTTTGGAGGGTGGCTTTTGCTGGAAAGATTTTCAGGTGTCATATCACATTTGAAGAGACCCTGAATTACCCCTAGAAAGGAAACCCCCCCAAAAGACACCTTTTGGTAACTACACCCCTCAAGGAATTGATTGAGGAGTGTAGTGAGTGCTTTGACCTAACAAGTGTTTCACATTTAGAAACACGTGGCTATGAAAAGAAAAAAATATACATTTTATTTCCAATAAAATGTTGCTTTAGCTCCAAATTAGCCATTTTCAAAAGGTGTAACAGGAGAAAAAGGATCCCACAATTTGTTATGCATTTTTCCTGAATACGGGAACATCCCATATGTGGTCGTAAACTACTGTTTGGTGAGATGACAGGGCTCAGAAGGGAAGGTGCCGCATCTGGATTTTCTAACATGGACCACCACAACATTTTTATTTTTTTCTTGACTGAGCTGTGTGGGGGATTGGATTTTTTGCAGGATGAGCTGTAGTTTGTTTTGGTACAATTTTGGGGTACAAATGTCTTTTTAATCACTTTTTATACAATTTTTAGGAGGTGAGGTGGGCAAAATGTGCAATTCTGTCAGTGTTTTTATTTTTTCATGGGGTTCCTCATGTGGTATCTATGATATGCTAATTTTATTCTATGGTTTGATATGGTTATGATGATACCAAATTTATATAGTTTTTTTATGTTTTACTACATTTGCAGCATAAAATCTCTTTTTATTAAAAAAAAAAGTTATATTTTGCATCACCAAATACCAGCATCATTAACAATATTTTTTCACCAATGTAACTGTATGAGGACTTATGTTTTGCAGAAAGGGTTGTTTTTATAGGTACCACTTTGGGGTACATATGACTTTTCGATCACCTTTTATACATTTTTTTTAGGAGGTGAGAGGGGAAAATTAGCAATTCTGTCAGATTTATTTTTTATTTTTTATGGGATTCGTCATGTGGTATATATGCTATGCTTTTTTTCTGTGACTTAATATGGTTATGATGATAATATAAAGTTTTTTTTATGCTTTACTACTTTTGCAGCATAAAATCACTTTTTATTAAAAATAAGTTATATTTTGCATCACCATATACCAGGGATGCTCAACCAGTGGCCCTCCAGCTATTGCAAAACTACAGCCCCCAGCATGCCTGGACAGCCTACAGCAATTAGGGCATGCTGGGAGTTGTAGTTTTGCAACAGCTGGAAAGCCACAGGTTGAGCATCTCTGCCATATACCAACATCATTAATATTTTTATTTTTTCATCAATGTTTGGGGGCTTATCTTTTGCGGAACGGGCTGTAGCTTTCATTGGTACCATTTCGGGGTACATATGACTTTTTGATCGCTACCATTTTTTAGGAGGTGAGGTGGGCAAAATTTGCTATTCTGTCAGTTAATAATTTTTATTTTTTATGGGGTTCTCTTGCGGTATATATGATAACTTTGTTTTATGGGTTAATATGGTTATGGCGATATTTTGCATCGCCATACAGTATACTAACATTCATTAAAAAAAAAATTTCAGCAAACATATGGGCTACATATGACTTTTTGATTGCTTTTTATTACACTTTTTGGGAGGTTAGATGACAAAAACAGCAATTCTGCCATTGTTTTTTAGTTTTTGACAGCGTTTGTCACTTGGTATAAGAAAAAGCTATTTATTATTTTTTTCATTTAAATTTTAGTTTCCTTTTTTGAATCAATTTTTTTTACATTTATTTTATTTTTTTACACTTTTTTTTATATCAAGTCCTGCTTGGGTATTAAAGATCCAGTGGGCTGATGGCTGTACTTTACTAGAGAATAGTATTGTCAGTTTTAGGCATCATTCACACAAACGTATTTTGTTTCCGTGTCCGTTCAGTTTGTATGTCCGTTCTGTAGCCCCACAAAAAAAATTGAACATGTCCTATCCTTGTCCATTTAAGGTCATTGTTACAATGGATCCGCAAAAAAAACGGATGTCATCCTTTTTTTTGTGGATCCGCAATTCGCGGAGCGGAAAACACATACGGTTGTGTGCATGTAGCCTTACACTGACATTCACCCTGCCTACAGCATTGCCTGTCAGGGAGGCTTGGTTCCATGGCAAGCCTTAATGTGTTTGTAGTGTGTCTGATTGCCGCGGCAACCATCAGGACGCTGCCATTGTAGCGCAGAGTACCGATTGGGGAGAGAGGGAGCTTTTTCCCTCTGTCAACCCAATAGATGCCACAGAAGCTACTCACGCTGGCATCTAAGGGGTTAAATGGCAGGGAGGCAGGGATCGGTGCAGGGATCTCCGCTGTTGCAGCTGAGTGTCAGCTGTATATTACAGCGGAAACTCGCTGCTGAGGACTGCGGCTCCGCTCCAGAGTTGCTGCCATCAAGTTTTTAATGTGGGAGGGGGATTCCCAGGAGTGGGCATAGAATGCAGATTGGGGGGCACAGATGGCACAGTTGGGGGCACAGAGGAGGCAGAGAATAACCTTCTGTGGAGATCAGAGCCTGCAAACAGCATACATGCTCTGATTGGTTAGTCTATATGAAAAGTCTGGGGCTGTGACACTTTATAGTGTCACAGCCTCTGGTAAGAGTTCGGCATAACTGTTTGACCAGTTGCAGAAACTAGGGGGGATGGCAAACAGTGTGCAGGTGATCGGAGGCGGGGCCGCAAATGGAAACCAATGTCCATGTCATATGTTATACTCCCTAGCATAGCACATGTCATACGTTATACTCCCTAGCATAGCACATGTCATATGTTAACCTCCTTAGCATAGCACATGTCATACGTTATCCTCTCTAGCCTAGCACATGTCATATGTTATCCTCCTTAGCATAGCACATGTCATACGTTATACTCCCTAGCATAGCACATGTCATATGTTATCCTCCTTAGCATAGCACATGTCATACGTTATCCTCCCTAGCATAGCACATGTCATATGTTATCCTCCCTAGCATAGCACATGTCATACGTTATCCTCCCTAGCATAGCACATGTCATATGTTATCCTCCCTAGCATAGCACATGTTATACGTTATCCTCTCTAGCATAGCACATGTCATATGTTATCCTCCTTAGCATAGCACATGTCATACGTTATACTCCCTAGCATAGCACATGTCATATGTTATACTCCCTAGCATAGCACATGTCATACGTTATCCTCCCTAGCATAGCACATGTCATATGTTATCCTCCCTAGCATAGCACATGTTATACGTTATCCTCTCTAGCATAGCACATGTCATATGTTATCCTCCTTAGCATAGCACATGTCATACGTTATCCTCTCTAGCATAGCACATATCATACATTGTCCTCCCTAGCATAGCACATGTCATATGTTATCCTCCCTAGCATAGCACATGTCATACGTTATCCTCCCTAGCATAGCACATGTCATATGTTATCCTCCTTAGCATAGCACATGTCATACGTTATCCTCTCTAGCATAGCACATGTCATATGTTATCCTCCCTAGCATAGCACATGTCATACGTTATCCTCTCTAGCATAGCACATGTCATATGTTATCCTCCTTAGCATAGCACATGTCATACGTTATCCTCTCTAGCATAGCACATGTCATATGTTATCCTCCTTAGCATAGCACATGTCATATGTTATACTCCCTAGCATAGCACATGTCATACATTGTCCTCCCTAGCATAGCACATGTCATATGTTATCCTCCCTAGCATAGCACATGTCATACGTTATCCTCCCTAGCATAGCACATGTCATATGTTATCCTCCCTAGCATAGCACATGTCATACGTTATCCTCCCTAGCATAGCACATGTCATATGTTATCCTCCCTAGCATAGCACATGTCATACGTTATCCTCCCTAGCATAGCACATGTCATACGTTATCCTCCCTAGCATAGCACATGTCATACGTTATCCTCCCTAGCATAGCACATGTCATACGTTGTCTTCTGTAGGATTGTATATGTGGCTAAATTTTCCTTTCTTGTCTTTTTATTAAAAGTGGATGAAGTTAGGAATCGGTGGTGGGGCTGCAGGGATCAGTTCCCTAAAGAGATCCAGCACCAAGGGCATAGTGGATTTTTAACAATTGGTAAATTAGAAGTGTCCTCCTTTTATTAGCAAAAGTAGGTGAACAACATTTCAAGTAGATTCAGATTTTTTGCTATGGCTAGCTATGCCACTTCTAGTTTCCCCAATGTAGCTAAATGACCACATATGTAATATGTTGGTTAGTTTATGTACTACTATGTGCTAAATGTATTTTGCTGATGATAGTAATATGTGACGTGAATATTTATAATAAAAAAGTGTGTTCATATATAAATTTACATGTTCTGTTTTTTTTTATTTGTGAAGAAGCCGAAGCTCTAGTCAATACCCAGGTATTGGACTATTTGTCTAGAGCCCGGCAGGAGGACCATTCAGATCTGTATTCCCGTAGTCTGGCCCATTATTTGCAGAGGCTTCCTCTAGAAAGATTACTGAGAACCAAAGCGGCTCTCGGAATCGTTCTGGTTGCAGCCACTCCACCGAATGATCCCACAGAGATGTTTGTGGCCCTGGAGAATTGGTGAACCCATGGGCACATGTTTGGCCACCGCCCAATGCCAATTCCCCAGGGTTCACAGGGTCCCCCACAGTTTCCTCCTCCAAAGGATCATTATGGGCAACCTAGTCGGCCATATGGCCAACAATATCAGGGGGAAACTTCGTATGGCCAGCCTGTACCCTCATCATCTTAAGCTGGCCCATCTCACCATTCTGGCCCCCCTTCACAACCCTACCATGGCCCTCCGTTTCAGGGTCCCCCCTCGCCACTTGGGCGTTTTTTTAATTTGTAAATTATCTTTTATATAATTTTTTTGTTATAAAAAAAATATAAAGTTAAGTTGACTATTCTGCATTATAATAAACAGAGTTTTATTTTCAAGGTTTTTATTGTTTGTTCTCTGTATTATATACAGTGCATAATGATATTTATGTAGCACAAACACAGAGACCACATTAATAATAGCAAACGTTTACTATACATTAATATAACCCAAATACACTTACTATATTACTATATAAACTTGATTTCTCCATTAGTTACACACACTAATATTGTGGTTATAAACAATATCTACAAATTTATACACTTTAGTCAACATATTTTTACTGAGAATACATATCTACAAAACATGTCATAAAAAATATAGTGTCCATTATGCACACGATAGTAAACACAATACAGATGGAGTTAAGTGACATGACACATGTAATTATAGTTTTTATTAATTCAGGCCAACTACAACTTTACTAATGATGATGGGGAAACATGCATACATTTAGTGCTAAAATTTACACTTTATATTAATGAGGTATTGGTACATATTTCACATACCGTGTTCGAAACAATATATGTAAGCAAAATATGTAAGCTCGCAACCCACATCAAGGGTCCTCATTATCTTGTTAGTCCCTAACTAAAAAATACAAAAACAAACTAAAAATTACCATCCAGGTTGTGAAAAAAAAACGCACTGGCAACTACAACCTTCCATGTGTCGAGTACTACTGCTAGAAAGGGAATGAACCGATAGGGGGCATAAAATATTCTGAAAATAAGTCCCTCAGTCTAGCAGATTCTGATCTTTCAAGTTGGAAAGTGTCTCTTCCAGATGGCAGACTATATACTTGGACGTCTTCATCAGGTGTCGACTCATAGGTGCGTATGTAGTTGTGCAGCACTACACACGCTTTGATGACCACATTCACATTTCAGGGGCCAGCTGTAAATACCAAAGGCGCATTCTACAAACCTTCTGGCCCTACTTAAATGATAATTAAAAGTGCGCCTCTTTTCATCCAAACCTCGCCTACAAAAAGGGACGCATGAGGTGGGTAGAAAGGGCAAAGCCCTTGTCCCCTACAGCCACATAAGGCGCAGATGGATCAGAGGAGCCAGAAAGGTTTGCTGGCTATGGTACGTCCAGTTGGTTGGACTGAAGCCACCGACCCATTCTGGAAGCCAGATATCTAAAATTATAAACCTGTAGTCTGTGTCAGCCAAGGCCAACAAAACTACAAAGAAGAACTGTTTATAATGATAGAATCGGGACCCTGAGTTCGGTGGCTTCTTAACCCGTATGTGCTTCCCGTCAAGGGAACCAATACAATTTGGGCACATTTAGCCCGTACCACGCCATCAATTGTGGAGGTCCCCATTTTTAACTCAAAATGTAAGGATGAAAAAGAATCGCCAGTCGCCAGATATCTGAAATGAAAAGCAAATAATAATTAGCACCATTAATTCCCAAAATATCACATGTTTTCAAATGTCCAACATTACTTAAAAATATTTCATGGCAATTTGTCTGGCAATTTGAAAAAAAAATTGACCATACTACAATATTGGGACTCAATACTTAACATTGAAATATACTTTAAAGTAAGGAAAACCGTTTAACTACATCAACTTCCAGAACATTACCATATACACACAGGTGACGTATCCTCATCATTACAGCCAGGATTATAAACCTCCCCCCGCGAAACTGTAATCTGGTGTGACTAATAAATTACTTGTACACCAAATGACTGTATAAAAGTGGCCGGGGCAAAAGCACACACAGTTTCTTACTGAAAATGGACAATATACAATACATGTGTACTAATATTAAGTACTTATACATAGAACAGGTAAAGTTCAGAATACACAGGCCACAGACCAAACTGCTATGTATTGGCAAACAGTGGGTCATTCATGTATGCGTCTGATAATATACTCTTACCATAAAGTAATAATGAGACGTTCTTCAGGTGACACACTCTGCCGGATGTTGGTGTCCCGGAAAGTCAAGGCAGGCTGCAACTCCCCAGCAGCCGATCAAAGGTAGCCACCGACATGCAGCAATAATTAAAGAACTAAACAGGGTACGCACGGAGGTCAGAGTACAAACCAACAATTTGCCCTTTGCTGGCCCGTTGTGAAATGATAGGATGCACCCACATCCACTTCTGTAACGCCCCCAAGTGGCATTACCACTCTTACACCCTGCTTCTGTCTGTATATGCAAAAACCATGTCATCTTATGCCTTTATTCCAGGTCCTCCATGTAGTGTGCATTTCTTCCTATGCATTAGTGTTTGTTCATGCAATACCCTGGTTCCCCAGCGGTTGGCAGCATACTTGGCAGTGCTACTCTACAGAGGGTGGAACCTGGCTTTCCAGCTCTCTTATACTCTCCAAGGAGAAAGTACGATCTAGTTAGAACCAGTTAGTTCCTGTACTCCATGCTGTAGGGAGAAAAGCAGATGCTCGTCCCTGTGGGACTGAGCCAGGGCCGGATTAAGAGCATCATGGGCCTGGTGCTGAGGATTTTGCTGGACCTTTTTATGGAAATATATACATAATATATAAAATCAAAACGCAAAGCATTTGTATTAAGACAAATGAAAAGTTTTTATTACCATTAAAGTGCCATAATAGAAACGGATCTAAAAGGTTTCTTTTTTTTTGTAAACAGTAGGAAACCAGTTAATTAAATAAAGCCATAATAAATACAACATTCAAAAACAACCATTTTTTATAAATAGAACGTAAACCATATAAACAAATTAAATATAATTGTATGATAACAGTGCAAAGAGTAACAAACACAAAAACAGGGTTATTCACTCAATCCTAAACTCCATTTTAACCTAAAACGAATCAAACAGCCAGATTATAATTAAACTACACATTTGCTTTTCTTGCCTTCTTGCTTGCAAATTCTTCAATTGTAGTATCAAGATTCAGCTCATTCAGCAACCCATTTTCGATGCATAACAGAGAGAGTGCATTTAAATGCTCCTGACCCATTGAAGATCTCAGTTCATTTTTCACACGTTTTAATGTTGAAAACGAACGCTCACCACTGCAGTTGCTGACCATTAAACACAAATACATGCGGAGGGTCACATGTGTGTTTGGAAATGCACCGACTAGAGATTGTGTGACCAGAAACTTGTACATTTGTAGTTCTTGACTTTCATTAATGCCTTTTTTCGCAGAGGAAGACTGGTAAATTTTGAAAAGAGAGGCAAACTGTACAATTTCATCTGCAAACAAGGGGTCAAGATCTTCAGGATATTGTGTGACTAGTGTTCTGGCTTTGGAGCATAGACCATCTGTTGCTAGAGTGCACATTTCTAACAGCAAGCCAAATCTTTCCTGAATGACGCTGTATGCCGCTTGTCTGTGCCTCAGTGATTCTGTCAGATGGTCAATAATAAGATAAAAGGTGTTCACTTTAAACTTTTCAGATGGTGTCATATCAGCACCAGCATCTTCTGCATCACCATAGTCCCACTTCTTATTTCTTTTAATTTTCCTCCCACGTTGTAGCTGGTACTCATCACAGCAGGTAATATCTTTGCCGTGCTGTTCAAATTCAGAGAATTTAGAACGCAGAGACTGAACAAAATCCTTCAGAGAGCTCAGCATGCCTGTTGCTGTATGTAAGTCTAATTTTCCATCTTGGAGACTCTGACTGGTTCTGTGAAACCTGGGTAAAATTACAGACCATATTTCAATCATTATTCCCGTTTCCAGCTGATCCATAACACTGCTTAGGCCCTTTGCTTGTAAACAGACCTCTCCCTTTGTGTTCTCTTCTTTGATAGTAGTATACCCTTTTTGTAAGGCATTCACAGCATCATGATGAGCAGACCAACGCGTATCAGCTAACCTTTTTAATGTTGGTATACCACATGTTTTGAAACGGTTTGTTAGAAGATTCCACCGATGAGTTGATGCAGGAAAAAAACAATATAATTGCTGAACAAAATTAAAGAATGAAACTGCAACTGGACAGCTGTTTACTGCATTTTGTCCTACAAGGTTTAGCGAATGTGCACAACAAGGAATGTATTCCGCCAGTGGATTTTTTCCCCGAATTAAGGCCTGCATACCATTATATTTGCCACTCATATTCGATGCATTATCATATGACTGGCCCCTGCAGTCTTTGATGGAAATACCCTTTTCTTCCAGAAATTGAAGAACCGTGTTTGCTAGTTCCATACCAGTATGTCCAGATATTGGGATAAATTTAGTAAAACGCTCCACTGGACCACTGGCAAGTACATATCGAAATATAATGGTCAGTTGATCAGAATGTGCAATGTCAGGGGTGGAATCAACAGAAATTGAATAATATTTGGCTTGTTTCATTTCATTTACAATCTGCTGTAGCAATTGCTGACCAATCAACTCAATAAACTCATCACATATTGTTGATGACAGGTACGATATGTGACCTCTTCCCTTGTTGCCATGCTTTTGAATATGTTCAGAAAGAAATGGATCATATTCCGCTAACAGCTCAAGACAGCCCAAATAATTCCCGTTGTGTACTGAGCCAATAACTTCATTACTTCCTCGAAAAGACAGACCTCGTGATGAAAGGAGCTTTATAACGCTCAGGATACGGCAAAGTATTTTGTGCCAATATTTTTTCTGATTCTCAAACTGGTTGACAAGATCTTTGTCTATGCGTTGTCCAGAAGTTTTTCTCCTGATAAGGGCTTCAATTGCTTTTCCATGAGAAGCACTATTTTCATGCCTGCTTAAATCTCTTGCGGCATGTCGCCGATCTGAATAACCAGTTGAAGTCAAATGTGTTGTTTCGTCTTTAGAAAAGAGTTTGCAAAGAGCACAAAAAACCTTGCCAGTTTTCGGAGAATAACACAGCCAGTCACGCTTAACTTTTTCGCCATTCAACTGTTCTCGGAAAAACAAAGATTTTGTACAGTGCCTTGTAAAAGTTTCACCTGGACATATCTTTTCTGAGGCACGAAAATCACTGTCCATATGTTGACAGTTGGTAACCCCATTTTCACAGAAATATTCTCTCAAGGCATCACAAATATTCCAATCTCCAATGTCATTTGAATATATTTCTTCTTGCCGTTTTGTTATATTTTCATAGTCCACCTCAGTGGATCCACTTGTTGCACTAGATGTACTGACCGCAATTGTACTGGTTGAACTTGAAGCGGAAGCATGTATATCAGTTACACTGCTTGTTCCAGATGTTCTTTTTCCACAAAAATCTGTAATTTTTTTAGTTTTAGACAAGATTTTTTGCATTTGTTTTTCTTCCTCTTTTCTAGCTTTCAGCTTCTCCCAACCACTACGTTGTTTTTTCATCCTTGGGTGTAAAAAAAAAAGAGGATGGTCAAATACAGTACTTTCTTTAGGAGTTTTTTTTTTTAAACAGCTCGTTTATTAGTGCAATTATCTTGAGTTCTCCTAGGCCCACGCAGAGGACACATTGATCTACTGTGGTAAGGTACAACTCCAATAATTGTATATTGATCCAGACACCGACTGTGGTACGATCCATCCAGACACCGACTGTGGTACGATCCATCCAGACACCGACTGTGGTACGATCCATCCAGACACCGACTGTGGTACGGTATGACTCCCATCATTATACAATGATCCAGTCACAGTGTCTGGGACAGCATAACTCCAAGGCCCCTTTCACACGGGCGAGTTTTCCGTGCGGGTGCGATGCGCGAGTTGAACGCATTGCACCCGCACTGAATCCTGACCCATTCATTTCTATGGGGCTGTTCACATGAGCTGTGATTTTCACGCATCACTTGTGCGTTGAGTGAAAATCGCAGCATGCTCTATATTGTGTGATTTTCACGCGATGCAGGCCCCATAGAAGTGAATGGGGTGCGTGAAACCGCATAGCATCCGCAAGCAAGAGCGGATGCAGTGCGATTTTCACTCATGGTTGCTAGGTGACAGCAATATTCACTGTATTATTTTCCCTTATAACATGGTTATAAGGGAAAATAATAGCATTCTGAATACAGAATGCATAGTATAATAGTGCTGGAGGGGTTAAAAAAAAAAAAAAAAGTTAACTCACCTTCTCCTCTTGATCGCGTAGTTCCCGGTCTCTTTACTTCTTGAATGAGCTGTGGGCTAAAGGATGCCAAACATGCGCGATGGGTACCAAACATGCGTGATTTTTCTCACGCGAGTGCAAAACGCATTACAATGTTTTGCACTCGCGCAGAAAAGTCGCGCATTTTCCAGCAATGCACCCGCCTCTTATCCGGGCCAAAAATATGACGCCCGTGTGAAAGAGGCCCAAAGGTTTTCAAAACCCTATAAAACCTGTACATGGCATTGCTCAACCCAAATAGAAGTGTTCTAGAGCAGTAAAATGTAGAATGAATATGACATCATTGGTGAAAGGGCAGTTTGTGTGTGAAAAATGCAACCAAAAATCATGAACACTAATTTTGGCAAGGGTTTGTGACTAACTGGCTACTAAAATAGACTGGACAAACTCAATTTTGAATACCCTAGGTTGTCTAATTATGCAAATGGTATGCCATCAGGGGGGGTATTCTCATTCCTGGGCTGCCATACAGTCTGAAAGACAACAAAGGCCCAGTTGGCCAATCTGGCAACTTTTAATGTGTAAAAACTGAAATGGGCAAGCCCTATATCTGAACTTGTATGTTTGTGAGATGAAAGCTCTTTGTCTCATGAACAAAATAATATATAATAAGTGTGGGTGCACTTCATATGACAAAATCTCCTTACTTTTCAGGGTTGTAAACCTCAATTCATAAAAAAAACAAAAAAAACAAAAAAAACATTTTCACACTATATAACAAATTAAGCAATAGAACAAATTCTCCCACCATATAGCTGCCAATTAATTCATACGTCTACAACTTTCATGTAGGTAGTGCTTTTCCAAAACCCTAACCCTGGGTTCACACCTGAGCGTTCTGAAAGGAGCGCTCTGTATGCGCGATTGTACCGGCGTTTACAATCGCGCATACAGAGACAAGCGAACGCCCATTGTCGCATATATATATATATACACACACAGCATATACTGAATCTCCAAATAAAAGCCAACTGCACTCAGTGTCTTAATTACATATATATTTTATCGATACCATTAAAGTATTTTGTTCCTGCAACTATCCCTTCATTTGGCGTCTATCTTAGCAACATGGAGGGGGACCACGGGAGGGGGACCCTGAGGGTGGGGGCACCCTCAGGGCACTATAGTGTCAGGAAAACCGCTTTGTTTTCCTGACACTATAGTGATCATTTAACATGAAGATTACTGTTTTCTAGCTGCTGTGGACTGTGGACAACAGCAGCTAGAAACAGTAATTTTCATAGAGCTGTGTTCTGATTTATGGACACAGCACTCAGCATGCTTAGACAGTCAGATAGAAGGTTGAGAGCTGTGTCTAAATAACATAACACATTAAAGGGATACCGTCACCAGGTTTCACCCCTGTCAGCTAAAAATATGCTGATGTTCAGGGCGTCTTCACGATTCCTAATGTGGGCTTATAAATGTCATCTGTGGGCTTATTTAGCTAAAAAACTGCTTTTACTAACCTGTCAGTCAAACAAATAAGGTGCCCAAGGGGATGTTAATGGATGCAAGGTGCCGTCTGCACCCGCCGCCGTTCGTGCCCAGCGCCGCCTTTCCAGACTTCTGCGCCGCCTCCTAATCCTCTGTGCCGCCTCTCGCCCTCCCTCCTCCTGCTGTAAGATCTCGCACATACAGGGGTTGAGCGAAGTGCCGGCGCATGAGCACTTCGCTGTAAGAAGCCAAATGGAGAAGTCCGCACGGCGCATCAGGCAGAGCCCTGTGCGCAAAATCTTACAGCAGAAGAAGGGGGAGGGAGGGCGAGAGGCGGCACAGAAGTCCGGAAAGGCGGCGCTGGGCACGAACGGCGGCGGGTGCAGACGGCACCTTGCATCCATTAACATCCCCTTGGGCACCTTATTTGTTTGACTGACAGGTTAGTAAAAGCAGTTTTTTTTAGCTAAATAAGCCCACAGATGACATTTATAAGCCCACATTAGGAATCGTGAAGACGCCCTGAACATCAGCATATTTTTAGCTGAGGGGTGAAACCTGGTGACAGAATCCCTTTAAAGAAATTACTGTTTCTAGCTGCTGTGGACTGTGGACTAGCAGCTAGAAACAGTAATTTCTTTATGTGTTATGTTATTTAGACTGAGCTCAGTCTCAGCATGCTTAGGCTACTTTTACACTAGCGTTCGGCTGTCCGCTTGTGAGCTCCGTTTGAAGGGGCTCACAAGCGGACCCGAACGCTTCCGTCCAGCCCTAATGCATTCTGAGTGGACGCGGATCCGCTCAGAATGCATCAGTCTGGCAGCGTTCAGGCTCCGCTCCGCTCAGCAGGCGGACACCTGAACGCTGCTTACAGCGTTCGGGTGTCCGCCTGGCCGTGCGGAGGCAAGCGGATCCGTCCAGACTTACAATGTAAGTCAATAGGGACGGATCCGTTTGAAGATGACACAATATGGCTCAATCTTCAAACGGATCCGTCCCCCATTGACTTTCAATGTAAAAGTCTGGACGGATCCGTTCAGGCTAATTTCACACTAGACAATTTTTGACAATATAATGCAGACGGTTCCGTTCTGAACGGAGCCACCGTCTGCATTATATGAGCGGATCCGTTCAGAACGGATCTGCTCTGAACGCTAGTGTGAAAGTAGCCTTAGCCACTCAGTAATTTTCATAGTGCTGTTATGATTTATGGACACAGCTCTCAGCATGCTTAGCCAGCCTTCTATCTGGCTGTGCTTCTTGAGAGTCACAGTCCACAGGCTGTTTCTGAGCCTGCTGAGAGCTGTGTCCATAAATCATAACAGCACTATGATTGCCCTGATACACTCATCTAGTTGACTAGTTGGAAGGGAGGGCATCTCATACCTGCTGCAGCCTGCCTCCAGAAGCTCCTGCTGCTGTCTGCTGTCTCCGTGTGGTGTGGGCTGCCTGTGGCCGAGCGCTGTGGCTGTGGGCCGTCGCCGTCCGTGTGCTGGCCTGGTCGAAACTGTGGTGCAGGAGGGATAATCGCGGGCACACTGAGTTCATATCTGGCGGGCCGGCATTATTTACAGGAACCGCACCAGCTGCTCTGACGTCCTGCCTCCGGATATCCTGTGACGTATATCCGGTGGCAGTGGCAGGACGTGAGAGCAGCTGGTGCTGTTCCTGTAATGCCGCGGCCCGCCGGATATGAACTCAGTGCGCCCGCTGTTATCCCTCCTGCACCATGCGAATGCGATGCGTGTACAAATCTAAGAGGACTTTTAGCGCCGCTCCCGACGGCCTTTTGCCTGGCACGGATGGGCCTATTTTATGGTAGGGGCCTGGAGCTGCAGCTCCATCAGCCCCTACGTTAATCCGGCCCTGGACTGAGCTCTCCCTAAAAGCCAGCCAGGACAAGAAGTTCCTAGGATCACAGTGAGAGACAGACTTAGAACAACAGCATCAAACAGAAAGGAAAGCATTCCTATTTAATATTGCTGACATAGCAGAGCTGAGAGAGTAAACTATAGATTCAGCAGAGAGAAGTTTGTTTTGCACAAGTTGTTTGCCTGCCAAAGTCCTGCTAAAACCTATTAGGAACCAAGACAAGTTCTGTGGATTGTTTGGATTATCGTTTATGCAAAGTAAAGCAACTGTTGAACTTCCATGCAACCAGCTTTATTTGTACACTATCCAAGTTAACTACCCCTTTTCCACTGCTTCGGACGACCATGTCTGGGATCCAACCGTATCCAGGTAAGGAGCACTGGGACACGTGCAACACAACCTCTTCAGGGATATTGTGGCCACTTCTACACCACCCTG
This sequence comes from Bufo gargarizans, assembly GCF_014858855.1. Taxonomy (NCBI): domain Eukaryota; kingdom Metazoa; phylum Chordata; class Amphibia; order Anura; family Bufonidae; genus Bufo; species Bufo gargarizans. The sequence continues at coordinate 454,329,233 of NC_058080.1, read as the reverse complement.
GCAATCCAACACCTGAGTACCAACACTTGACTTAAAGCGAGCTTTGTGCTTCCGTTTCTGGAAGGCAACTGGCGTCACGTCTACTTACTCTAACAGAGGGACATATAATCGTAAAAACCTCTTAAAGGGTAAGGGATACCACAAACGCTGAACCCGTCCGTTGCACTCTCTCTGCGGTTTCTGCTCTATCATTTCTGTCCACTCTCCAAAACAACGGAAGACCAGCCAGTGCAAGAACATATGGTCAGTGGATGATAAGGTGAAAGTGGACATCCTGCAAAGGAAAATCCAATAACCAAACACACAAACCAGCCAAACGACCAAAACTCCCCAAACAAATGGAGCTGTCCAAAAAAACAATGCATGCTGGGGGTATTTACAGTATATGTGTTTGCAGTAACAGGTGAATCTAGAGGATGGATTAGTTTTTTTTTCACGTGCGTTAAAAACGCATGCAATCAGCATGTCATCCGAGCGGGAAAAACGCAATAACACAATGTAATTGCATACAAAACGGACGGCACACGCAAGCAAAATCGTGCGATTATCACTGAACGCATCCGGACCTAATCCGTCACGCTCGTGTGAAAGAGGCCTAAGGCAATGTTTTTGCTCGAGCATGCAAAGATGGTTTAGATAATTTCATGCTTTCAGCTTTATTGCAGCAGTTTGAGGAAGGTCCTTTGCTGTTTTACCATGGGAGTGCCCTAAGCAAGCTCCAGGGCCTGATAAGTTTTGAGTGAATGAATTCCAGTGGCCTGGTGTTTCACACATCAATCTTTTTCAAAAGCCCACGGGTGTAAAATACAACCAACTTATAAAGAGGCGCAGGCATTCTTGCAGTTTTGACATGGAATGACCAACAAGCATACAGGTCCTTCTCAAAAAATTTGCATATTGTGATAAAGTTCATTATTTTCTGTACTGTACTGATAAACATTAGACTTTCATATATTTTAGATTCATTACACACCAACTGAAGTAGTTCAAGCCTTTTATTGTTTTCATATTGATGATTTTGGCATACAGCTCATGAAAACCCAAATTTCCTATCTAAAAAAAATTGCATATTTCATCCGACCAATAAAAGAAAAGTGTTTTTAATACAAAAAAAGTCAACCTTCAAATAATTATGTTCAGTTATGCACTCAATACTTGGTCGGGAATCCTTTTTCAGAAATGACTGCTTCAATGCGGCGTGGCATGGAGGCAATCAGCCTGTGGCACTGCTGAGGTGTTATGGAGGCCCAGGATGCTTCGATAGCGGCCTTAAGCTCATCCAGAGTGTTGGGTCTTGCGTCTCTCAACTTTCTCTTCCCAATATCCCACAGATTCTCTATGGGGTTCAGGTCAGGAGAGTTGGCAGGCCAATTGAGCACAGTAATACCATGGTCAGTAAACCATTTACCAGTGGTTTTGGCACTGTGAGCAGGTGCCAGGTCGTGCTGAAAAATGAAATCTTCATCTCCATAAAGCTTTTCATCAGATGGAAGCATGAAGTGCTCCAAAATCTCCTGATAGCTATCTGCATTGACCCTGCCCTTGATAAAACACAGTGGACCAACACCAGCAGCTGACATGGCACCCCAGACCATCACTGACTGTGGGTACTTGACACTGGACTTCAGGCATTTTGGCATTTCCCTCTCCCCAGTCTTCCTCCAGACTCTGGCACCTTGATTTCCGAATGACATGCAAAATTTGCTTTCATCCGAAAAAAGTACTTTGGACCACTGAGCAACAGTCCAGTGCTGCTTCTCTGTAGCCCAGGTCAGGCGCTTCTGCCGCTGTTTCTGGTTCAAAAGTGGCTTGACCTGGGGAATGCGGCACCTGTAGCCCATTTCCTACACACGCCTGTACACGGTGGCTCTGGATGTTTCTACTCCAGACTCAGTCCACTGCTTCTGCAGGTCCCCCAAGGTCTGGAATCGGTCCTTCTCCACAATCTTCCTCAGGGTCCGGTCACCTCTTCTCGTTGTGCAGCGTTTTCTGCCACACTTTTTCCTTCCCACAGACTTCCCACTGAGGTGCCTTGATACAGCACTCTGGGAACAGCCTATTCGTTCAGAAATTTCTTTCTGTGTCTTACCCTCTTGCTTGAGGGTGTCAATGATGGCCTTCTGGACAGCAGTCAGGTCGGCAGTCTTACCCATGATTGCGGTTTTGAGTAATGAACCAGGCTGGGAGTTTTTAAAAGCCTCAGGAATCTTTTTCAGGTGTTTAGAGTTAATTAGTTGATTCAGATGATTAGGTTAATAGCTCGTTTAGAGAACCTTTTCATGATATGCTAATTTTTTTAGATAGGAATTTGGGGTTTTCATGAGCTGTATGCCAAAATCATCAATATTAAAACAATAAAAGGCTTGAACTACTTCAGTTGGTGTGTAATGAATCTAAAATATATGAAAGTCTAATGTTTATCAGTACATTACAGAAAATAATGAACTTTATCACAATATGCTAATTTTTTTAGAAGGACCTGTAGTGTATATAGAGTGCAGAGTAAAGATTAATTAATTAGTAATTAATATTCAATTGTTGTTTTTGTTTTTTGTAATAATGATAACAATGAATAATAACGTGATTGAATATCACAAATAGTGCTGTTTTTACCCTTTTATGTAATGAATGGGTTATTTATAAGAATATTTTCTCCATTATTGTGTCATCCAGTCATTCAGAATATAAAGATTATGAAATAATGTATCTCCACTGATGCTGTATTTTGTGTAGTCAATAGATGTCAGCAGTTCCTCAAATGAAACACAAAAAGCTTATAGAATATGAAACATAAATAGATGAAAGTGTATGCATTCCAGTGTTGCTGATTGTAGCATTTATAGGAATCAGGTTTGTGACATATCTATCTATCTATCTATCTATCTATCTATCTATCTATCTATCTCATATCTATCTCATATCTATCTATCTATCTCATATCTATCTCATATCTATCTATCTACAATATATGTATGATTGGAGAACACAGCATGAAACAACATAAAATCTATACAAAAACAAAAAAGCAAATATTGGAAATGTTACTAAACCCTTTTATGTAGTGTGAAAACATCATCACGCCTGGGCCTTTTGCAGTTGCAGAGAGAGCAGAGCCTCTAGGTGTAATGGCAACGCCCCTGTTGCTCCTAGAGGCTTAGTTACATATAATAAAACGTTATTTTTCTCAGCAATGTGGGACCATGGGACCAACACAGATATTGTCAGCTGCCAAGCGCACATGTAACAGGTCAGCCAGTTTCATAGGTAACAAGTCTGCTGACAGATGCCCTTTAATCTAATTGCAAAACTGTGGCATGACTTGAAGACTACTGTACACCAATTGAACCCATCAAACTTGAAGGAGCTGGAGCACGTTAGCCTGGAAAAATGGGCAAAAATCCTAGTGTCTAGACGTGCTAAGCTAATAAAGACCTAGCTCAAGAGACTTGCATCTGTAATTGCAGAAAAATGTGGCTCCATGAAGTATTGACTTTCAGGAAGTAAATACTTATGTAAATTAAACATTTCAGTTTTTTGTCTTAAGGGGAGTCTGTCACCACAATTTGACATTGTAGACCGCTTACATAGCACTGTAGCATAACTATACACGGGGTTACAGCAACAGGCTGGGGAGGGGTTATGTGAGAAGAAGGCAAAGCAGCCCAGGCACTTACAGCCTGAACGCCGCCCCTGGGCACTTACAGCCTGAACACCGCCCCTGGGCACTTACAGCCTGAACGCCGCCCCTGGGCACTTACAGCCTGAATGCCGCCCCTGGGCACTTACAGCCTGAACACCGCCCCTGGGCACTTACAGCCTGAACGCCGCCCCTGGGCACTTACAGCCTGAACGCCGCCCCTGGGCACTTACAGCCTGAACGCCGCCCCAGGGCACTTACAGCCTGAACACCACACCTGGGCACTTACAGCCTGAACGCCGCCCCTGGGCACTTACAGCCTGAACGCCGCCCCTGGGCACTTACAGCCTGAACGCCGCCCCTGGGCACTTACAGCCTGAACGCCGCCCCAGGGCACTTACAGCCTGAACACCGCACCTGGGCACTTACAGCCTGAACGCCGCCCCTGGGCACTTACAGCCTGAACGCCGCCCCTGGGCACTTGCGAGCCCTCATTTACATATGAATAAAACTGTGTTTTTGCCTTTGGTGAACATCAAAACAAAAGGACAAAGGTACCATTTGACACATGTATAGTTATGCTACAGTGCTATGCAAGCGGTGCATAAGGTCAAATTGTGGTGGCAGACTCCTTTAATTATTGATTGTCACAGAAAAAAATATTTTGCATCTTCAAAGTGATAGACAGGCTGAGACTGAACATCTACCCTACAGGGCAAATGCTCAGTGGGCTGCGCTATTTCTCACTTAAAGAAGTTGTCCCACAAATAATATTCTACAGTTTTAAGTGGGACGCCAATCCTGGCAGCCCCTTTAATTGAAGTTGATGTTGTGGCCAGGGGCTGCTTTCTCCAGGGGCCTCCTTCTAAGTTCTACCTTTTCGCTCCCTGCAGTGTGTGGCTCCATAGTTGTGGTAGTGCAGCCTCTACTTGTAATCTAATTACCACTGCACTGCCACACAGACTGCACTTCACTTCCTCTCCTGATGCTGGCCAGTAGCTCTGTGCAGGCAGGAGAAACTAACATAGCTCTGCCTGCTGTACCTTACCACGCCATCACTCACACAAGGTCTGTAGAATAACTTTAATGTCCTACAGCACTGTGGCACACATGGATGAAGCACCTTTTGCCTCCCAAATCTGATCACCAGTTGCAAGAAGGACCTGTGTGGCTCCCTATAGCATAGTCCAGGCCTCCAATGAGCACTTTGGTGGCCCAGGCCCCTCAATATTCTAGTAGGTCGATTGACTTACACACTGGGACGAGGCTGGGGCAGACTAACTGCAGTAGCTTTTAGTAGTCGGTTGTTGGTGGTGGAGGGCTCGCAAATAACTGTAGTGCTGAAGTTTTTAGGAGTTTTTAGGGGCGACTAAATACAGCAGCTTAAAGGGGTTGATCACCCCTAGGGCCTTTTGGGCAGACACAGCATGGCTGGACCTGAGGAGGTAATCAATCACGCTATTTTTTCTGCTGGTTTGTATATAGAGATTCCTGTAGGTGTATGAACTCCAATTTAAATGTGCCTGTTTTCCATCTACAGGCTACATTTAGGTGCACCTGCGAGGCCTGGCCCATATCAGCCAGTCTTGAGCGGGACTCTCAGATTCCTCCCTCCTCCCATTGCAAGCATGGCTACATGCTGGAGGTAACGGGTGAATTGGCTATGAGTCAGACCTTACGCTCCTGTAATTCGCCCACTGGTTCCTGGTATTGCCCATATGGCACAGGTAGGTAACTGTTAGGACCCGAGCTACTTGAGAAACCTTGGCGCGGTGCTCGGGCTCAGACATGTCATCCACAGTAAGATATGTTGGCTAATCTATCAATTTTAACACCAGTATGAGGGTTTAGTAAGACCGCAGAGTGCACCTGTCTTTGCAAATGTTATTATAGAGGTAATCAATCTTACCTGATCCCCGCCACTGCGTTCCAACTCCTTTGCTTCCCCGCTGCTGTCTCCCTGTGTCAACATCAGGTCTGACACAGGTCACATGGCTGCTGCAGTCAAAGACTGATGTGTCAGGTTACTGAGGCACATTACACATCGGGGACACATCACCGCTGCAGCGGCCGCAAAAGTAAGGCCCAGCTGGGGGTTCAGGTAAGTATGATCCCCTCTGCAGGTCTGGCCATGCTGGGGGGACTTTGGTTGTATGCTGGTGGGGTTTGTGTACCAGGTCTGCTTTTTAATCCTAGTCCACCCTGGTGGTAGGTATATTGTGTAAATTTAGATGGCATAAATCATTCATTTTAACTCCAAGTTATAATGCAAAAGGACAGGAAAAGCACCGCTGTAAGCAATCATGTTGAATGGACAACACTCCAAGGTACCCAAGAAGATGGGTGCATGCCTTCCAGGACTTCAGTCCAACTCACCCCCGATGTAATCCAAATGCTGCTTAAAAAGGATATGTTAACTGAAACACTGCATCTGAAATAAAGAGAATTGTTTCTTTGCATTACTTTGGAGTGCAGCCTCTACCCTTCTTCTACTAGGAAAAGCACCACAGTAAGTGGGTGGGGGAAAAGTTTTGGAAGGCACTGTACAGTTTTGGCCAGAATGTTTGAGACTGACACAAATTTTAATTTTTTTGTTGTTTGCTGCTTCCGTTTTTAATTGTGGCAGTGTTATAGATTATTATGAAGAGTGATCAGATGAATTAGAATTAATAACAAAGTCATTCCTTGCCATGAAAATTAACTCAATCACAAACCCCATTTCCACTGAATTTCATCCCTGCCACAAAATGACCTGCTAACACTTTTTCATTGATCTTCTTGTTAGCTCAGGAGAAAGTGTTAACAAGGACAAGGCAGCTAATATCACTCTGTCATGCTGATGCAATTAGAAGAGCAAACTGGTTGCTTTAAAGGCGGGAAGGGGTGTGCTTGAAATCATAGTCTTCTTCTGTTAACCATGACTACCTCCAATGAAATGTGCACACATCACTGATTTGTATCAAAAGGGCTTCAGTCAAGGACATTTTGCTTGTGAGATTGCACCTAAATCAATCATTTATCGGATCATCAAGAACTTCAAGGAAAAAGGGTTCAATTGCTATGAAGAAGACTTTAGGGCGCCCAAGAAATTGCCATGAAACCTCCCAAAGCGATTCAGCTACAGGACCGCGTCACCACCAGTGAAGAACTTGCCAAGGAATGGTGGCAGGGAGGCGTGAGTGCATTTCCTGCTTTCAAGGACTGATATGTTTGAGGTACTGTACATGTCAACTACAGGGCACACGGAATAGTTAAATTTTGTGTTTGTGATGACAGACTTGCTTTAAAAATCAGGTCTAGGTAGGGATGTTTGCTGGTTGGGGTCCCTTGCCCTTCTCTAGTGTGTGCAAGATTGTGTCATGCCTTAACACCGACACAGCAGAGCACTTGCCATGAGAACAGTGACCCCAACTGGTCTTCATACCTAAGCCCTGACCTGACAACCCTGGAGCTATAGGACATAATCTCCCTTTCCGATGAATTTTGTAAGAGATGGCAGTGGCAAATTGCCTGTGTTCTGCTCTCTCTTTTAACAGTAAGGCCCTGCCCCATTTGGGGGTCTTGATCGTCAACTTGGGCAATAGTAAGTGAGATGGGAGTGTATTGTCTCCCCACATCATAAGAGGCCATGGCAGTTTATCAATCAAGACAAGGACAGAGAAGCTCAACCTCTAGGGGGGCACGACTATTCAGCAGCCAAACAGAATGCAAAAGGAAGACGTGATGGCAACCTCATCGTTAAGGGAAGCCTATGCGTCTCCTGCATGGGAAAAGGTGTCTAGTCGCCTAGGAGACCTATATTACACATCTCCTGCTAGAAAGCACATCCCTAGTGCATAAGGTAGAGACAAAGAGACATGGGACATCCAATGGGGTAGCATGTTTGATTGAAAATAGTCATTTTCTCCCTGGGGTTGGTGCAGTAAAGCAGAGGAACCATGTGTTCCCTTGGGGGAATTCCCTGTATGGCTTCCCTGCCTCATCGTAGTTTGGGGCTGCCCATGCTAGGCAGGGTAGGTGTTGGAGGTGCAAAGGCCAGCATGTGGTGTTAAGAAAGTCAGAGACTGTATGCAGCATTGAAGCTGTAGTACATCCAGCAATAGTATGTATACAATTGAAAGTCCTCCCAGATGTCCCAGCATGATCAAAACAAAAAAATCAGCCCTTAGATTCCTTTGGGTTTTTTATCTGCTATAGGGATTTCTGGCTAATAGCTGTGCTCTTGCAACGGTTGCTATAGTAGTAACATAGTAACATAGTAGTAACTTAGTACATAAGGCCGAAAAAAGACATTTGTCCATCCAGTTCGGCCTGTTATCCTGCAAGTTGATCCAGAGGAAGGCAAAAAAAACCCTGTGAGGTAGAAGCCAATTTTCCCCACTTTAGGGGAATAAAAAATTCCTTCCCGACTCCAATCAGGCAATCAGAATAACTCCCTGGATCAACGACCCCTCTCTAGTAGCTATAGCCTGTAATATTATTACGCTCCAGAAATACATCCAGGCCCCTCTTGAATTCCTATAGTGTACTCACCATCACCATAGTGTCTACTGTTCTGGGGTGCATAGGCTGTCTTAACTTGTTATGCCTCTGCAGCAGCAGGGTCTGGATCACCTTAAGCTGGATTACCTTGCTGTCTCTTTTTTTCTCAGTAGCCATGCAAATCATCCTCCTTTAGTTCTCGCTTACCTGCATCTCCTGGAGATTGTGGAAGTGACTAAGGTTCCAGGGCTTTTTGGGTGTTCCTGTGCCTCTAATCCCCTGATACTGCTTACTCGGAATTATGGAAACCTTAATGCTATCCACTTCTCATTTCCAATTCCTACATGAAGTTCTCTTTCAAGCCAGGAAACTAATTGCTAGGAACTGGATGAACGATATACCATTAGCAGTGTCTATATATTCAGGGATATTGGGCACAGGTCATTAAATTCCTAAATTACTTTATGGGTGTTCCTGTGTCTTTAACCCCCTGATTCTGCTTACTTGGACTCATTAAAATCTTATTGCTATCCATTTCTCATTTCGATTTCCTACATGAAGTCCTCTTTCAAGCCAGGAAACTAATTGCTAGTAACTGGATGAACAATATTCTACCATCCTGTGCAGAATGGGTCCATATTGTGAATAACACACTCCCATATAAACAACTGATTTACCTACAGTACAGACCAAAAGTTTGGACACACCTTCTCATTCAGAGAGTTTTCTTTATTTTCATGACTATGAAAATTGTAGATTCACACTGAAGGCATCAAAACTATGAATTAACACATGTGGAATTATATACTTATCAAAACAGTATAAAACAATTGGAAATATGTCATATTCTAGGTTCTTCAAAGTAGCCACCTTTTGCTTTGATTACTGCTTTGCACACTCTTGGCATTCTCTTGATGAGCTTCAAGAGGTAGTCACCTGAAATGGTCTTCCAACAGTCTTAAAGGAGTTCCCAGAGATGCTTAGTACTTAGTGGCTCTTTTGCCTTCACTCTGCGGTCCAGCTCACCCCAAACCATCTCAATTGGGTTCAGGTCCAGTGACTGTGGAGGCAGGTGATCTGGCGCAGCACCCTATCACTCTCCTTCATGGTCAAATAGCCCTTACACAGCCTGGAGGTGTGTTTGGGGTCATTGTCCTGTTGAAAAAGAAATGATGGTCCAACTAAACGCAAACCGGATGGAATAGCATGCCGCTGCAAGATGCTGTGATAGCCATGCTGGTTCAGTATGCCTTCAATTTTGAATAAATCCCCAACAGTGTCACCAGCAAAGCACCATCACACCTCCTCCTCCATGCTTCACGGTGGGAACCAGGCATGTAGAGTCCATCTGTTCACCTTTTCTGCGTCGCACAAAGACACGGTGGTTGGAACCAAAGATCTCAAATTTGGACTCATCAGACCAAAGCACAGATTTCCACTGGTCTAATGTCCATTTCTTGTGTTCTTTAGCCCAAACAAGTGTCTTCTGCTTGTTGCCTGTCCTTAGCAGTGGTTTCCTAGCAGATATTCTACCATGAAGGCCTGATTCACACAGTCTCCTCTTAACAGTTGTTCTAGAGATGTGTCTGCTGCTAGAACTCTGTGTGGCATTGACCTAGTCTCTAATCTGAGCTGCTGTTAATCTGCGATTTCTGAGGCTGGTGACTCGGATGAACTTATCCTCCGCAGCAGAGGTGACTCTTGGTCTTCCTTTCCTGGGGCGGTCCGCATGTGAGCCAGTTTCTTTGTAGCGCTTGATGGTTTTTGTGACTGCACTTGGGGACACTTTCAAAGTTTTCCCAATTTTTCGGACTGACTGACCTTCATTTCTTAAAGTAATGATGGCTACTCGTTTTTCTTTACTTAGCTGCTTTTTTCTTGCCATAATACAAATTCTAACAGTCTATTCAGTAGGACTATCAGCTGTGTATCCACCTGACTTCTCCACAACGCAACTGATGGTCCCAACCCCATTTATAAGGCAAGAAATCCCACTTATTAAACCTGACAGGGCACACCTGTGAAGTGAAAACCATTTCAGGTGACTACCTCTTGAAGCTCATCAAGAGAATGCCAAGAGTGTGCAAAGCAGTAATCAAAGCAAAAGGTGGCTACTTTGAAGAACCTAGAATATGACATATTTTCAGTTGTTTCACACTTTTTTGTTATGTATATAATTCCACGTGTTAATTCATAGTTTTGATGCCTTCAGTGTGAATCTACAATTTTCATAGTCATGAAAATAAAGAAAACTCTTTGAATGAGAAGGTGTGTCCAAACTTTTGGTCTGTACTGTACAATTGATGGGAGCTGAAATGTCAGGACTGTTGGGCTTTATGCTTGGCGACTGCAAATGCTAATTGGTTTCCTTGCATATGATTCATCTCCTGCCCCTGGGTGGTTGGTCAAAATCATATTTTACTATTAAAATGTATGTTTTCTATATTTTTGGTTATGGTTATGTTTCTCACTGCTGAGTGTACTACATATCAACTGTAATACTTCTATGGGGCTCCAGTTATCAAGACCATAGGATGAATTGGCTTCATACAATACATACAGTATGTCTATGCACTGCAGAAAAAATAAATTTGTATAGCTTCGGTGAATGTTTTGAGAATGCCATCTGGATATCCTCATAACTGAAATTGTGTTCTCATATCCTTGGTGTGTTTATTAAAAATACCACTTTTGAAACAGTTTCTCCTCAGTCTGAGATATTGTCCCTTTTTTCAGGGAATAGGGGTGGGGGCTCTCGCATCTTAGCAAATTGGTTATGGCAGCAATCTTTCTGAAGATTTCCATGATAATCTGCCCATTTGTATCCCGTTGGAGCAGTACATCAGGAATGCTAATAATTGTTACTGAAATTCACAACAAAATATTAGGCTCAAATTTATTTAGTTGATGAATGATAGAAGTACTAAGCAATTTCTTAGCGTTTCATTGACTAATTACTCATGAGTCTTTATATTACCTGACCTACGGACCATGCTAGTGGTCTCTCTCTGATTAGTTTAAGTTGGTGAAACACATAAGAGATGGAGATTAGGTCCTATAGTGCCAGGGTTTGTCAGGTCAGGGCTTAAGCAAGTGCTCCGCTATGCCAGTGTTAGGGCAGAAAACAGTATATTGCAATCTCACACTCACTATAGAAGTACAAGACGTCAATCGGCAAACTACTCTACCTAGACCTGTTATTTAAGCAGATTCAACTAAACTTTGTATGTGCTTCATATTACTATTCCCACTATTGAAAGTGCTCACTCACAATTCTGCCTAAGAACACTACCATGAATAAAGAATGGTATCAAAACATCCACCAAGAGCAACTTCTCCAAATGACCCAGGAGCAATTTGGTGATGAACAATGCTTTTTCCAGCATGATAGAGCACCATGTTACAAGGCAAACGTGATAACTAATTGGCTTAATGAAAAAAAAAATCTAAATCATTAAAAACCAGGTGGACAAACAAAAACCACAGAAATTGTGCTAAAATCCTGATTAGGGAAGAATGGGTTGCCATCAGTTAGGATTTTGCGCAGAAGATGACATCCAGCATACCAGGGAGAAATGCAGATGTCTTGAAAAAGAAGAGTCAACACTTTCAATATTGAGTTTTTGCATAAATTTGATATATTTGTCAATGAAAGTTAAAAATAACCAGGAAATGCTTATAATTGTACTTGAGTATACCATACAAACTTCTGACAAAAAGATCTAAAAACAATGAAGGAACAAATTTTGTCTTAAAACTTCTGGCCAGGACTGTATGTTTTATGGTACATGGTATACGCCATTTTGCCATAAAATGGAGTGTTGGGAAATAGTTTTTCTATAACAATTATCTAATCACTAAATATTCTTCTAAGTCATTGATTTATCCATCTTTTCTGTTGCGGCTTTGGTGCTAGTACATTAGCTACTGACTTTTGTGTTTGTTTTAGTATTTTTCTGTCTTCGGTCTCCACTTTTGTTCAACTTGTAAAGTTCAACAAAATACAAAGCAAACAAACCCACAAAATGTATTAACATTTGGAGTGATTATTTTCTCATCTGTATCCTATTCAGAAAGTGCATCCCTATGTACAGATGACCCCATCAACATCGTCCCATAAGACAATAAATAAAACCAAAGGTTGGATAATGAAATCTGAACGGTTGGCTTTCATGCACCGTAAGATTTGGATTAGCACCTCGGAATCTCTGGCCTGGTATAAATGCTTGGCCAATGTTGAAAGTAAATATCTCTCTGCTCTTGTGCTTATGGAGAAGAAAGGCATGGTGTATCATAAGGAAGGTTTTTACAAGTGACCTTCTAACTCTTAAGAGGTATTGTCTATAAACTGTGTATGTATTTTAAAACATTTCAGGGAAAAGAACAATCTGTTAAGGTGCGTATCATTCAACAATTACAATGTTATAAGCTAAACAAAAAGTGGAATGAGCTTGTTCCTCTGCCTGTTTGCCCTATCTGTGAAGTGTACATATCAGTAAAAGTCAACTTGGGCAGATGCAGTTTATTTTAACCAATGTATTTTTACCTGTAAATACCATGGATACTGTGAAGAGCATTGTGGGGAAAAATGCGAGCATGCCCACTGTTCCCAGTTGTATGCCTTGACTTATAACAGTCTGCCATTTGATGGGCATATTGTTAAGTACTGACCAGGTTTCAATTAGACAGCACATCATCTAACACATTCCCTTTAAATATGCATAGTAGGGGTGGCAGATATATAGCACCTGATATGGGGCCCAGCAACTAAGGGACAGTCCGTAGTCACAGCGCAGGAGAGTTGTCAGCTGGCGGCAATGAAATATCCAAAAAGTATAGACACTCCAGAACTTCTTAAAATCAATATCGCTTATTAAACATGAAAAACCAGGGGATACAGTCCAACGTCAATGTGTTTTGAACAGCATGGGTTCTAGTTCCCGACATTAATGTAGGACTGATAGACTGGAATTTTTACATCTAAATATTCAATTCCTGTGTATCAGTCCTGTATTCATGTCGTGAACAAAAACCCTTGTGGTTCGAAACACTAGATGTTGGACTGTATCTCCTGTTTTTTGGGGGATATTTAATATTATAAGAAGTGCTGGGGCACCTTTACTGTTTAGATACAATTAGGTATAACTTGCGGATGATAGAAATAAGACTAGGAAAATGAATGCAGACCAAATAAAGGAGGAAAAGACACAGAGGAGACCAAAATAACATAAACCTTTCATGTGCTGAAAGAACAAGCCCCAAATTTAGTTATAGGGTTCCATGTTACATACATATTATACAGTGTGAATTACCTATGTGAAAATGCATCCCTGTTCATTGCAAGAAGGGAAAAGATTATTTCTGAAATCTTATTTGTGGATTATAATACAGACTATATTGGTGATACGTTACTTATAGCAGCAACATGTGTAACATAGTAGGAAATGGTACAGAAGCTTGAATCTGATATGAGGAGATGATTATAAATCACTTTATATCACATATACCATGAAGGTTTATTCCTTTGGTCGGTTTTTGCTTCACACTTACTTACCACTTGGTTATTATATTGTCTACTGCATTCTCTAATTATATTTGAATGATGTTACTTGCATATTATAATGTAGTGTTACTTTTTTACCTCTTGCTTAGGCTACTTTCACACTAGCGTTTTAGTTTTACGGTATTGAGATCCGTCATAGGGGCTCAATACCGGAAAAAAGGCTTCAGTTTTGTCCCTGTTCATTGTCAATGGAGACAAAATGGAACTCTGTTGTATTATCAGTAATGAAAGCGTTTTTGCTGGACCCTGCCGGATCCAGTAAAAACACTAGTGTGAACGTAGCCTTACCCATAATCATGTTATATGTCATGCCATTATATATTTCCTGTTTCCCGACGATTTTAACAGATTTTTTATCATTTAACTGGGTGTTTTGCCTCTACTAATGTTCTTTATGTCAATAAAATGGACCAGCCCTGACCTCAGCCTGTCCTTGGCTATGATTTTTTTTACTAACCCCTTGGTGCCTTATACCGGTGTGTCTGACTCCCATGGGTCAGCTGTCTACCACACAGAGACTACTCCAGGAGGTAGCGTCCAAGTGGCTCCCCTGCAGTGAAGTCCAGATCCCTGTATAGGGGTTAAAGGGCAAAAAGCATGGGACTAACAGCATAACACCCTTAGGATTGGCCCGAAGTCAAATCTGTTGGTTGACACAGTGGTTCCAAACCCACTGCCAGAATAATTGGGATAATCCAATTTTCATTTACCCAGTTGTAACTAAGTATAATTTTTTAACATTTTGACAAAAGATGACAACTCAAGAGCTCATCAGTTTTGGTTGCAGTTTGGACTTGTATCATGACAAGGGTTAGCAAATGGAATGTTGCTTTTGTCTGGACAACTTGGAAAACAATAAAGAATGATAAAGATTATAAGTAATACATGTGTATATCTCAGAATAACGCATTACAAGTATTTACTGCGAACTGGAAAATAATAGTAAATACCACTAGAATAACCTGTTCAACCACCACCAACCTAAAAAAAAATCACAGAAACTTCTATATTTTTTTATGGACATAGGAAAAAACAATGATTCATTTTTATGGACTGTGCATGAATTTCTAGGAGGTTGGCAACCCTGTTCATGATGATTTCTCATAGAAATAATGACAATCCCAATGACAAACCTGTACTGTGCTACTTCCGGACATTTCTTACCCCCAGAGAGAAAGTAAACTCTCTGCTAACTATTTTGTCATTTACAGTAATTAATTGCACCATGTTTGGGGCTGTAATTTGGGATCAGTTTACAAGGTGAATGAAATGTGTTTTCCTCCTGCCATTCCTTTCGTTTGGTAAATGGGGCAAAATGACTGTCAGTGCCCCTATTGCCCTTTTGGAGGGGAAAGCATTCCACACTTGGTCACGCTGCATGGGGAGTCAAACAGTAGCTGCCAAGGGCAGGTCATCATAGGAGATGCACTTGTTTCATGTCTCTGACAATAAACACAGGGGTCACAAAGGACAAATGATTTTCAAAGGCAGTCACTTCTGAAGTGATTGTTTTGGGTGTTGTTCTGCCACTGTGTCCTCCTAATGTCCTTCTGAACAGTATTTGTTGTGTAAACAAGCAGGGGAAAAAAAGGATAAAAAACATTGCAGCGTACAATTAAGAAATGTACATATAATGCAACAATCTCTTCACTCCAAGAGGCAAAACAGGAATTTATATGCAGTATGTTACTAACATTAACCATATTATGGCTGTTGTTTTGCATTGATGGATTTATATAGCAGATAATTAGATGACCTTGTGCATGTTCCTTTGTTAAAGGTATGACCTGCTTGGTAACCATTCTACAACAATGATCATCGTATCCCCTAATTAGTGTCAGACTGGGGTACTCAAGGCCCACCAGTGTAACTGATTCTGGGGGCCCACCTTAGGGCTCCTGCACACAAACTTCTTTTTTTCCCGTGTCTGTAGCATTTTTTTTTTGTGGCATTCACTTCAATGGGGCCACAAAAAAAAACAGAAATGACTCCATGTACATTCCATGTCTGTATGTCCACATGTCCGTTCTGCAAAAATATAGAACATGTCGTATTACTGTCGACAGACAAGCAGGGGCTTACATAGAATTTATTGGACCCCATAGCAGGAATCTGAATTGGGCCCCTGTGTTCCTTTCTAAGACCCGCTGACTACCCATCCCTGGTCCCTCCAACCTTCTACCTCAGCCCCTCCCCCCTCACCCATGAACTGTAGGTACATTGGTGCTACATTACACATTACTACTGTTAATAATCTGGGGGGTGCTTATGAAACAACATGTACACAAGGGGTGACATTAGTAGGTATAATGTACTATATAGCACTACTGTCCAAGCCCGCGTTCACATTACTGTTATTTTTCCATTCTTCTGATCCATCAGAAAAAAAAGCTATAAAACAGATTCTGTATTTTAAGCAAATGCTGCATCCATTTTAGCCATTTCCATCTGAAATACATTATTTTAGACGGCAAGAAAAAAAAACTTTGTGCAGAGCTTTTTTATACATAAAAAAAACAGATATCAGACGGAAATGGCTAAAGATGATGCAAAATGTGCGTAACTGAGCATAACGGATGCTTAAATTACAGGATCTGTGTTTTGTTTATTTATCTCTTCTTCTGACGGAACAGAAGAATGGAAAACGGATGTAAACCCGGCCTAAGGCTTCATTCATATCTCAGGTGACTGTATGCGGCAGGCTGTTCCGACAGAGAACATCCTGCCAGAGTTCACTGGATCCAGCGCTGCTAGATTTCTGCCATTCACCAGGGATGCCCAACCAGCACCAGCTGTTGCAAAAGTACAACCTAAAGCTTTCCTGCCATAAACTATGGCAGACTACCAGCAGGGTTTCTGCTCGTGAAGGGTGGTGGATTAGTGAACTCTGGCAGGATCTTCTCTACCACAGGGATCAGCAACCTCCGGCACTCCAGCTGTTGTGAAACTACAACTCTCAGCATGCTTAACTCACTTTTATGGGAGTTCTGAGGGCAGCCAAGCAAGTGTGCATGCTGGGAGTTGCAGTTTCACCACACCTGAAGGTTGCTGACCCCTGCTCCACCAGATGCCGATCACCAGAGATGTGAACGAAGAGTAATACGGCATCAAAGTGCAGCGATCAGATGGCTTTATTTTGTCCGTGTTCAGAGTTGAACCCCGGACATATCCCCTTCTTCCCCCACTCACCCTGTAACATGAGAATCGGAGCATTTCCCTTGCCCTGCGCTGAATCTGGAAAAAAAATCTGGATATTCGGTGACGTAACCGGATCTGCAGAAAAAGCCCTTGCCCTGCGCAATTCAGCGCAGGGCAAGGTAGATCAGCGCAGGGCAAGGTAGAGCATAAAATGCTCCGATGCTCATATCAGAGGGGGGAAGAAGGGAAGATGAGCTGAGTGGGGGAAGAAGGGAAGATGACAACCCCTTTGACAGTCACAGTCATAACTAGTATTGAGTAAACTTGTATTTTCAAGTTTGGCGTACAAGGTTTTGGTTATCTAAGAATTCTGTTATGGATTTCATTACCATTGACCATAATAGAATTCTTTGATGGCATAGCATGGTCAGGCTTCCGTGGTGCATGCCGTCATAGACATAGACATTCACATGGCCATATGGGGCGTATTTTTTGTGGAAAAAGTTAAATCAACCCCCCCCCCCAACAAATCTGTATGATTACGGAGACACCAAGTTTGTATAGTTTTTATTTTGTTTTACTAAAGGAGTTGTCCGAGTGTTTAATACTGATGACCTATCCTCAGTATATGATTGGTGGGGATCCGACTCCCAGCGCCCACATCAATCAGGCTGTGTCTTACCATTGGAAAGCGGCTGTGATTGGTATTGCAGATCAGCCTCGTTCACTCAAAAAAAGCGTTGCAGTCTCTTCAATCGGCTGATTGGAGAGGGTTAAACACTCGGATAACCCCATTAAGTGTAACTGGTAATAACTTGACCTACACAAGGAGTTATACTCTGTGAGTGTTTGACAGGTAGTTTGAAGAAATATTTTTACAGCTCAATAATAAATCATTCAGAAAGCTCTGGTGCTTAGGATTATCACAGTACTAGTAGAAATCAGCCTTTGTCCCTCTAGGGCTTATGCTCAAATTTCCCTATCTTAGGTGTAACATCTGCATTAAAGGGCATCTGTCAGCAGACTTGTACCTATGCTGACCTGTTACATGTGCGCTTGGCAGCTGAAGGGAACTGTGTTGGTCCCATGTTATATGTGCCTGAATTGCCCATAAAAATTAAGTTTTAATATATGCAAATGAGCCTCTAGGAGCAACGTGGGTGTTGCTGTTACACCTAGAGGCTTATCTCTCTCTGCAACTGGTGCACCCTCTCCACTTTGATTGTGTAAAGGTGCCACGGATTAACCGATGAACGAGAGAAAAGCTTGTTCATCGGGTAATAGAGTGTTGGTGTGTTCACCTAAATTATTGTTCATGGGCAGCAGATCATGCCATCTAAACAGGACTCTGCTGCCAGCAAACAATGATCCTCTATGGCAGTGTTGGCGAACCTATGGCATGGGTGCCAGAGATGGCACTCAGAGCCCTCTCTGTGGGCACCCACACCCTGGAAAAAGTCTATGGTGTACCAATATGCCTTAGACTTTTCCTGCCATTCATCAGTGTAGGGCGCACTATGAACAGCGCAGGCAGCGCACTGAATGTAGGCAGGCTATTACAGCTAAATAATAAAGTACATGGATCATATACTATACTGGACTGTTGTATTCAGGTGAAATTGCCGTGTTGGCACTTTACGATAAATAAGTGGGTTTTGGGTTGCAGTTTGGGCACTCGGTCTGTAAAAGGTTCACCATCACTGCTCTATGGGGACAAGAGATGGCATTAGCGACTGCTCCTCCTCAAACTGTGTAGGGCATCATTGCATGTACGCTTCCTTGCCAACAATCACGTGCTACATTGGGCCATGTTAAGGGTAATTTAGGAATAGTGAATCAAAGAGGCTCTACTATCATAATCTTGGACTATTATCTGTAGTACTACGAGTAGCTATGTAGATGAGTCTAGATTAGTATTTTTTAAATTCCTACTCCCTCCTCCACACCCATTACACTAAGTGCAATGCTATTTTCTTTATCATTCTAGGCCTATCAAGAGAACAATGGACGTGTCATACAGTCATCTAAATTTTACAATCTACTATTTTACTAGCGAATAATATCTTCCCCTTACAGCATCAGTAAAATAACAGTGGGATTCCTATCTATATAGGAGGTCTTTTAATTTGTGTCGACTGCTAGCGAAGGACTGCCAAAATGAAAAAGAAAACCTCCCAAGACTTCTTAAAAATGTGTTTTCTATGAATATACCCCCTTTTTACAGGTGTCCCTTTACCGGCTGATGACTGGGCAAAGGATTGCAACTGCTTGTACCTGATCTACACTGTGTAAATGTGCCCAGTGATCATTTGTCGGATGATTACATCTTTATATGCACATAAAAATTGCTGTTTGTTAGGAGCACGCCAGTGTAAACAGGGATGTGCTGCCAAAAATAATGGAAACAACCCAGTCCCATGAACAGCTGTAAGTAGTGAGTGACTGTTTATGCACCGACCGACTTGCTTTATCCCTGATCGGCACTCATTATAGGCAAATGTGCATTACAGGACCTGTAATCGTTTTACACCCTTAAAGGGAACCTGTCACCAGTTTTATGGTGTCCTAACTAAGGGCAACATAAATAAGTGACTGATTCTCTTAGCAAAATGCTGGGTCACTTTCTTTAATTGACCCAGTCAATCTGCCAACATCTTGTATTGAAAAGCTCCAGCTGATAATGATGAGTCATGAATATTCATGAGCTCCTGACAGTAATTTTCCATATGAATCAGCAGCAGGTGGGCAGGGGAGTGGCTATAGCTCTGAATTAAATATACGCTGGACTCAATGACATCACGCCGGACTCGAATCAGCTCATTAGCATGCAGCATGTTTGTGTGTATATTATGAGGTAACCATCTGTCACACCAGTAAGTGAATACATCTAAGGCACTTTTTAGTAGTTAATGATTGTATATAATTAGTTAGATTATAATCAAATATCCACATGACAGGTTCCCTTTAAGTAACAGACTAGTCAATGCTGATGGTTCCAAAGAGAGGTTATAATCAAGTTCCACTGAACTGACTGGCTCCGGATTATGATGCAGTTCTGGTGCTGAAAGCATGATGTCCAAAATTGCTTGCGTCTTTTCTAGTAGCTCGCCAAATTTGGAAGGTAATAAGAAAAGGTTTAATCAAGTAGTTTATTCAAGATTTATTAAGTAGCGTAGGTGGACCCCTCAATTTATTTC
This sequence comes from Bufo gargarizans, assembly GCF_014858855.1. Lineage (NCBI taxonomy): Eukaryota > Metazoa > Chordata > Amphibia > Anura > Bufonidae > Bufo > Bufo gargarizans. Next base: position 454,309,216 of record NC_058080.1, on the reverse strand, counting down.
TCTTGCTTATATAGCATCAACATATTTCTCAGCTCCTTACAGAAATTGTTATCACTCACTGTCCCCAATGGAGTGCAGAATCTAGATTCCATATCCATATGTCTTTGGGAGGAAACCCACGAAAATATGAGGAGAACATACAAGTTCCATGCAAATGCCGGCTGATTCACACGACTGTACAGGAAACACAGTCTGTGTGTCCTGGTCGAATCCCCCTGACTGTCCGCGGCTTTCTTGACCCGGACTGACTGCATCAAAGTGTTTTGTGATACAGTGAGCTCCTATTTGATTTTGGGTATATTGCACTCTACTCACATCATGTCAGTACAGTACAACAGATCCACAATCTGATAGGGATTGACTGTATCATAAATTAGGAGGAGGAGTCGCGGTCGGTTTAAGAGATGTGCCATGTACGAAGCACAGTCGTCTGAATCAGCCCTTAGATGGATCTGAAACCAAGACCCCAACAGTGCAAGGAACCACTGAGCCACTGCTGCCACTCAAGGTGTACATTTAATTTCCTGTTACAAACACACTACATACATTAAGAGGATTGTGCCTCCCTTACTTGGTGTGAAAAATGCAATTCTTAGTAAATACTGGTCATTGACTCAATTGACAGATGTGGGAATCCATGACAGTCAAAGACAGTACAGCATTGTACCTGCGGGTGGTTTCAGCTTATATACACAATTGGGAAGATTTACTAATCAAAATCCATTGAATCCATTTCATTGAAAACAACAGGTGATTTTTTAGGTCAGTAAGTGCTGAAATCCACATACAAAATGTGAACATACCGTTACAGCATAATGGAGAGGGCTGTACAACTGCAGGTCCAGCATGATCTACTTTTTGCGTTTCGACTTCCACTGCAAAACAAGGAGTCCCCACCTATCAGACATTTATACAGCGATGCAGAATATGCTAAAACTATATAAGATACTTCAATGAATAAATGTTTTTTCAGCATTTGCATTCTCGATTAATGTCTGAGATAGAAATGGTGGCCCTCTCCTCCAAAATAGGAGATGGGTGAGTTGGATGGGTACATTTGTTGCTTGCCATTAAAAGTGTTCGTAGACTTTAGTCCCTCCGTTGAATGTGACGATGACACCCTCTAAATAACTCCTGGCCACACATCATAAACCACCTTGCCAGCAGGAATAGTAGTCAACCTCTTAGTAAGCATTAGACACTTTTCTGTTCCATTCTTGCCTAAATCACAATATGACATCTTTCTGTGCTTTCCCAATTGGCTGGTTCTTTGCCTACCTCAGTTGGTCTGATTATTTGTCAGAAACTAACAAGAAAGATAATGTTATGGCCTTATTCACACAGTCAGTCATTTCCATCAGTGATTGTGAGCCAAAACCAGGTGCGGCTCTAAACCCAGAACAGGGGCAGATCTTTCCCTTAAGGCCTCTTTCACATGACGTTTTTTTTCCCCCCGTTTCTGGGCAGTTTTTTTGCGTTCCGTATACTGTCCGTATACCGAACCATTAATTTCAATGGTTCCGCAAAAAAAGGTATGCATTCCGCTTCCGTATTTCCATTTTTTCGTTCCGTTGAAAGATAGAACATGTCCTATTTTTGCCTGCAAATCACGTTCCGTGGCTTCATTCAAGTCAATGGGTTCGCAAAAAAAACAGAACACATACGGAAATGCATCCGTATGTCTTCCGTATCCGTTCCGTTTTTGCGGAACCATCTATTGAAAATGTTATGCCCAGCCCAATATTTTCTATGTAATTACTGTATACTGTACATGCCATATGGAAAAACGGAACAGAAACTGGAACACAACGGAAACAAAAAAATGGAACAACGGATCCATGAAAAACGGACAGCAAAACACTGAAAAAGCCATACGGTCGTGTGAAAGAGGCCTAAATCTTATGTCTGTGGAGGCTACATGCCCATTCACAAAAATGTTTAGTTTTTTTTTCTTCTGTGTTCATTCCATTTTTATTGTGGCCTGTATGCGGAACCATTCACTTCAATGTGGCCCCCAAAAAACTGAAATGGTTCTGTGTGCATTCTGTGTCCATATGTCTGCATGGCTGTTCTGCAAAGAATTTCCTATTATTACCCACATTACAGACATGGATAGGACTGTTCTGTTAGGGGCCGGCTGCTCCATTCCACAAAATACAGAATGCACACGGCCAGTATCTGTGTCTTGTGGATCTGCAATTTGCGGACCTCAAAACATCCGAAGGTCCCTTTGGCTCACAATCACTGATAGGAATCACTGACCAAAAGGCTACATACACATGACCGTTGTGTGTTTTAAAAACACGGATGGCGCCAGTGTGCGTTCCGCAATTTGCTGAACGGCGCGGACAGCCATTATTATAACTGCCTATGCTTGTGAATAAGGAATTAGGGTACGGCCACATGGTCTTGTTTCCTGACAAGCCAAAACCAGGAGTGAATTAAAAAAGTGAAAAGTCTTATCTGTCCTTTATACTTTCTCACCTTTTATAAGCCACTCCTGATTTTGGCTTCCAAAACTGCATCAGGAAACCTGAGCGAGTGGCTGTATCTTTATTAGGTCTCATGCACACTGCCATTGTGCGGCCATGGCCGTATAACGGCCCACATATGGCGGTTCCGCAATACATGGGGCACCAGCCGCATCACGGATGTGGACCCATTCACTTGAATGGGTCTGCAAATCCAGAGATGCTGTGCGGTGCGGAACGGAAGCACGGACCGGAACCCCACGGAAGCACTACAGAGTGCTTCCGTGGTGTTTCTGGCCTTGCCTCCGGACCGCAAAAAAATAGAACATGTTCTATTTTTTTGCAGTGCTGACGGATAACAGACCCATTCAAGTTGAATGGGTCTCGATCCGTCCCAGCCGCCGCACGGACGTTGCCCGTGCATTGCGATCCCCAAAAAGCATGAGCCCTTAATCTCTTCACTGCATTTCCCAACATGTCCAATCATTATCCACTTATTTGTAGATAAACATCATGGAAGACTGAAAAAAAATAAGGCTGCGTTCACATCTGTGTTGACTTTTCCATCAGAGGAACCTAAAAACAGAATAAATAGATATGTTAAAAGGACTGAATAATGGATACAAACGGAACACCTTCCACTTCTATCCATCATCCATTGGCATGAATGGCGGTGGGTGCGGCCGGCACCGTGCATCCCTTGACATCCGCTTATGGAATGGAAAGCTCTTTTCGGTCACACAGACTGTACTTTCTTTCCCCCATCAAAAATAACGGAAGCATGAAGGAACAGAGTCAAACTGAGCATATCTGATGCTAATATTACACCAATGAAATCAATAGAAATAATAAAAAAAGTTTTTTTCTCTCTATTTTTCTGGAACAGAACAACAAAAACATCAGTCC